>NW_028318894.1:0-350460 GCF_062004578.1 Staurois parvus | reverse complement strand
TATGATCACCATGTATAATACATAAGGGGGGATATGATCTCCATGTATAATACATAAGGGGGGATATGATCTCCATGTATAATACATAAGGGGGGATATGATCTCCATGTATAATACATAAGGGGGGATATGATCTCCATGTATAATACATAAGGGGGGATATGATCTCCATGTATAATACATAAGGGGGGATTTGATCACCATGTATAATACATAAGGGGGGATATGATCTCCATGTATAATACATGAGTGGGATATGATCTCCATGTATAATACATAAGGGGGATATGATCACCATGTATAATACATAAGGGGGGGATATGATCCCCATGTATAATACATAAGGGGGATATGATCTCCATGTATAATACATAAGGGGGATATGATCACCATGTATAATACATAAGGGGGGATATGATCTCCATGTATAATACATGAGTGGGATATGATCTCCATGTATAATACATAAGGGGGGATATGATCACCATGTATAATACATAAGGGGGGATATGATCTCCATGTATAATACATAAGGGGGATATGATCTCCATGTATAATACATAAGGGGGGATATGATCACCATGTATAATACATAAGGGGGGATATGATCACCATGTATAATATATAAGGGGGATATGATCTCCATGTATAATACATAAGGGGGGATATGATCTCCATGTATAATACATAAGGGGGGATTTGATCACCATGTATAATACATAAGGGGGGATATGATCTCCATGTATAATACATGAGTGGGATATGATCTCCATGTATAATACATAAGGGGGATTTGATCACCATGTATAATACATAAGGGGGGATATGATCTCCATGTATAATACATGAGTGGGATATGATCTCCATGTATAATACATAAGGGGGATATGATCTCCATGTATAATACATAAGGGGGGATATGATCTCCATGTATAATACATAAGGGGGGATATGATCTCCATGTATAATACATAAGGGGGGATTTGATCACCATGTATAATACATAAGGGGGGATATGATCTCCATGTATAATACATAAGGGGGGATATGATCTCCATGTATAATACATAAGAGGGGATATGATCTCCATGTATAATACATAAGGGGGGATATGATCACCATGTATAATACATAAGGGGGATATGATCTCCATGTATAATACATAAGGGGGGATATGATCACCATGTATAATACATAAGGGGGGGATATGATCCCCATGTATAATACATAAGGGGGATATGATCTCCATTTATAATACATAAGGGGCATATGATCACCATGTATAATACATAAGGGGGGATATGATCTCCATGTATAATACATAAGGGGGGATATGATCTCCATGTATAATACATAAGGGGGGATATGATCACCATGTATAATACATAAGGGGGGATATGATCTCCATGTATAATACATAAGGGGGATATGATCTCCATGTATATTACATAAGAGGGGATATGATCTCCATGTATAATACATAAGGGGGATATGATCTCCATGTATAATACATAAGGGGGGATATGATCTCCATGTATAATACATAAGGGGGGATATGATCTCCATGTATAATACATAAGGGGGGGTATGATCTCCGTGTATAATACATAAGGGGGATATGATCTCCCTGTATAATACATAAGGGGGATATGATCTCCATGTATAATACATAAGGGGGGATATGATCACCATGTATAATACATAAGGGGGGATATGATCTCCATGTATAATACATAAGGGGGATATGATCTCCATGTATATTACATAAGAGGGGATATGATCTCCATGTATAATACATAAGGGGGATATGATCTCCATGTATAATACATAAGGGGGGATATGATCTCCATGTATAATACATAAGGGGGGATATGATCTCCATGTATAATACATAAGGGGGATATGATCTCCGTGTATAATACATAAGGGGGATATGATCTCCCTGTATAATACATAAGGGGGATATGATCTCCATGTATAATACATAAGGGGGGATATGATCACCATGTATAATACATAAGGGGGGGATATGATCTCCATGTATAATACATAAGGGGGATATGATCTCCATGTATATTACATAAGAGGGGATATGATCTCCATGTATAATACATAAGGGGGATATGATCTCCATGTATAATACATAAGGGGGGATATGATCTCCATGTATAATACATAAGGGGGGATATGATCTCCATGTATAATACATAAGGGGGATATGATCTCCATGTATAATACATAAGGGGGGATATGATCTCCATGTATAATACATGAGGGGGGATATGATCTCCATGTATAATACATGAGTGGGATATGATCTCCATGTATAATACATAAGGGGGGATATGATCACCATGTATAATACATAAGGGGGGATATGATCTCCATGTATAATACATAAGGGGGGATATGATCACCATGTATAATACATAAGAGGGGATATGATCTCCATGGATAATACATAAGGGGGGATATGATCTCCATGTATATTACATAAGAGGGGATATGATCTCCATGTATAATACATAAGGGGGGATATGATCTCCATGTATAATACATAAGGGGGGATATGATCTCCATGTATAATACATAAGGGGGGATATGATCACCATGTATAATACATAAGGGGGATATGATCTCCATGTATAATACATAAGGGGGATATGATCTCCCTGTATAATACATAAGGGGGGATATGATCTCCATGTATAATACATAAGGGGGGATATGATCTCCATGTATAATACATAAGGGGGGGTATGATCTCCGTGTATAATACATAAGGGGGATATGATCTCCCTGTATAATACATAAGGGGGATATGATCTCCATGTATAATACATAAGGGGGGATATGATCACCATGTATAATACATAAGGGGGGATATGATCTCCATGTATAATACATAAGGGGGGATATGATCTCCATGTATAATACATAAGGGGGGATATGATCTCCATGTATAATACATAAGGGGGGATTTGATCACCATGTATAATACATAAGGGGGGATATGATCTCCATGTATAATACATGAGTGGGATATGATCTCCATGTATAATACATAAGGGGGATATGATCACCATGTATAATACATAAGGGGGGGATATGATCCCCATGTATAATACATAAGGGGGATATGATCTCCATGTATAATACATAAGGGGGATATGATCACCATGTATAATACATAAGGGGGGGATATGATCCCCATGTATAATACATAAGGGGGATATGATCTCCATGTATAATACATAAGGGGGGATATGATCACCATGTATAATACATAAGGGGGGATATGATCTCCATGTATAATACATGAGTGGGATATGATCTTCATGTATAATACATAAGGGGGGATATGATCACCATGTATAATACATAAGGGGGGATATGATCTCCATGTATAATACATAAGGGGGATATGATCTCCATGTATAATACATAAGGGGGGATATGATCACCATGTATAATACATAAGGGGGATATGATCTCCATGTATAATACATAAGGGGGGATATGATCTCCATGTATAATACATAAGGGGGGATTTGATCACCATGTATAATACATAAGGGGGGATATGATCTCCATGTATAATACATGAGTGGGATATGATCTCCATGTATAATACATAAGGGGGATATGATCTCCATGTATAATACATAAGGGGGGATATGATCTCCATGTATAATACATAAGGGGGGATATGATCTCCATGTATAATACATAAGGGGGGATTTGATCTCCATGTATAATACATAAGGGGGGATATGATCTCCATGTATAATACATAAGGGGGGATATGATCTCCATGTATAATACATAAGAGGGGATATGATCTCCATGTATAATACATAAGGGGGGATATGATCACCATGTATAATACATAAGGGGGATATGATCTCCATGTATAATACATAAGGGGGGATATGATCACCATGTATAATACATAAGGGGGGGATATGATCCCCATGTATAATACATAAGGGGGATATGATCTCCATTTATAATACATAAGGGGGATATGATCACCATGTATAATACATAAGGGGGGATATGATCTCCATGTATAATACATGAGTGGGATATGATCTCCATGTATAATACATAAGGGGGGATATGATCACCATGTATAATACATAAGGGGGGATATGATCTCCATGTATAATACATAAGGGGGGATATGATCACCATGTATAATACATAAGGGGGGATATGATCTCCATGTATAATACATAAGGGGGGATATGATCTCCATGTATATTACATAAGAGGGGATATGATCTCCATGTATAATACATAAGTAGGATATGATCTCCATGTATAATACATAAGGGGGGATATGATCTCCATGTATAATACATAAGGGGGGATATGATCTCCATGTATAATACATAAGGGGGGATATGATCTCCATGTATAATACATAAGGGGGGATATGATCACCATGTATAATACATAAGGGGGATATGATCTCCATGTATAATACATAAGGGGGATATGATCTCCATGTATAATACATAAGGGGGGGATATGATCTCCATGTATAATACATAAGGGGGGATATGATCTCCATGTATAATACATAAGGGGGATATGATCTCCATGTATAATACATAAGGGGGATATGATCTCCATGTATAATACATAAGGGGGATATGATCTCCATGTATAATACATAAGGGGGGATATGATCTCCATGTATAATACATAAGGGGGGATATGATCTCCATGTATAATACATAAGGGGGGGTATGATCTCCGTGTATAATACATAAGGGGGATATGATCTCCATGTATAATACATAAGGGGGGATATGATCTCCATGTATAATACATAAGGGGGGAAATGATCACCATGTATAATACATAAGGGGGGGATATGATCCCCATGTATAATACATAAGGGGGATATGATCACCATGTATAATACATAAGGGGGGATATGATCTCCATGTATAATACATAAGGGGGGATATGATCTCCATGTATAATACATAAGGGGGATATGATCTCCATGTATAATACATAAGGGGGGATATGATCACCATGTATAATACATAAGGGGGGATATGATCTCCATGTATAATACATAAGGGGGGATATGATCTCCATGTATAATACATAAGGGGGGATATGATCTCCATGTATAATACATGAGTGGGATATGATCTCCATGTATAATACATAAGGGGGATATGATCTCCATGTATAATACATAAGGGGGGATATGATCTCCATGTATAATACATAAGGGGGGATATGATCTCCATGTATAATACATAAGGGGGATATGATCTCCATGTATAATACATAAGGGGGGATATGATCTCCATGTATAATACATAAGGGGGGATATGATCTCCATGTATAATACATAAGGGGGGATATGATCTCCATGTATAATACATAAGGAGGGATATGATCTCCATGTATAATACATAAGGGGGGGATATGATCTCCATGTATAATACATAAGGGGGGATATGATCTCCATGTATAATACATAAGGGGGATATGATCACCATGTATAATACATAAGGGGGGATATGATCTCCATGTATAATACATAAGGGGGATATGATCTCCATGTATAATACATAAGGGGGGATATGATCTACATGTATAATACATAAGGGGGATATGATCTACATGTATAATACATAAGGGGGATATGATCTCCATGTATAATACATAAGGGGGGGATATGATCTCCATGTATAATACATAAGGGGGGGATATGATCTCCATGTATAATACATAAGGGGGGATATGATCTCCGTGTATAATACATAAGGGGGGATATGATCTCCGTGTATAATACATAAGGGGGGATATGATCTCCATGTATAATACATAAGGGGGGATATGATCTCCGTGTATAATACATAAGGGGGGATATGATCTCCATGTATAATACATAAGGGGGGGATATGATCTCCATGTATAATACATAAGGGGGGATATGATCTCCATGTATAATATATAAGGGGGATATGATCTCCATGTATAATACATAAGGGGGATATGATCTCCATGTATAATACATAAGGGGGATATGATCTCCATGTATAATACATAAGGGGGGATATGATCTCCATGTATAATATTTAAGGGGATATGATCACCGTGTATAATACATAAGGGGGGATATGATCTCCATGTATAACACATAAGGGGGGATATGATCTCCATGTATAATACATAAGGGGGGATATGATCTCCATGTATAATACATAAAAGGGGATATGATCTCCATGTATAATACATAAGGGGGGATATGATCTCCATGTATAATACATAAGGGGGGATATGATCTCCATGTATAATACATAAGGGGGATATGATCTCCATGTATAATACATAAGGGGGATATGATCTCCATGTATAATACATAAGGGGGGGATATGATCTCCATGTATAATACATAAGGGGGGATATGATCTCCATGTATAATATATAAGGGGATATGATCACCGTGTATAATACATAAGGGGGGATATGATCTCCATGTATAACACATAAGGGGGGATATGATCTCCATGTATAATACATAAGGGGGGATATGATCTCCATGTATAATACATAAGAGGGGATATGATCTCCATGTATAATACATAAGGGGGGATATGATCACCATGTACAGTTGCAAGAAAAAGTATGTGAACCCCTTGGGATTACGTGGAGTTTTGCATGAATTGGGCATAAAATGTGCTCTGAACGTCATCTAAGTCACAACAATAGAAGAACACAGTCTGCTGAACATAATACTACACAAACATTAGATGTTGCCATGGTTTAATTGCACATAACATGTAAACATTCACAGTGCAGGGAGGAAAAAGTATGTGAGGCCCTAGCTTAATGACTTCTCCCAGAGCTAATTGGAGCCAGGAGTGAGCCAACCTTGACTCCAATCAGTGTGATGATATTGGATGTGTTGCTGACAGCTGTCCTGCCCTTAAAAAACACACACCTGTTTTGGGTTTACTGGTTTCAAGAAGCACTGTCTAATGTGAACCATGCCTCGCAGAAAAGAGCTCTCAGAAGACCTACGATCAAGAATTGTTGACTTTCATGAAGCTGGAAAGGGTTACAAAAGTATCTCCAAAAGCCATGATGTTCATGTGTCCACGGTAAGACAGACTGTCTACAAATGGAGAAAGTTTAGCACTGTTGCTACTCTCCCTAGGCGTGGTCGTCCTGTAAAAATGACTGCAAGAGCACAGCGCAGAATGCTGCATGAGATAAAGAAGAATCCCAGAGTGTCAGCTAAAGACCTACAGAAATCTCTGGCACATGCTAACATTTTTGTTGACACATCTACAATAAGGAAAACATTAAACAAGAATGGAGTACATGGGAGGACACCACGGAGGAAGCCATTGCTGTCCAAAAAGAATATTGCAGCACATTTGAAGTTTGCAAAAGAGCACCTGGATGTTCCACAGCACTACTGGCAAAATATACTGTGGACAGATGAAACCAAGATTGAGTTGTTTGGGAAGAACACACAACACTATGTGTGGAGACAAAAAAGGCACAGCACACCAACATCAAAACCTCATCCCCACTGTGAAACATGGCGGAGGGAGCATCATGGTTTGGGGCTGCTTTGCTGCCTCAGGGCTGGACGGATTGTTGTCATTGATGGGAAAATGAATTCCAGAGTTTATCAAGACATTTTTCAGGAAAACGTACGACCATCTGTCCGCCAACTGAAGCTCCGCAGAGGATGGGTGATGCAACAGGACAATGACCCAAAGCATACAAGTAATTCAACAAAACAATGGCTGCAACAACAAAGAATACGCCTTCTGGAGTGGCCCAGTCAGAGTCCTGACCTCAGCCCGATTGAAATGCTGTGGCATGACCTTAAGAGAGCGATTCACACCAGACATCCCAAGAATATTGCTACACTAAAACAGTTTTGCGAAGAGGAGTGGTCCAAAATGACTCCAGATCGTTGTGCAGGTCTGATCTGCAACTACAGGAAACGTTTGGTTGAGGTTATTGCTGCCAAAGGAGGGTCAACCAGTTATTAATTCCAAAGGTTCACATACTTTTTCCTCCCTGCACTGTGAATGTTTACATGTTATGTGCAATTAAACCATGGCAACATCTAATGTTTGTGTAGTATTATGTTCAGCAGACTGTGTTCTTCTATTGTTGTGACTTAGATGACGTTCAGAGCACATTTTATGCCCAATTCATGCAAAACTCCACGTAATCCCAAGGGGTTCACATACTTTTTCTTGCAACTGTATAATACATAAGGAGGGATATGATCTCCATGTATAATACATAAGGGGGGATATGATCTCCATGTATAATACATAAGGGGGGGATATGATCTCCATGTATAATACATAAGGGGGGATATGATCTCCATGTATAATACATAAGGGGGGATATGATCTCCATGTATAATACATAAGGGGGATATGATCTCCATGTATAATACATAAGGGGGGATATGATCTCCATGTATAATACATAAGGGGGATATGATCTCCATGTATAATAGATAAGGGGGGATATGATCTCCATGTACAATACATAAGGGGGGGATATGATCTCCATGTATAATACATAAGGGGGGATATGATCTCCATGTATAATACATAAGGGGGGATATGATCTCCATGTATAATACCTAATGGGGGATATGATCTCCATGTATAATACATAAGGGGGGGATATGATCTCCATGTATAATACATAAGGGGGATATGATCTCCATGTATAATACATAAGGGGGGATATGATCTCCATGTATAATACATAAGGGGGATATGATCTCCATGTATAATACATAGGGGGGGATATGATCTCCATGTATAATACATGAGGGGGGGATATGATCTCCATGTATAATACATAAGGGGGGATATGATCTCCATGTATAATACATAAGGGGGGATATGATCTCCATGTATAATACATAAGGGGGGGATTTCTGTAGGAAAGTCCTGGATTCTTTCTTGGATACACAGAATATAACTGGATATAACATTTATAGGGAAAGTTGACCCAGGGAATATCCGATTGCCTCTCGGGGGGTCAGGAAGGAAAATTTTCCCCTGCAGGAGGAGATCGGATCGTGCTTTGCTGGGTTTTTGCCTTCTGGTGGATCAGCTGTGGGTGTCGGATTATAACTTTTATTTTTATTGGTTCAACTAGATGTACTGTCTTTTTTCAGCCAGACTAACTATGTAACTATGTAGGTCCCACACCGCTGCCTCCCATCTCCTGAGACTGCACTCAGTGACTTGGGTCTGAGACACTACAGACATATCCCTCCACCCGGCACAGGTGACAAATACTGGAAGAATTGCTATGTCACCACCATGAGGAATAAGATCAAAAGCACATGTCCAGGGCACCTAGGTCTAGTAACAGTTATGGTGAACATCACATTTTTCTGCCAGCTGAACCCCAGAACCTCCATAAATCCAGTCTAGATACATAAATTGTGTCTGCAGCACAGAGAAGGAAGATTATCCGAGAGAAATCCAGGAATACAGGACGGGGAACACAGCTCAGGAAAGTGACCAGGGGATTACAGGCTGATATCACCCAGTCCCCACCCTACTCTGGACCAATCAGTGAGCAGTATGGGTGGAGGAATGGATTTAGTGTTCATGACCCACCTGTGCTGATCTCTGTAGGAGTGTCCTCCTCTATAAATGTCCCCGTTATTCCATCCTCCTCCATAGACTGCTGATCATCCCTCACATACGCCTCTTCTTCTTCTGCTTTCACCTCAAATTCTATATCGATTGGATCTCCACTCTAAATCAAGGAAATGAGAGAAAATATCATCTGTAAAATGTAAGATTTATTATTGTGACATCACATAAACAATCCACACATCATCTTTACAAGTCCATGTTCTAGATGCTCCATCCCACCAACCTTAGGTGGCTCCATCATCTCCTTGTGTCCTTCTGAAAACTCCTCCATCACTCCATACTCCTCATCCTCCTCTTTATACTCTTCTTTAACATCAATATTATCATCCCCGAGGATTCCACTCTGAAAGATATAATAAAACATTCATTGTAACAAACATGCTGTGTATAAATCACAACTACCAATAATTGTCATCATCTATCTGATGATGGTGAGGGATGGTGTGACCTTCCTGTGTGGAATCCCGGGAATACAGAGGACGGAGACATCTCTCTGGTGGGTTCCTGTAGCTGGATGACTCCACCATGGTGTCCTGGTACAGATCTTTGTGTTCCTTTAGAATCTCTGACTCCTCCATCACCCCATACTCATCCTCCTCCTCTTTTATCTCTTCTTTCACATCAACTTTAGGATCTCTCAGGCTTCCACTCTGAATATATAATAAAATGACATCAATGGTAACAATGCAGATAATGTACAGATCCTAATGATACTATCAGTGATTGTTCCTCATCTACCTGATGATGGTGAGGGATGGTGTGACCTTCCTGTGTGGAATCCCGGGAATACAGAGGACGGGGACATCTCTCTGGTGGGTTCCCATGACTGGATCCATCTGTAGGAAACACACACACTGACTGAATCCATTGTTTCTATGTGTTTATCAGATGATGGGGGATCTAGGTGGATCCTCCGTACTGCTCTCTCCTTTACAATAAAGTCTCCTCTTACCCGGTGATGTGAGGGGCGGCTGATTGTCCATCATGACGTCCTTGTAGAGATCCTTGTGTCCTTCTAAATATTGATGTGTATCATCATCTGCTGTAGATAAAAGATGTCACAGTGACTATGGAGGAAGAGGACGGACATGACTATGGAGGAAGAGGACGGACATGACTATGGAGGAAGAGGACGGACATGACGGGGGTTACTGGGTGTAAATAGAACATAACATCTTATTACCGGTTTATGAATGTAGTCTGTGTCTGGTCTGTGTTTGAGAATCATCCCCCCTATTCATGTGATCCTTATCAGTTCCTAATTGGGGCGGAGATGAGTGCTCATTGGGCCATCTCCCTATAAATTTAGATCAGCTGATGGGGGAGATCACTGATGGGGTGCTGCTTTTGAGTGAGTGCTGCGTTGATGGAGTGCAAGGAAGCAGTTGAACTCAAGTAGCAGGAAGATACAACAAGAAACTCTCCTGCATGCTGGACAGACTGCAAGCAAACACCCCGGGAAACATCTCTTACAAGTCTGAGTCCCACTCCGTATACCTCTAACATGTCCCCTCTACTCCTCCTTTTCATATTACTTTCCTTTGTTCCCAAAATCTCACTTCTTTACCCCTCTGCTCCACCCCAAAACGTGTACATCTCACCCTCACTGCTACCATCTCCCTACTACTGCTCTCATCACCTCCTGCTGATACTTCACTCTCCTGCTGACCCAAACACCAGGACTGGAAGGCATGTGCGCTCGTGTACATCCCGCTCCATCTTACTTTCCTCACCCTTCTTCTCCTAACCTCTGGGGGGTATCTCCCCAAACCCTGGTCCTCCACTATCCCACCCCCACACCAGGCACCCTCCTTCTTCTCCTAACCTCTGGGGATATCTCCCCAAACTCTGGTCCTGCACTATCTCACCCCCACACCAGGCATCCTCCTTCTCCTAACCTCTGGGGATATCTCCCCAAACCCTGGTCCTCCACTATCTCACCCCCACACCAGGCACCCTCCTTCTCCTAACCTCTGGGGATATCTCCCCAAACCCTGGTCCTCCACTATCTCACCCCCACACCAGGCATCCTCTTTCATCCAGGAATAGCTGCAATCCCCTCAATTTAATATCAGTCCCCCGTGCTCACAAAAACCAGCCTCCCTTTTTCATGTGCGAAATGCCCGCTCTGTCTGTAATAATCTCACCTCTGTCCATGCTCTTTTTGACTTTCACTTCCTTAAGATAATTACAGAAACCTGACTCCAAGCAGCAGATTCTGCCTCCCCCGCAGCACTTCCCTATGGAGGCCTCCCCTGGACCCATTCACCCAGACCCAGTGGTCAGAAAGGTGGTGGGGTTGGTTTGCTTCTATCCCCACTGAGCACCTTCCATGTCCCCCCTAACCCTCCCTCTCTATCCTCTTCTTTCCAGACTCACTGCATCCGGCTGTTCTCTCCCATTTCTCTGAGGATTGCAGTGATCTATCGGCCTCCTGGACCCGTGTCCCGCTTTCTTGATGATTTCTCCGCCTGGCTACCCTACTTTCTCTCCTCTGAACTACCCGCTATCATTCTCAGAGATTTTACCATCCCTATTAATGTCAACAACCCGGCTACATCCCAACTCTTCAACATAACCTCATCTTTTGCATTAACACAATGTATACCGTCCTCCACTCACTCTGATGGGAATACATTACACCTTGTTTTCTCCCATCTTTGCACTCCCTACAACCTCACAAACACCCCCTTTCCTCTCTCTGATCACAATCTCATCACCTTCAGTGTCCTCATCTTCAAACACCTATCCCTCCAAGCAGCAAACAATTACCCGCAGAAACCTTCACAACTTGAACCCGGCTCCTTTCCACTCTGCAACTGACCAACTCTATGACAGAATCTCTCCCCTGTCCTGCCCTGACCTGGCCACTGCTGTCTATAACAGTTCACTTTCATCCGCATTAGACTCACTTTCTCCTCTAACAAAACGAAGCATCAGGCCCATCAGACCATTACATCCGTGGCAGACTGACCACACCAAACATCTTAAATGACATAGTCGTGCGCTGGAGTGATTGTGGCGTAAAACCAAATCTCAGCAAGCATTCACCCGATATAAATCTGCTTTCTTCACATACAATTCCTCCCTCCATGCTGCCAAATAAGCCTACCTTGTCCCTCTCATCAATACCTTGTCATCCAGTCCTCGTCGTCTCTTCTCTACTTTTAACTCTCTACTTTCTCCACCTCCACCCAGTACCTCACTCAAAGCTTATGAGATCGCAAATCATTTAAAAAATAAGAAGGACGCAATTCATAGGGACATCGCCACTGCACAGACATCCATCCCACTTAGCATATCTTCCTCCCTAACATCTAACCTCCCTCAACACTTTCTTCTTTTGACCTCACTGCTACCAAAGAGGTCACTAAGGTTTTCTCAGAAGCCCGTCTCACTACCTGCCCCCTGGATCCTGTCTCCTCACAACTACTACGGTCACCCTCTTCTTCCATCCTATGCTCCCTCACTCACATCTTCAATCTCTCCCTCTCTACTGGTGCCTTCCCCTCTCCTCTAAAGCATGCGCACATCACTCCCATACTAAGCAAGCCGTCCCTGGACCCCACCAACCTGAACAACTGACTCATCTCCCTGCTGCCATTTACCTCTAAACTCCTAGAACGCTTAGTCTACAATCGCCTGAGCTCCCACCTCACTGACAACAACCTTCTTCACCCTTTACAGTCTGGCTTTCACTCACTACACTCCACTGAAACTGCCCTACTAAACCTCACTAATGATCTACTAACTGCTAAAACCAATGGCCGCTGCTCAGTACTCATCCCAACCAATGGCCACTACTCCATACTAATCCCAACCAATGGCCACTACTCCGTACTCATCCCAACCAATGGCCACTACTCCGTACTCATCCCAACCAATGGTCACTACTCCGTACTCATCCCAACCAATGACCACTACTCCGCACTCATCCCAACCAATGGCCACTACTCCATACTCATCCCTACCAATGGCCACTACTCCATACTCATCCCTACCAATGGCCACTACTCCATACTCATCCCTACCAATGGCCACTACTCCATACTCATCCCTACCAATGGCCACTACTCCGTACTATTATTACTTGACCTCTCTGCAGCTTTTGATATGGTTGACCATCCCTTCCTCCTCAAAAATCTCCACTCTATTGGCCTCAGACTCTGCTCTTTCCTGGTTCTCCTCCTACCTATCGCAGCGCTCCTTCAGCGTTAACTATAACGCTGCCTCCTCCTCTTCACACCCTCTTTCTATAGGGGTGCTTCAAGGATCTGTCCTTGGACCCCTTCTCTTCTCCATCTACACCTCCTCCCTTGGTCAGTTGATAAACTCCCATGGCTTTAAGTACCATCTCTATGCTGATGATACACAAATCTATCTTTCTACCACTTACCTCATCCCTTCAGTCTCCTCCTCACCTCACCCCTTCAGTCTCCTCCCGCATTACTAACCTACTAAGTGACATATCGGCATGGATGTCACTCCACTTCCTCAAACTCAATCTTTCCAAAACTGAGCTCTTAGTATTCCCCCCAGCCCGTGCCCCCTCCCCTGACTTCTCCATCAAGATCAATAATACAACCATCAGTCCCTCCCCTCATGCCAGGGTACTATGTGTAATCCTAGACTCCCATCTGTCCTTTCAGCCCCAAATCTATTCACTGTCCAAATCTTGTAGACTTCACCTCCGCAACATCTCCAAGATATGCCCGTTCGTAACCTCGGAAACCACTAAGCAACTTATTCACTCCCTTGTTATATCTCACCTTGACTATTGTAACTCCCTCCTCATTGGCCAACCTCATTGCAGGCTATTCCCTCTCCAGTCTATCATGAATGCTGCTGCCAGACTCATCCACCTTACTAACTGTTCTGTATCTGCCAATCCCAACACTGGCCTCCATTCAGTGTCCTCCACCCCTCTCTGCCAATCCCTCCACTGGGCTCCATTCAGTGTCCTCCACCCCTCTCTGCCAATCCCTCCATTCAGTGTCCTCCATCCCTCTGCCAATCCCTCCACTGACCTCCACTCAGTGTCCTCCACCCCTCTCTGCCAATCCCTCCACTGGCCTCCATTCAGTGTCCTCCACCCTTTCTCTGCCAATCCCTCCACTGGCTTCTCATTGCCCAACGGATAAAATTCAAAACGCTAACAATAATGTATAAAGCCACTTATAACTCCGCCCCAAATTACATCACCAATCTTGTCTCTACATATCACCAAAACCGTACTCTCCGCTCCTCGCAAGACCTCCCCCTTTCTAGCTCCCATGTCTCCTCCTCCCATACTCGTCTCCAGAGCTTCCCCCATCCTCTGGAACTCTGTACCCCAATTTATCAGACTATCACCTACTCTGCTCACTTTTAGGTGATCTCTGAAAACCGATCTCTTCAGGGAAGCCTATCCTGCCCTCAGCTAATAATGGAATCTTCTACTCCCCCTACCAGTCCATCCCCCACAGTTACTACCTTTTGTATCACCAGCCCCTCCTTCCTAGATTGTAAGCTTCCAGGATTAGGCCATCAAATCTCTCTTGTATTGAACTGTATTGTTGCTTTATTGTCTCCCTTTATATTGTAAAGCGCTGAGCAAACTGTTGGCACTAAATAAATCCTGTATAATGATAATTACCTCCTCTACTGCCACGTCCACCAACCTCTCCGATCTCCTTCAGACCGCATAGAACTTTGTGTCTTTATTCCAAATGACTTCTTGTCTGTTCCTGACATCACTTCCTGACTGTATTCCATAGAGGAGTCCTGTCTGGGTAGTAGAAATGAGATCACCATCTTGTGGCATTCAGAGGAACTGCAGCCCTGAGAAATGTCCCTTAATCATCATTCCTGTATTGTATCTACCTTACAGAGATATCAGGGAAGTTCCAAAATAACTAAAAAAAGTAAGAAACGATAAACCTAACTCTTATGCAATCAACTGTTTAAAAAATCTATTTTACTACAGATAGAAAAGTCTTAAAGACACAGAACACAAGATAAAAACAAAAGGTATACATAATAAAACAGAGACCTCTAAAATCAGACAGACTACCCAGAATGTCCAATCCTCCATATCAGAGACCGAGACAGACTACCCAGAATGTCCCATCCTCCATATCAGAGAGAGAGAGACTACCCAGAATGTCCCGTCCTTCATATCAGAGACCAAGACAAACTACCCAGAATGTCCAATCCTCCATATCAGAGAGAGACAGACTACCCAGAATGTCCCATCCTCCATATCAGAGAGAGACAGACTACCCAGAATGTCCCGTCCTTCATATCAGAGACCAAGACAAACTACCCAGAATGTCCCGTCCTTCATATCAGAGAGAGACAGACTACCCAGAATGTCCAATCCTTCATATCAGAGAGAGACAGACTACCCAGAATGTCCAATCCTTCATATCAGAGAGAGACAGACTACCCAGAATGTCCAATCCTTCATATCAGAGAGAGACAGACTACCCAGAATGTCCCGTCCTTCATATCAGAGACCAAGACAAACTACCCAGAATGTCCCATCCTTCATATCAGAGAGAGACAGACTACCCAGAATGTCCCATCCTTCATATCAGAGAGAGACAGACTACCCAGAATGTCCCGTCCTCCATATCAGAGAGAGACAGACTATCCAGAATGTCCCATCCTTCATATCAGAGACCGAGACAGACTACCCAGAATATCCCGTCCTTCATATCAGAGAGAGACAGACTACCCAGAATGTCCCGTCCTCCATATCAGAGAGAGACAGACTACCCAGAATGTCCCGTCCTCCATATCAGAGAGAGACAGACTACCCAGAATGTCCCGTCCTTCATATCAGAGAGAGACAGATTACCCAGAATGTCCCATCCTTCATATCAGAGAGAGACAGACTACCCAGAATGTCCCATCCTTCATATCAGAGACCGAGACAGACTACCCAGAATGTCCCGTCCTTCATATCAGAGAGAGACAGACTATCCAGAATGTCCCATCCTTCATATCAGAAGACCGAGACAGACTACCCAAAATGTCCCGTCTTTCATATCAGAGAGAGACAGACGACCCAGAATGCCCCATCCTTCATATCAGAGAGAGACAGACTACCCAGAATGTCCCATTCTTCATATTAGGCAGCCATCCAGCTCTTGAAGGCTGGTAGGAAAGAACCCTAAGGTACCTAAGGGCTTGACTAGAAAAGGAAAAAGTGCCAAGACACCTCCACAGGGGTAAGCAGAGAGAAGAAATATGGCGCAACCCATATGGTGCACAAAACACCAGCAGGTCATAAGGATGCACAGGGACCCATGTGCCTAAACACCCATCGGTGCCTCTAAGCAAAACTGCCTACATCTAATCACGGAGCATGGTCCAACAAAGCATCCTCAGCTGAGGAGAGGGGAAGGGGGAAGGGATCATAGATTGTCTACCTGATTAGGAACAGAAGCAAGGGAAGGAGTCTGGAGGAACTGCACATCGGTCATCAAATGAGAACTTAACCTCCAGTGACCAAGTCCTACAAAGGTCTCCAGGCAGACTCCCTATCTGCTGGGGGAACTAGCAGAAGGACCCCAGCATGATCTTCTTGCTGACAATGTGGAGAGCACAGGAACATCCAGCAATTAAATCTTCCTGCCAGTTGGGAAATCAACAGCTTTCAGGTACTGAATCAGATATATCAGTATAGTGAAACGTAACACTCTCAGTGTAGTACAGCATAGGGACTAGGCCACTATACCTGCCGCAGGGAAAACTCCCAGACCGTTCCATAAGGGAAGACTCTTCAATACGTGAGGGATTTCCAGTGGAGCTCAGGTCAGAGTACCAAGTCATGAAGGGGATGCTTGATGAGATGGGAACTGTTCTCAGGAAACAGATTGGAGCCCCAAGACTTTCATGGTGAAGGGAAGAAAATACCCCTTTCAGACAAAAAGGCAGACAGGTAATGAAGAACTCAAGAACTGAGTTACAATTGAAAAAGGGAGTCTAAATTATGAGAGTAATCCCTTGGCACCCTACACACCCTGAAAGAAGAGGAAGGGAGAATGATCCTGATTTATAAGGGGAGGAATTAAAACCCTAAAGCACAGGTGTAAAACTGGTGACCCTCCAACTTTTGCAAAACTTCAAGTCCCATGAGGCATTGCAAGATTGACAGTTACAAGCATGACTCCCAAAGTCAGAGGCATGATGGGACTTGTAGTTTCACAACAGCTGGAGGGTCGCCAGTTTGACACCCCTGCCCTAAAGGAAATGAGCAACCTTGCCCAACAGTGACCTTTAAAAAAAACAAGGCCTGGAACAAGAGTCTGATTCTCCAGATGATGGGTAGTACATCTATAAGGTTTGAAACAACCCCGGTAAATCTGTGTCCACTTCAGGAGACTGTAATGACCCCAACCAGAGGTAGACTGTTGGAATTCTCAGAGACAGTGACAAGATCAACATGGCCAGCATGAATAGAAGTTTTAGGCCAATCACAGACAATCTGCAGGGGACCATGTGGAGCCTTTGAGGGTAGAGTGCCCCGATATCTGAGCAAAAACAGCCATAAAGTCCAAAATGGAGACTGAGGTCCCTGTGGACATGGGGGATACCTTGGCGACACACGAGAGAGCTTTGGTAGACTTCAATAAAGATGATCCAGTAACAATAGGTCCAAGGTTCTGAATTACAGATGTCAATTCCTTCTGGGAAGGAAGCACTCTATGACTATAAGCCGTGTTCATCCTTGGCAGTGGGACAGTCCTGGCTGTCTTAGTGAAGACATGTTGTGTTTGTACAGTGGTAATTCAACTAGGCCCAATGTGAGGCAATGTTTTAAGTCTCATAAACCCAGGCAGCTTGGGCTGAGGGTTTTAGGTGGCCGAGGGTGACCAAGTCAGTGTAGGAAGGGAGATCCATGTGATGCTTCAAGAGCTTCAAGAGCAACGGCAGAATGATGCTTCCTCCAAGCTGAATAGAGAGAAAGAGAAGTCAGAGCTCCACCCAGTGAATGACATCAGCACTCGATTCCTCAGCCTTAACCCTTAAAGACAAATGTTATATATTTTGCTTTAATGTTTGAAGCCCATGGTCAAAATGGCTGCAGTAGCTTATGGGCATAATGGAGCCATCCTAACACATATGCCTCCTTTTTTGGCAGGAAAGGTGGCCCCTCATTCTTGTGGCCCCTGCTCCTGAGCCTTACCATGGCTCTTTCTACTCCCAAACAGTCTCCTGGGCTATGGCTGCCAGTGTCCTATTTGTCTGGATAAACTGGAGTGAAGAACATACCAATGAGCAATCCCTCAAACCTTGGTCGCAAATGTCACATCATACATACAGCCTAACTAGTATCTGATGTTGGGTCGGGAACTGCTGTAATGGGTGGGGATGTACAAATATATGTTACATGTGTATTTGGGAAATGTCATTTTTTTTTGTTCTGTGGTGCAGGGAAGTTCAGGCACTCCAAACTTGCATGAAATGCCGTCACCTCCACCTGAGTTGCCTGAACCTCCGGTAAGAGATGCTAAAGATGTTCTCCCTAATGAGTCACCCAATTAGAGTATAACTCCGTTCCTGGCTGGGCAGGATTTGGCAACGTGATGTGTAACTTACTTTTTTCGGATCATTGCTTAGTCCGGAGCTGGAGGGAGTGATGTGCATGTGACAAATCAGCAGGAAGGTATCAGTCTGGGTAAAGATGCCAAACCATTCATTTCGGTCAAATGCTGATCCAGTGTAATGTGTCAGGGAAAGGCATTCACCAATACCTGGTCCTAGGGACGGGACAAGAACATGATCTAGTGTTTGGTGTCAGACGAGGCCCCTGTCCTACTGTACACTTGTGCTGTGTGTTAAACACTCTTTAATTTTTTTGTTTGTTTCTCCTTACAGCCAACATTGGATGCAGCTGGATCAGCACCCCGTCCACCTGGACCCAGCCCCCTTCTCAAGCTTGAGGAAAGGCTGGTGTTCAACATGGAGAGATTATGGGAGCAAAGGAGGCTTTCTAATACATCCAGTAATATAGAAAGGTTACTGGGGCTCCAACATGAAGCCCTGCTTGGACTTGTCACCTCGGTCAGGGAGCAGACTACAGTGCTGCAGGACCTTAGGGCCTTATGTCAAGCAGGGGCTGAACAAAATGCACCTTCGGCCAGAGGCTCCCAACCCCCGTGCAGTAGTTTAGGGCCAATGCCAAGGTTACCACAGAGTTCCCCTGTAGAAAGTGCTGGGGAATCAGCAGGGGAACAAGCCTTGGAGGTGCCGATTCTGGAACGACCCACTCTGGAGCAGCCTCCTCAAGAAACCTCACCCGAAGACCAGTATGCCTCCTTCCCCATGGATCCCTCTTCTGCACCTTCCTCACACTCCACTTTGCCCCTTGACCACACCCCCACTTTCACACCCCTTCCCCTTGTTTCTACACACCCCTCCTCTCAATCCCATTTCCACCCTTACCTTCCACATCCTGCCCACTCTCCTCAGCCCTCAAACGCCTCTCCCCACATACTCTCTCCCCATCACTCTTCCGTTCCCGCCTTTCCATCACCCCAGGTTCAACCCCTTACCCAGCACTCCCTCCCAATCCATCTTTTCCCAGCCCCTCCCTGCATCCTCCCTGCCTTCCGTTCCCACCTTTCCTTCATCCCCCGTTCAACCCCTTCACCAGCCCTCTATTCCCACCACTCTTTCCCAGCCCCTCCACACACTGTAGCTCCCCAAACCTCACACCCACCCTCCTCTGCAGCAGCCGCCTCTTCCTCCTTCCCATTAATTTTGTATTATGTTTGTGTTTGTAATAAACATTATTTGGAAAGTAGCAGAACGTGTCTTTCAAATTGTCAAATGCATTTGGGGTAATAATGGTGGCTTGGTCATGTAGGGAATCCAACACAGGTGCTTTTCTGAGTATGGCTACCAATAATTCCAAATAGCGAACACTAAAAAAGCAGCACTTCAGAAAGAAAACTAAAAGGTGACCCTTCCAGAGGCATTGGTGGTTAGACTCTTTGGCCTTTCTGCTGTTTTCACCTGGTGGTCTGTCCTGCAAATAGTTTTAGCTGTTCCCCATCACACAAGTTCTCTGGCACATGTAGCGGTTGGCCATTATCTGCTAATATGAAACATGCACGCATCACCCCCATACTTAAAAAGCCCTCCCTGGACCCCAATGACCCGAACAACCTCAGACCCTGCTCCCATTTACATCCAAACTCCTCGAGCGCCTAGCCTACACCCGCCTATGCTCTCACCTCAATGACAACAACCTCCTCGACCCCCTACAGTCCAGCTTCCATCCCCTACACTCCACCAAAACTGTCTTACTCAAACTCTCCAACGACCTGCTAACCGCCAAAGCTAATGGCCACTATTCAGTGCTCTTACTCCTTGACCTCTCTGCGGTCTTCCACACAGTCGACCACCCCCTCCTCCTCAAAAATCTACACTCCCTCGGCCTCAGAGATTCTGCTCTCTCCTGGCTCTCATCCTACCTGTCATAACGCTCTTTCAGCGTTACCTATAATGCTACCACCTCCGCCTCACTCCCCCTCTCTGTTGGGGTCCCTCAAGGCTCTGTCCTCGGGCCCCTTTTCTTCTCCATCTACACCTCCTCCCTTGGCCAACTCATACACTCTCACGGCTTCAACTACCACCTCTATGCCGACGACACACAAATCTATCTCTCAACCCCCCACCTCACCACCTCAGTCTCCGCCCGAATCACACACCTACTGAGTGACATATCAGATTGGATGTCGCTCCACTTCCTTAAACTGAACCTCTCCAAAACCGAGTGTCTTGTCTTCCCCCCAGCCCGGACCCCACCCCCCATTGACTTCTCCATCATGTCCAACAACGCCACCATCAAACCCGCCCCGCAGGTCAGAGTACTTGGTGTCATTCTGGACTCCAACCTATCCTTCCAGCCCCAAGTCCAATCTTTAACAAGCTCGTGCAGACTCCACCTCCGCAACATGCAGACTCCACCTCCGCAACATGCAGACTCCACCTCTGCAACATCGCCAAAATCTGCACGTTCCTAACCCCAGAAACCACTAAACAGCTCAACCACTCCCTCATCATATCACGACTCGACTACTGCAACTCCCTCCTCACTGGTCTGCCTCGCCGCTGGCTATCCCCGCTTCAGTTGATCCTGAATACGGCTGCCAGACTCATTCACCTTTCCAACCGCTCCATCTCCTCCACCCCCCTCTGCCAATCTCTCCACTGGCTTCCGATTGCGCAATGGATCAAATTCAAAATCCTAACACTGACATACAAAGCCATCCACCATACTGCCCCGAACTACATCACTGACCTAATATCCAAGTACTGCCCAACACGCACACTCCGCTCCTCACAAGACCTCCTTCTCTCTAGTTCCCTGGTCTCCTCCTCCCATGCCCGCCTCCAGGACTTCTCCAGGGTGTCACCCATCCTCTGGAACTCCCTGCCCCAACCCATCAGTATATCACCTACTCTCCTCTCCTTTAGGTGCATCCTGAAAACCCATCTCTTCAGGGAAGCCTACCCCACCCCCTGCTAACTTGCAGACCTCCTCCACTCTTCCTACCACTCCATCCCCCGCAGCTATCTCCTCCTGTACCACCATCCCCTCCCTCCTAGATTGTAAACTCGAAAAAGCAGGGCCCTCGATCCCCTCATGTTTTGCATTGTATTGTTATTGTTCTGTTACATGTTCTGTCCCCCTTTGTAATGTACAGCGCTGAGCGAACTATTGGCGCTTTATAAATACTCTATAATAATAATAACCATTTGTCTGCCCCAAGGGAGCTTAGAATTCTCAGTGGACTCTGTGGGCAAGGCTAACTTTCCCCAATATGGGAACACACAATATTGCAGCTTGTTCTCTAAGTGTCGGCTAGCTTTTGTCTTTTTGGGGTGCTGATTTTGGCCAAGACTCCTGCATGGAACACTCACCCCCCTCCCCAGAGACTGACACTGCCGTCCAAATATGTTCCCTTCATTGACACACACTATACAAGAAGTGTGTAATATCCAGGACACCAGGCGTGACACCAGGACACAACTTACACACAGTAAGCCTGCCAAGGAATGCTAGAGACACAGAAAAGTTGGGAGAATAAGAAGAAGGCCTTCTGTTGTTTGGACTATCATTATGCTGGACTAACTGGACCCAGACTAAGTTTGCTTTACACCCCGTGTAACATCTTGCCCTGAGATTGGTTGGGGAGCATAGGATCTTTAGCTGCCTGATTCTAGACGTGTGTGCCTATGGAATTTATGTGCCCAGTGGACACTTGTTCCTCACTTCATTCCCTCCCCACCTCTTGTTGTCAAAACACTGACATGTGAATGAGGAACAAGTTGGATCCAAGTGGTATGTGTGGAGCAGACAGACAATTTGCCCATTAGGGCCCCTTCTTTTCTGGAGGACATTGCATGTAACTGGTCTCATCCATAACTGATAGTCCTTCCAAGAGCAGCTTTCAAGTCATGTGACTTCTGTGTAATGCCAATCCCAACTAGAGATGAGGTGATGGGAGACATCTTGACAGAGTTGGGCCACAGGATCCCCCCACATTGTCTACTTGGCTGCACCCCCCTTTTGGCAGTCTGCACAACTACACTTCACCAAGCCATGTAGAAGTCCCTGGATGGAATGAAGAGCTACTCCAAACGTGAACAATGTAACGTGAATGGAGTGTTCTGTGTAAACTGTTGCAGCATTTCACAAGAGGAAGCAAACCAAGATTGGGAGTAGCTGCAGACAGCAAGCAGACAACTTCAATCTTTATGTATCCCAGCTTAGGATTGAAGGAGCTGGTTTACCTCTCGGAAACATGCAATCCTATCTGCTACAGTCCTAAAGCTGGACTTGCCAGAAAACACTTCGTTTGGACATTACCAGAAATTCCAGGTAAGCAAGATTGTCCAGTGCAGCTGGAGCTAGCAGAGTCCTGCAATGCTTTAGGGACATGCAGATCAGCTCCAACTGCAATGAAGAAGATTGCCGACCTGCAAAGGCTGAAGAAGGCCACAACACAGGGCACTGTCCAAGAGAAATAGAACATTTATTACCAACAATCAATAGAAAACTATAAAACATCATAAAAAATTGTAACTAAACTAAAATTGCTGCCTGAAATAGGCTCCAAGGCTGGGCTGGTCCTCGTCTGGTTCCACCTCCAGGGCTTGCTCCAGGGCCTGGATCCAGCGGCACATCCAGCCCAGGAGGCCACGAATGTCAGGATCGGGGAACAATGTAGAAAAAGCCAAACAAAATGTATTATCTGTAATAAAAAAGGAGACAGACTTGCTTCACACAACAACAGCATGCAATGCTTGTCTACCTTTGTCCATTATCCTGAAAGCACTCTATGCTGTTGTCACCTCATAATTGGAACACAGAACTTACATTTCTTGCCTGGATGATATCATGGCCCAAGGAGTGAGCTGGGAATCCTTAGTCCTAGATTACCCGCTTCCCACCCGCAATGTACTGTGGCCAGGCGGCAGCTACAGGCAAAGCAATGTACTTGTACGTCACTCTGGCTGTACTAACACAGGAGGCACACCACACACCCGAGCCGGCACACAGCGCTCCCCTCCCCCCGACTGCTGTGTCTGGTGGATACAGCGGAATGAAGATCCCAGTGATTGTGACCCGGTGATCATGTGATCCCAATGTAAGCAGTTATTATGAATCAATCTCATTCATAACAGCTGTGCTTCTCCTCCTAGTGAGCTGTGATTGGCCCACAGCTGTCACATGATACATATGGCCAATCACAGCACCCTGTACCATGTGACCAGCTCCAGCCAATCACAGATCACTATCTTGAGCTGTCAAAAATCTAACTCACTGATGACAGTTGATGAATGAGTTCGGTTCTGACAGCAAGCTTTGCATTGCAGGAGAAATCACCATTATTTCCTCTGCAAAGAAAAGTGTGAAAAAAAAAATCCCTGATCACCCCCCTCCCCCCACAGTAGTACAATGGTTACTATGGTAACATCCTACTATTCTGATACAAGTATTAAAAAAAAGTTAAATACCATATTGAGAATTTTGTTTTAAAATGTTTTTAAGGGTTTTTTTTAACTATTTGCCAACCACTTACCCGCATTTTGTGGGCGAGCAGCAGCTCTTGGCAAAGTGACGTAATCTGCATCGCTTCCGGTGTCAATGCGCCTGCGCCCCCCCACTGCCCCCGGTCAGTCCAGGGAGAGAAGAGAGAACACGGCACCGAGTAAAAGCACCACTACATTGTACACACACGTTAGATTAGCACATTTAACCCTTTGATGGCCCCGTCACCCAGCCAGTGCCATTAGTACAGTGTCAGTATATAGAATGTTTCACTGATCTCTGTATTCCTGCCACTAGTGACATCACATAGTGTCAGGGTCAGTAAGCCCCTCCCAGCCAGGGTCAGCTGGCGTTAGATTGGCCGCACACTGTCGCACTCACGCTATAGGTCGCTGATCACCGCCATTACTAGTATAGTGTTTGTACGGATCAATATATTGATCATGAACAGAACTATACTAGTGCCGGCTTTGTATAGTGTCCCCAATACTCAGTGTTAGCCGGATCGGCCCGGTCACTGCCAGCACTAGTGTTCAGCCCCTCCACTGTTCTTCACAGAAGATTTGTACCAATTGTGGGCCAAGGCAATTTATACACCACAATACATGGCCGCCCCCCAAATTCAGCTCTTGTCACACAATTCACATGGAACTCTATCACCGTTTATGAAATTAAAACATTTTTGGGCCGAACCCTCAACATGGACATTACAGAAAAGAATGAATTGCAGTCATATTGGTCCGCAGACCCGATTCATGGTATGTCCGTGTTCTCTGCTGGTACATATATGTCCAACATGGACCAGCAATGTACAGGAACGTCGCTGGACTTGGAGTGGTTATACCGGGAGGATGCTTGCAGCTACAGGCATCATTCTAGTGCTGGTTTATTAGCTGGAGGTCGGCTTTCATGTAAGAGTAATCCTAGTGGCCAATTAGCTGCAGAATTGTATTTACGATCATTTTAAATGATTTCCTATAGCAGCAAATCTGATCAGATGAATGAAGTGGGTGTAAAGTGGAAGCAGTGGATCTGCAGGGAGCAGCATCTTGAGCACAAAGCACTTTATGTTGTGGATGGATTTGCACACGGTTCAGTTTCCTTCATTTATTGATAAACCCCATAAGACCAATGAAGTGGGTGTAAAGTGGAAGCAGTGGATGTGCAGAGAATAGGATTTGGAGCCCCGAGCTCTTTATCTCTGAATGTCTCCACATATTTGTAGTGTATTTGTGATGATTTCGGTGCACACACAATAGGACAGCGCTGTGACACATAATGCTCTTCTAGATGACAGGGAATCCTTCCCTTTGTTACAGCAGCAGTCCGCTAGAAGGTTTTTGTAGGTTTGGAGTTGTTACACATAGCGCGGGTTTTATCCATTTATAGTGATGACATCATTGCCCAAATCTGGGGGTCACCAGCCATTTCCACCCTTTACTCCCAGCTGGGGGGCTTTGTATCCATATACCAGATGTTCTACAGGACTAAATCTGCCATCAATGTTACTGCAAAATCAAAGGGGCCAAAACCCCTCCCCCGAGGAGTCATATATTTCTGTCCCCCTTGGTGGGAGTGGAGGTGACCCCTCTATAAGGATCTACAGTCCATACACACCCAGCACAAGGCCGGGGTCACACTACCAGACGCTTCTCGGGGCTGCAGTTCCTCTGAGCTCCACAAGGTGGGGATCTCACTTCTACCCAGACAGGAGGTCTCTATGGAAGACATACAGGAAGTGATGTCAGGTACAGGCAGGAAGTGATGTCAGGTACAGACAGGAAGTTCCATGAATGAGGAAGTAGAGAGTCCACATTTCTGGATGTGGCAGCAGAGGAGGTAATACGTAGATGAACCCCTTCAGGGGAGGAGTTGATGATAATATATTTGCTCCCAAAGCTGGCCTACATGGTTCAGTTTTATCGTTCAGCCAGCGGGATGACCATAAAACCTGAAGTGATTCCCCCATCCACACATTGGAGGTGGATGGGGGAATCCTCCCCGCTGCACTCTTGTATTCTGACAATGGGGGGATCTCCACTGCTCTCAGAATACACAGATCAGCACTGAAGCTATTGGCTGCAGCCGCTGGGGGAGTGGCTTTTATCCGGCAGTGGCCACACATGGATGGAAATGTGAGCGATCCCTGCTGAACCAGCTGAATTTCCATGGATCTATGGTCACCTTCAGTGACTTCCTCCCCTCCCCCTCATCTCCTTCATGATGGAAGTCATGCTGAGATCATCTCCCATTGGCTGAGCAATATTCTCATTTGTCTCTCAGCTCCTTCTTGCTATTCCTCGTCCTGCCTGTTGTTTCCTTGGATTGATTTTCTGTGTAGTGACCCCGGCTTGGTCTCTTGGATGCGCTCGTCTGTTGCTTGCCCTGACCTTTCTCCTGATTCCTGGATTCCAGGAACTAGGATTTGGTTTGTACGGGAGCCTAATATAGAGGATCCCTCAAGTCTCCCCATCCAAATGTCCCTCCATCCAGAGTCTATCTGTCATAGAATTCTCTGACTCCGGATGGAGGGACATTAGGAGGAGGAGCTGTGAGGTCAGTGTGATGTTATAGGACATATAGATTAATCAAAATTATTGGTAGTTGTAATTTATACACAGCATGTTTGTTACAATGAATGTTTTATTATATCTTTCAGAGTGGAATCCTCGGGGATGATAATATTGATGTTAAAGAAGAGTATAAAGAGGAGGATGAGGAGTATGGAGTGATGGAGGAGTTTTCAGAAGGACACAAGGATATGATGGAGCCACCTAATACCAGGAACCCACCAGAGAGATGTCCCCGTCCTCTGTATTCCCGGGATTCCACACAGGAAGGTCACACCATCCCTCATTGTTATAAGGTTGGTGGGATGGAGCATCTAGAACATGGACTTGTGGAGACAATTTGTGCATTTTTCATGTTAGTTTATATTTTACAGATATTATTTTCTCTTACTTATTTTAGGGTGAAGATTTAATAGATATAAAAGTTGAGGTTAAATCAGAAGAAGAAGAGGCGTATGTGAGGGATGATCAGCAGTCTATGGAGGAGGATGGAATAACGGGGACATTTATAGAGGAGGACACTCCTACAGAGATCAGCACAGGTGGGTCATGAACACTAAATCCATTCCTCCACCCATACTGCTCACTGATTGGTCCAGAGTAGGGCGGGGACTGGGTGATATCAGCCTGTAATCCCCTGGTCACTTTCCTGAGCTGTGTTCCCCGTCCTGTATTCCTGGATTTCTCTCGGATAATCTTCCTTCTCTGTGCTGCAGACACAATTTATGTCTCTAGACTGGATTTATGGAAGTTCTGGGGTTCAGCTAAATATTAATTCATTGACTCTGCTAAACGTAGGCACCTGTCAGAGCCTGGACTTGAACCCAGGACCTCTACTGTGTCTGGCAGAAATTCTTCTCACTGAACTACCTGATATAATGGACGGCACTCTGCTTATCCATTGCTGTGTTTTCTGCTGAGCCTTGAACTCTGTGCTCCTCCCATGAACTTCCTGATTTAAGCCATGTCTTTGCATTTCCTGTTTGGCAGATTTTTGTGCCTTCTCCATCCAATATCTTGCTCTTATCTCTCCTGCTACCGTCTGTATTGTGGGGACTCTGGACATTACACTGTTAATTGTCACAACAAAGTTAAAAGAACAATTGCTGCGATTGATAGTATATTATTATTATACAGTATTTATAAAGCGCCAATAGTTCACTCAGCGCTGTACATTACAAAGGGGGACAGAACATGTGACAGAACAATACCAATACAATGCAAAACATGAGGGGATTGAGGGCACAGCTCTTTCATGCTTACAATCTAGGAGGGAGGGGATAGTGGTACAGGAGGAGATAGCTATGGGGGATGGGGTGGTAGGAATTGTGGAGGAGGTCAGCAAGTTAGCAGGGGGTGGGGTAGGCTTCCCTGAAGAGATGGGTTTTCAGGGTGCGCCTAAAGGAGAGGAGAGTAGGTGACAGTCTGATGGGTTGGAGTAGGGAGTTTCAGAGGATGGGAGACACCCTGGAGAAATCTTGGAGGTGGGCATGGGAGGAGGAGACCAGGGAACTAGAGAGAAGGAGGTCTTGTGAGGAGCGGAGTGTGTGTGTTGGGTGGTACCTGGATATTAGGTCAGTGATGTAACTTGGGGCAGTATTGTGGACGGCTTTGTACGTCAGTGTTAGGATTTTGAATTTGATCTGTTGGGCAATCGGAAGCCAGTGGAGGGATTGGCAGAGGGGGGTGGAGGCCAGTGGAGGGATTGGCAGAGGGGGGTGGCGGAGATGGAGCTGTTGGTAAGGTGAATGAGTCTGGCTGCCGTATTCAGGATGGACTGAAGTGGGGATAGCCTGTGGTGAGGCAGGCCAGTGAGGAGGGAGTTGCAGTAGTCGAGTCGTGATATGATGATGGAGTGGTTGAGCTGTTTAGTGGTTTCTGGCGTTAGGAACGTTCGGATTTTGGCGATGTTGCGGAGGTGGAGTCTGCATGAGTTTAATGATTGGACTTGGGGCTGGAAGGATAGGTTGGAGTCCAGAATGACACCAAGTACTCTGGCCTGCAGGGTGGGCCAGATAGTGGCATTGTTGGACGTGATGGAGAAGTCAATGGGGGGTGGGGTCCGGGCTGGGGGGAAGATTAGGAGCTCGGTTTTGGAGAGGTTCAGTTTAAGGAAGTGGAGCGACATCCAGTCTGATATGTCGCTCAGTAGGTGTGTGATTCGGGCGGAGACAGAGGGGGTGAGGTGAGGGGTTATGAGATAGATTTGTGTGTCGTTGGCATAGAGGTGGTAGTTGAAGCCGTGAGAGTGTATGAGTTGGCCAAGGGAGGAGGTGTAGATGGAGAAGAGAAGGGGCCTGAGGACAGAGCCTTGAGGTACCCCAACAGAGAGGGGGAGTGAGGGGGAGGTGGTAGCATTATAGGTAATGCTGAAAGAGCGTTGTGGTAGGAGGAGAGAGCGGAATCTCTGAGGCCGAGGGAGTGTAGTTTTTTTGAGGAGGAGGGGGTGGTTGACTGTGTGGAAGGCCGCAGAGAGGTTGAGGAGAAGGATCACTGAATAGTGGCCATTAGCTTTGGCGGTTAGCAGGTCGTTGGAGAGTTTGAGTAAGGCGGTTTCGGTGGAGTGTAGGGCAGTTTCGGTGGAGTGTAGGGGACGGAAGCCAGACTGTAGGGGATCGAGGAGGTTGTTGTTGTTGAGGTGAGAGCTTAGGTGAGTGTAGACTAAGCGCTCAAAGAGTTTGGATGTAAATGGGAGCAGGGAGATGGGTCTGAGGTTGTTCGGGTCATTGGGGTCCAGGGAGGGCTTTTTAAGTATGGGGGTGATGTGTGCATGTTTCAGAGGGGAGGGGAAAGTGCCGGAGGAGAGGGAGAGATTGAAGATGTGGGTGAGAGAGCGTAGGATGGAGGTGGAGGGAGGTCATAGGAGTTGTGAGGGGATAGGGTCGAGGGGGCAGGTGGTGAGGCGGGCATCAGAGAGGATCTTGGAGACCTTGATGGTAGTAAGGTCAAAGGTGTGGAGTGTTGAGGGGGCTTCAGTGTGAGGAATGTTGGGTGGGGGTCAGAGCAGTGGTGGGGCCGTGGGGGAGGGGTGATGAGGGGGTAGCTGTGTGAGAGGGGACAGGGTTGGAGGGAGTTTGAGCAGCGATGAAGTCTCTGCGGAGTTATGTTGAGGGAGAGGGGTGATGGGGGGGTTGCTGTGTGAGAGGGGACGGGTTTGGGGTGAGTGTGAGCTGCGGCGATGTCCTTGCGAATTGTGTCAATCTTGTTTTTTAGGTGATTGGCAATCTCAAGGGCGGTGAGTGAGGTGGGGGTGGCGACAGTAGAGAGTTGAAGGTGGAGAAGAGTCGGTGAGGATTGGAGGAGAGGGCCTTGAGGGTCAGGAAGTAGGCTTGTTTGGCTGCGTGGAGGGAGGAGGTATCGGTGTGGAAGGCAGATTTGTAGCGGGTGAAGGCTTGTTGGGATTTGGTTTTGCGCCATAGTTGCTCCAGGGCAGGACTGTGTCATTTGAGAGTTTTGGTGTGATCAGTCTGCCAGGACTGGGGCGGTCGGGGTCTGATGTTTTGTGTGGTTAAATGCGCTAGTGAATCAAGGGCTGTTGACAGCGCGTTGTTTTAGGCGGTCATAGCCAGGAAAAGGCAGGACGGGGAGAATGCTGTCATGGAGTTGATCAGCTGCAGAATGGAGGGGGGCAGGGTTCAGGTTGCGGAGGTTACGACTGGTGGTAGTATGACATTTAGAGGGGTAGGGGTTAGAGGACAAAGAGATAGAGAAGGTGATAAGGTTGTGGTCAGAGAGAGGGAAGGGGGTGTTAGTGAGGTTGTGGGGAGCGTAGCGGTTGGAGAAGACAAGGTCCAGGATACTTACATCGGAGTGGGTGGTGGATTGTATGCACTGTGCAAGTGCAAAGGAGGAGGTTAAGTGGAGGAGTTGGGATGTGGCCGGGTTGTCAATGTTGACAGGGATGTTGAAATCCCCAAGTATAGTGCCTGAACAAATAAGCTCCATTACCAGTCTATCTCCCCATTGATTTATGAAGACATAAAAGTTGATTCTATACAGTCTCATTTTATTGTCCCTATCATTCTTATCACTGAGGGCCATGAAATCCCATGTTCTGCTATGCTGGACTCTGGGGTCGGGCGGAACTTTATGGACATAGAATTTGCCCACAACAACAATAATCTCCCAAGAAACAAATCTGCCCCATTGATATGGAGACGGTTGATGGTTCACCTTTAGGACCGGTGTTGCCCATGAAACGGTTCCCCTGGTACTCTAATTTGAGGCTGACCATTATGAGACCATCAGCTCTCAGCTGATTACATCCCCTAAATTTCCTGTCATCTTGGGCATTCCTTGGTGTTCTACCCATAACCCCACTGTCGGTTGGGGAGAACGGACTATACATTTTATGTCCCCTCATTGCAAGGAGCATTGTAGGGAACCATGTTGTACAAGTTTTCTACCAATCAGGGAATCACAAGTTGATGTGGTAACTACCCAGTCATATGACAACCTGCCTCCACAATACTATGAGTTCTGAGATATCCATGATAAAAAGAATGACGATCAATTACCTCCTCCTCACCCTTACGATTGTCCCATTGAACTGCTTCCAGGGTCAGAAATACCATTCAGCCGCCTTTTCAAACTGTCAGAACCTGAATTAAAGGTGCTCAGGGAGTGGCTTGATGAGAATTTGAGAAGGGCTTTATCAGACCCTCAACATCTCCTGCAGGGGCAGCCCTGTTCTTTGTTGAGAAAAAGGATTGCACTTTGCGTCCATGCATTGATTTCAGGGACTAGAATAAATCACTATTAAAAACCTTTACTCCCATTAATCATTGAAATGTTGGAAAGACTCCGCTCTGCCAAAGTCTTCACAAAACCTGACTTACGGGGGGCATATAACCTTGTATACATTCATCAAGGAGACAAATGGAAAGCCACCTTTACAACCAGATATGGGCACTTCCAGTCCCTAGTTATTCCTTTTGGCCTATGCAACGCTCCCGCGATTTTTCAGCACTTCATCAATGATGTGTTTTGACATCTGTTGGACCAGTTTGTTATTGTATATCTGATGATATTCTCATCCTTTAACTTGGAGGATCATCTCAAGCGTGTCTGCACTGTATTCGAAAGATTAAGGAAGCACCGACTTCAAACTGGAGAAATGTGAGTTTGAACAAACCCAGATCCAGGTCTTGGGATTTATTATCTCTTCAGAAGGAGTGAGCATGGATCCCGAGAAGATCAAGGCAGTGGTGGATTGTCCTGTACCTGGAAACGTGAAGGAAATACAATTTGTTGGATTTGCCAACTTACAGGAAATTCATAAGAAACATCTCTAAGGTAATCGCACCAATTACAGAGTTGACAAAGAAAGGAGTGCCCTTTGTATGGTCACCTGAGGCACACACTGCTTTTAGTAAGCTAAAGTTTATTTTTCATTTCTACACCAATATTGGTACATCCTGATCCTGAACTACTCTTGTTATCTCTCACCTTGACTATTGTAACTCCCTCCTCATTGGCCTACCTAATTGCAGGCTATCCCCTCTTCAGTCTATCATGAATGATGCTGCCAGACTCATCCACCTCACTAACCATTCTGTATCTGCCACCCCTCTCTGCCAATCCCTCCACTGGCCTCCATTCAGTGTCCTCCACCCCTCTCTGCCAATCCCTCCACTGGCCTCCACTCAGTGTCCTCCACCCCTCTCTGCCAATCCCTCCACTGGCCTCCATTCAGTGTCCTCCACCCCTCTCTGCCAATCCCTCCACTGGCCTCCACTCAGTGTCCTCCACCCCTCTCTGCCAATCCCTCCACTGTTCTCCATTCAGTGTCCTCCACCCCTCTCTGCCAATCCCTCCACCGACCTACATTCAGTGTCCTGCACCCCTCTCTGCCAATCCCTCCACTGGTCTCCATTCAGTGTCCTCCACCCCTCTCTGCCAATCCCTCCACTGGCTTCCATTCAGTGTCCTCCAACCCTCTGCCAATCCCTCCAGTGGATTCACATTGCCCAACGAATAAAAGTCAAAACATTAATAACATATAAAGCCATTTATAACTCTGTCCCAAGTTACATCACCGATCTTGTCTCCAAATATCACCCAAACCGTCCTCTCCGCTCCTCCCATGACCTCCTGCTCCTCCTGAGGGAGGAGTCAATACCCCAATGATGGTGGTCTTCAGGATCAGTCCAGTCTTCATCTTGGTTGTTCTCCCCCCATCCTCACTCTCTGACCTCTGGTGGGGCTCAGCCCCGCTGTTCTTCATGACTAAATCATGGACTAAATAAGGAAGTGCAGTACTTCTTGTGTTGGGAAGATGGCGATGAGTGATAGAGGGGGTGGGGACCCTCGTCCTATAATCCCCTCATCACTGTCCCTCCTATAAAAGACAGTTCTGGTTGTTTCCTCACTCTCTGACTAAGGTCCATGAATAAAGAAATGACCTGGTAGGAGATCAGAGGAGCCATTTCCTAGTTCCCTTGAGGGTGGAATTGTAAGCTCCTCAGAGACCAAGCTGCCTGATGTGGGCGGAGTCCTGGTTTGGGGGAACCAATCAGCTCCTGTCTAGTAATCCTCTTTGTCTTTGTATTTTAGTCCATGGCCGGGAGATGAGGAAAACCTCCGAGGATTGTCTCACTTTGTCTCCAGACTGGAAAGTAGAAGATGAGGACATCACACAGTATAGTCCAGGAGAAAACCCGGCTCCCTCCAATGTCCATCCGGCACCACCCAGTGTAGATGGACCATCGGATTCCTCGTATCCTGAGGAACCTCAGACTGTGCGGGACCGGGCCGGCCTTCCAACAGGGAAGAGGTTCTCCTGTACTGAGTGCGGGAAAGGTTTCCGTTATAAACATGGTCTTAATGTGCATAAAAGATCTCACACGGGGGAGAAGCCATATTCCTGTCCTGAGTGCGGGAAATGTTTTTCAGTGAAGTCCAGTCTTTGCACACATCAAAGATCTCACTCGGGGGAGAAGCCGTATTCCTGTCCTGAGTGTGGAAACTGTTTTTCACATATATCCAGTCTTTACAGACATCAAAGATCTCACACGGGTAAGTATCTGTATTCCTGTCCCGAGTGTGCAAAATGTTTTTCAGAAAAGTCCAATCTTCACATACATCAGAGATCTCACAGGAAGGAAAATCAATATTCCTGTCTTGAGTGTGGAAAATGTTTTTCAGTGAAGTCCCATCTTTACAGACATCAGAGATCTCACACGGGGGAGAAGCCGTATTCCTGTCTTGAGTGTGGGAAATGTTTTTCAAGGAAGTCCAATCTTTACACACATCAGAGATCTCACACAGGGGAGAAGCCACTTTCCTGTCCAGAGTGTGGGAAATGTTTTTCAGACAAGTCCCATCTATACAAACATCAGAGATCTCACATGGGTGAGAAGCCGTATTCCTGTTCTGAGTGCGGGAAATGTTTTTCATGTAAGACCAGTCTTTACACACATCAGAGATCTCACACAGGAGAGAAGCCGTATTCCTGTCCTGAGTGCTGGAAATGTTTTTCAGACAATTCCTATCTTTCCACACATCAGAGATCTCACACGGGGGAGAAGCCGTATTCCTGTTCTGAGTGTGGGAAATGTTTTTCACAGAAGTCCAGTCTTTCCAAACATCAGAGATCTCACACAGGGGAGAAGCCGTATTCCTGTCCTGAGTGTGGGAAATGTTTTTCATTGAAGTCCCATCTTCACACACATCAGAGATCTCATACGGGGGAGAAGCCGTATTCCTGTCCTGAGTGTGGGAAATGTTTTTCAGCAAAGTCCCATCTTCACGTGCATCAGCGATCTCATACAGGGGAGAAGCCGTATTCCTGTCCTGAGTGTGGAAAATGTTTTTCACGGAAGTCCCATCTTTCCAGACATTAGAGATGTCACACAGGGGAGAAGCCACTTTCCTGTCCTGAGTGAGGGAAATGTTCCTCACTGAAGTCCGGTCTTCCTGTACATCAGGGGTCCCACACAACCCTGGAGGTATATTAGTGCCTTGAGTGCGGGAAATGTCTTCTAGATGAATGTTGCTGGACATCCCAGCTCTCATGTGGGGAAGAAGCACACCCTGATATACACCTCAGATATACTCCATGGCTGATCTTCATCATGGCAGAAACAGTTGATAAGGAGATGAGAGGCCCCCAAAGACATGGGTGAAGTGCAGTAAATGTCGGGGTGCAGAGTGGTCAGTAGATCCTGGAAATGAAGGACACAACTTCAGCCCTTCTTGGGTGTCGGAGTTGCGTTTCCTGATAATGATATAGCGGGTTACAGAGCTAGAAGCCGGGAGAGCCCAGATCTCGTTATTGGGGAACTTTACACAGACAACAAGAACTTCTGAAGTTGATGTCCTTCATTTCAAGGCTCTACAGAACAGTGGTGACCCCGAAGCGTCTCTCTGTCTTCAGTCCATCCTTCTCCCATCCCCCAACAGGAGGGAAGGAGAACTCCGCCCCAAACTAGGGGGGAACTTTCCTCTCATTATTTCCCTTGGCTTCTGTGTGGGTTTGGGTGGTTGGAGGAGTGCGGCACGAGAGGGAACACAGCTTGTTCTATGTCTACATATGGGGTCTGGGTAGAGGGGATCCACCGGAAAATATTTCTACTCTTTGATTATGTGCAAATCGTTTCTGTTTTCACTTTGAAGGGCGATATTATGTGTGGTTTGTAAAAGGGTTTGGCCCAATAGATACCACCCCACTTAGAGAATAGATGAACTAATATGACCAGCATTCATTCAGCCATGTCACATGTTGGGATCTTTTCTACAATACTTTGTTATAATAATGGAACACGTTGTGTATTGTATTGTACACCAATAATAATGACTCCGCCCCCACATTCCAGACAAGGGATCTTCCTGACCAATCAGATTTCTGCCTTTACTATTTCCTGATTATTTTTGTAATCTTGATGAAAGTGAAATTATAATAAAAATTGTATTGAATGAAAACAAAATGGTGTGTGTGCAATGATGACAAAGCTGTGTATCCAGAAACGGCTGGTCAGTGACACTTCCATATACAGCCCAATGAAGTGACAAGGAAGCCCTAGAACCCTTTGGAGGAACCCTGGCTGAGAAAGGCTGGACTAGGCAGTCACATATCTCTGCCCCCCTTGCAGGGTTCCCAACCCTCCGGGACTTTTATTACTGACACAACATGAACATTTACTGACGGAGGACATGTTTTTACTGACATCCTGAAAAATGACAGAACTCCTGTTAGGATGTCAGACGATGGATATTGAATCCATATAACAGGACATGTGATCACTGACAATCCCCAGAACAAGCCATCTGCCTGGTTTACACCTAATAATTCAATCCATGGTGACCACAAATCAGCCCAACGCAGACACATGAAAACCAAGTTCTGCTCGGCATGCCATGGAAAGTAATGGGCACGGTCAGATGGGAGGGGCATAGAAGAGGATGATGTCACAGACCCGCCCCCTGATCACCTACCTCTAAATGAAGAAAGCAGCTGTATGGGTGAGTACACATTGCTGTGACCTCCATGCTTAGCTTCACAGTGCGGCAATTTTACCTTCACATGCCGAGTCTCACAGGTGGCACCGCCTGTCATACCTGTCTATTGAAGTCAATGGGACTGAGCCGCAGCCACAACCAATCACCTGACTTGTCATTGTGACACAGAACTTCCATGTAAAATCTCCATTCAGCTGGAAAACTCCAGACACCCCAGAGCCACCATGGATCCCTTTATAGATGGAGGAAGAGACTGCAGGACTGGTGAAGGAGGCCTTCATAGTGATGGATCCACTTTATCCACAAAGGACTTGTTCTGACTCCCATGTACTCCAGTGATGGCCAACTGATGAGACACTGGGGGCCTCAACTGCCCCCCAACACACCAAAGGGTTGTGCTTTATATTTACTGCTAGACATACTACAGGAGACGGTCAGAGACTGCAGACTTACTACAGGAGATGATCAGAGACTGCAGACATACTACAGGAGATGGTCAGAGACTGCAAACATAGTACAGGAGATGGTCAGAGACTGCAGACATAGTACAGGAGATGGTCAGAGACTGCAGACATAGTACAGGAGATGGTCAGAGACTGCAGACATAGTACAGGAGATGGTCAGAGACTGCAGACATAGTACAGGAGATGGTCAGAGACTGCAGACATAGTATAGGAGACTGTCAGAGACTGCAGACATAGTACAGGAGATGGTCAGAGACTGCAGACATAGTACAGGAGATGGTCAGAGACTGCAGACATAGTACAGGAGATGGTCAGAGACTGCAGACATAGTACAGGAGACTGTCAGAGACTGCAGACATAGTACAGGAGATGGTCAGAGACTGCAGACAGAGGTGTCTATTGCTTCACAGACACCATGAACTCTGTGGGACTACAGAGCCTAGCACACCTAGTCATCTACAGTCGGGGGTTTTCTGAGTAAGTGCGGCCAGGTTACCCCAGGAGTTTTCTTACACTTTGTTATCAGAAGGTTTTATTGGAACCATCGTGTTGAGGATTCAGATATTTTGTCCATAGTGCAAGCATTGCCCCAACATTTATTATTTCTAGATTAACCCCTTCAGGGGCAGAACATTCCCCCACTTCCGGGGCCGGAACATTCTCCTCATTGTGGAGATAAATTCTAGTAATATGGTCCTCTAAACAAACAGCACTGACAATAAATAGACAAGACAAGGACCATCCTGACCATACATGGCCTACAAAGGGCAATGATGACACTACACAGGCAGCCAATGGGCAATCATTACACTATGCAGCCAACACAATGATGGAGTGCCGGGGTCAGGAGTATGGAGCCTCTTTGGAAGTAATAGGGCTGAACAACTCTGAGAGGTTAATGGGGCAGAAGGACTGTGGGGGCCTCTAAGGGGGTTGTCAGGCTGCAAGGACCAGAGATAAGAGGGGGCTTTAGGGCTCATAAGGGATCTTGCTCTCTGATGGTCCTCCCACCCCACCTGTGCTTACTTCTCTGACCTCCTTAACCCCTTGACACCTCACAGACCTGGGCTTTTTCCGTGGGGCTGCATATTTGCGTACCTGTCTTTGTGCTGAGAACGCGCCGCACTGCACACTCCCAGCACAAAGACCATGGTGTCTCTGAGAGCCCCGGCTCCCGTTCTAACGATCGGGACCCGGGACTCCTGGTTCTGGGTCACATGATTGCTGTGATAGAATCTGGCTATCACAGTGATAAGTCACTGTGCAGCCCGGACCCTTTGTTTTTTGTTTTTTTTAACTATTGTTTTTTTATTAGTCATTTGATTGTTTACAACAATTAACAGTATTGTCACAATATCGTATTACAGATTTGTAAAGGATATAGATAACAGTATGAGCATATTCAACATCTTACAAAATTCAAACATCTTACAATATAAACAATGTGACTTTGCAATCATTACTGTCATCAATACATTTCTTTTTTTGATGAGTATACATTGTTTGTTTGAAATATTCAGTAAGTCATTAGTTTAGAGAAGAAAGGAAGGTTGCAAGAAGTGGAGATTAGAAAGAAGTAGAATAAAGAATGAGATTTGAAATGATTACATATTTCCTTTTTTGGATAATAGGGTGATAATAATAGAGTGGAGTAGCTGTATCTCTAGTGGTGTTTGATTGGTACATCTTGTAGTTCTTTATGTAACGGTACATCGATGATCTTTGAGCCATAAGTCCCAGTGTTTCTGGAATTTAGCAGATGAGTTGTGTATTTGAGCAAAGGTTTTTTCGAAGGCTGTGTTTTTGTTCAAGATTTCAGTTACTGTGTGAATGGATGGCGTTGTAGTTTGTTTCCAAAGCCTGGCAATACTCAATCGTGCCGCTATCAAAATATGCATTAGTACAGTTCTGGACTGTGGTGGCCAGGAGTCTATAACTATTCCCAAAAGTGCCAGGGCTGGATCAGGAATTGGAGAGCAGTTTGTAATTGATGTTATAAACGTGAAGATATCTGACCAGAATGGAGTAATTTGTGGACATTCCCACCATATATGGTACAAGGATCCTTGTTGGTTACAGTTCCTCCAGCATAATGAGGAGTAGCGGTTGGATGAACGTGCTGCCAAATGTTGTGGAGTTATGTACCATCTGTGTAATATCTTTTGGGCTGATTCCCAATGGTTAATGCATCTGGTAGTTTTCCTAGTCCAGTTTCCTGCTGTTTGCCATTGTTGAATCTGGAATTGTTTCCCAATGTCTTGTTCCCATTTATGCATTGTTGGTACTTTTCCTGATGTTGAAGAAGGATATTATATATGAATGAGATACCTCGTTTGTGAGAATATATTCTTTCATAAAAGTTGGTCAAAGATCTGAGGAGAGAATCCTCTTGGTATTCCAGGTTGCGTAATGCATGATGAATTCTTAGATATTTGAAAAAGTCCTATGCGTAATTTTGTATGTTTCAGAAAGTTGTTGAAATGTTTGTAGGGTACCATTGGCATAGAGTTGGGCAAGATTTTTAAGGCCTGCTTTTGACCAGGATTTAAGTTCTAGATCAGGTGTCATCGATGATATGGAGAGTAGAGGAATGAAGCCATTAATTGTAAGGTGATTTTCCTTTGAGATTCGTAGAATAGACACCCAGGTGCAGAGAGTCACATTGATTGTGTCTAGGCAGTATCTTGGGGCTCTATGGGTGAGAGTAAGAGCTCCCAATGTGGCTTGAGTGTCACTATGGATAAGGGACTGTTCTATCTGTACCCATCGTTTGTCTCTTTGATGTGTCCACCAATGCTGTGTCTGATCCAACACTATTGCTTTATGGTATAATTGTAGATTGGGGGCTCCCATACCTAAATTTGATCAAGAAGTGTATAGTGTCAATTTGTTGACCCGTGCCTTTATGTGTTCTCAGATGTAAGTGTTTAATAGTGATTGTAGTTTTTGTATGGATGAAGATAGTAATGGTATTGGGATGGCTCAAAAGAAATATAAAATGTGTGGTAAGATAAACATTTTTACAATAGCAATTCACCCAACCATTGTTGTGGGCTTTTGAATCATGTCTCAAGAATATGACTTTTATCAAGACATAATGTTATATAGCAAACAGCTCAGCAGAACCGTATGTTAAGAGTTAATTTTGTCTTGGTTGAACCTTCAAGAATTCTAGTTAAAGAACTGAAGAGAACAGGGAATTAAGACTTTTCCAAGACAATGGGACTGTTTAAACTGTCAACAAGGACTATTTGTATATGGAAGTGAGAAGAATGCACCTACAGAAAGTCAAACAAATAGGACTCTGACTTGTAAACATTTCAACAATAATGAGACGGGAACTCAACTGTTTGAAAGCTTAACCAAAACCTGTAGAGTGTGATGAACCAACAAACCTCTGAAACTATTACCATCTACTATTGTTCACCAAGGGTGAAAGCATTAACAATTGTTTACCATGAGTCCAATACAAGGGCTAGGCAAACAGAGAATTTTTTTTCCCTACACAGAGGAAATGTTGATGCTGAAACCAAGAGGTGAAATTCAGGACATTTAAGTCTAAAAGTTCACTGTATATCATTACAAAAATGTACTACAGAAACAGATTATAAATAAGATGTCATAGACTTTAAAACACCATTAAATACTCAGCAATGGGAACTATATATATCACTAACTTGAGTATTGAGATGATGGGAAGTAAGATGTATTATAAACTAGCATTAGTTACATGTCTTATCAGGAAACAAACAGGATGGTATTTCAAATAGGAATAACTGAATATACACCTATATTCCATGGTCCCTATTTAGAATAATATAGGTATGATCACTGCTATATCTGGAAAGAGCCGTATATTTTATTCCTGAAATTACCTGAAGATTCCACCCAAGATATGAGTCATCTCAAATACTCACATTGTTCTGTGATACATGACCGCCACCTGGCGGGCAGGTGAGAAATAGCTTATGTACACACATTTCTCAACTAGCCAATCAGGAAGCCTGGTGGGAAGGTATCTTAGAACAATGGACTAGTGGATATAAAAAGCCCATGTGTTTTGACATAAAAGGACCTCATGAAAAGAAGAAAAACCCTCATAAAGACCTCATGGAAAGACCTGACATCTGAAGAAGATCTCTGCTGAATAACTACTCTTCCATCTTTTCAAACTTCCTAAAACTTTAAACCTCAAAACTTATAACTTCCTACATTCTCCCCTATTGAATCTATCACTTGCCTATATATCAGTCTAAAGGCGTTCCACTGCCAGCTAAATCCCCGGGAGAGTTGCCTAGTCTGACGTCCGGGTGTGGTGAGATGTTTATTTGATTTGTATTCATTACTTTCTCTATTGTGTAGAATCATAAAAATTACCTTAGTGTATTACAACAATATTGGATAGTTAGATATATGTAGTCAGATACTGTGTTACTGTTAAAAAAAAAAATTGTTGATTGCCATATTATAAATTTTTCCATATTTCATAATTTATTGAATATTAATAACCAGAGTATCATATATCAAGGGCTTACTTCTTGCAAGCCTATGGCCACGGCATGTAAGAATATAACCTTTGAGATATTCGAAATTATTAATTATTAATAAATTTAATAAATATCATATCATTTAAATTTGTGATTGATGTAATTAGTTAGAGACATTATTAGTGTGTCTTACATTGGTAGGATATATTTTTGATTGTGTGTACCAATATTCATTTATCACCAGTCTTTTGTGTTTTGTGTTAATATATATATAATTTTTGTACATAAATAAATTTTTATATTTATCTATTATAAGGCAAATTTTGTGTGTATGGTACGAAATCATATTGGCTAAAAGAATTCAAGGTATAATAATAAGTGGTGATCAAATTATCAAGGTGTCCAAATTATTGGTTTACTAAATATTTGCCGTATTTTAACGGCTGGAGGCACTGTAATATTTCATCTAAGGGAAAGGGACACGCCCTTTATAAATAATATATCCTTACATAAACCACCACAACATAAATTTGGAGGCACTGCTGAGATCCATAGAAATCGTACCATAACACAAAACGCACTGGTGATTGTATATTTGTACACGTTATCAAACATATATTTTGTATCAAAATGGCATCCAGTAATCACGGATCCACCTCTTCCAAGCATAACGAGGAAAATATGGCGGCTCAAGGCATTGAGCAGGAAGTTATGAAGCCAGCTCGGAAAGCTGCCGGTGCTTGGCAGAAGTATGTTGAAAATGAAGTAATAAATTATCTCCGCAAGAGATTGAATTTGGGGGATAGTAATAATGAATTTGTGGATGAAGAGAAAGAGCAGGCCATGAGCACCTTTGAGGACCTGTTTAACCAAAAGGGCCAGGTTGTTGGGTTTTTAATGGCATTTGCTGGAACAGAAAGTGATAGAGGCCGTGACAGACTTCTCCTAGAAGCTTGGCCCATGTTATGGTTCATGACCGCTGGAGCTGCCCAGCGGACCATGACTCTAAGGGAAGAGTTGTCAGAGGCCCGCCTCTTGTTAGAAAGCAAAAATCAGGACATTGAGTCTTTGAAAGGGAAGCTTGGTCATGCCGGTATTCGTTTAGACGAATCCGAGAAACATTATGATAGATTGGTCGGAGACTTTCGAAGTGCTCAGGACCTGTATGAAAGAAACTTTCAGGAGTTAAAACAACTTCAAGAGAAGTATCAGGACTTAAAAGATGAGGTGGAGTACTTCAGATCAGAGAGGTTATCTCCTGTCAAAATTAAAGTTCACCCAGGGGATAAGCATGACCAGTCAGAACTTACCTTGATAAAATCTGAGCAGAAAACTCTGGAGGAGCAGATTATAAGGTTGACGGCCCAAATAAATTCTGGGGTCCGAAACCGGACCAACCCAGGCAAGCAGGAGGCTGATGAGCGGAGATACCCGCATCACAGCGAAGTATCTGATAGTGAGGCAGGGTCAGAATATAGGTCACCTCCTAAGCTGTCAAGATACACTCCAGAGCGCTCTGAAGAAAAATATGAGGTTTCATATAGGCAGGAAGGGAAATCCCAGGGGTCATTCAGGAGATATGACACCCCAAAGGTCATTAAGTTCCTGAAGGACACTGTTCCTATGTTTTCTAAGAAAGGGTCCCTTGAAATCACCGAACACATGAAAACATATGAACAGACGTTAGAGATTCTGGGCATTAGAGATGACCACACCAAAATAGAATTGCTGCCATGGGTGTTTGAAGAGAAATACCGGCAATTCTTTGAGACTTTGAGGGCCTATTCCAATCAGTCCTGGAGAGAGGTTAAACATAAGTGCCACATGGAATTTGGGCCTTATAAAACTGTAACCTCTGCCAAGGCTGCGGCCTACAATTTAAAGTGTGGTCCTCACCAAAGCCCTGCAGAATTTCTGGCTGTCCTCAGAAATGCCTATTTCCTGGCTGAAAAGGATCCCAATCCTAACCAGCCAGAATTCAAGACACTATTCTATGAAGCATTACCTGCTTACATAAAATTGGGACTTGCAAAGGATTACAGAAAGGGATGCTCTCTTGATTGGTTGGTGAGAGAGAGTGACTATTTATTCTCGATCCAACAGTCCAGTGAGGGCGGGATAAAAAGAGAACCTAAAAATAGCCCCAAGATAGTAGCAGCCACTACCGTTTCCCCTCCAAATCCAAATGTGCAGGCAGAGAAGAAATCATATGCGGAAGTAGTCCGTGGGGGTAAAACCAATGGTTCCCCTAGATTTGCACCTCAAACCCAGCAAGTGAAGGAGGTCCATAACTTTGCACCCCAAAACCAGTGGGTGAGAAAGGATAGGCAAAAGCCAGGGAACTACGGTAGTGGAAGTGAGAAGAATAAAAAGTATGGTAAGGGCCAGTACAGTGATGAAAATCAAAGGAGGCAATGGTATCCTCAGAGGTTCTATTATCCTCGCCAAAACCAACATGGGAATTTTTATGGGAACCCCAATTTCAACAGGAACCATAATTACAATAAGAATCCCAATTTTAATAAAAACTCCGATTTCCAAAGATTTCCTCCACGCCAAGAACACCCTCAGGCTCAAAGGGGGGATACAGTACCCCAGGCTCCCTTTAATAACAGGGAGACCCCAAAACCTCAGAGAGAACAATGGCATCGGGATCAGAGCAGTAGTTCTGACTCTGAGTCTCATTACCAGTCCCGGCCAAAATATCAGCGCAAGTATAGGAAGAGGGAGAATCAACAGAATGACTCCTCTGAGCGTATTGGACAAATCGAGGCACAGGTCAGCAAAATGGCTGAACAAATGGACAGGCTTGTCACTCAATTTCCATCCAATCCTTTTTTAGGAGCAGCTCCTGTGACCAACCAAGGGTCACAGAATTAACAGGCAACCAAGCCTTAAACCAACAGGGGAGGACACTGAGTCAAATGACAGGAGATGTGTGCCCCGTCCCTGACACGCCTACTAATGGAGAAGCTAGTTCTCAGGCAAAGGGGGACCAGTTGTTGGTTATTAATGATTCTCCTGTTTTTCAGTGTCCATCTATTGCCCCTAATATAGTCGCGGCATCGGAAGTCGTCGGGATTGACAAGCCAGACGGAGCACCAACTTCTAGTTGTGCTTCTGTCTTGAGACAGTCCAAGAATCCCACCAGGGAGGATAAGGGTAATGTGTCCACCACATGCGGTGAGATAAGAGCCAGTCATATGTTATTGAAGGGCCCACAGATCTTCAACCACACTAATTTCATGTGTGAGCTGACTGAATCTGATGGGAGATATTATGCCACGGTGCAGGTGCAGGATGCCAGTGATCTTTCGATTGTCGGCTTAATAGACACTGGATCCCAAGCAACCATCATGTCACAGGAGCATTTTGACAAAGTGGCGAATGTCATGCCCACCAAGCCAAGACTTAAAAGTTTTGACAGCTCATTGATTGGTGTAGGTGGAGACCCTTTACAAGTCATGGGTACCGCCTGGCTTAAACTGAAACTGGGTAATAAGGAACTGAGACACCCCATCATCATTGCCAGCATCTCCCAGCACCACATGATAATTGGGATGGACTTCCTAAAAAGGCTGAACACGATAGTTGACTGTGTGAACCAAGTCCTGTGGTCACAGGTAAATACCCCAATTAAATATGGGAAACTTAAAACTCCCCATTCCCGACAACACTGCCACCTGGTGGAAGAAAGGCCTGGATCATTAGAAATCCATTTCAGGAACAGCCAACTTCCTGATGTAACGGTTATCAAACCTGATGACTGTAACCCTATCAGAAGAGATGAGGAACACATTTTTAGAATTCCCCAAGATAAAATAAAAGATATTTCCCTCCAAGATGACATCCTAACGATATCTTTTCATCAGGAGGATAAACCAAGAAAAGGGGGAGATCACACCCAATTCTTGACAGGTATTGAAAGGGTTAACAGCGACTTGTTTATCCCCATCCGGATAAATGGTCTTAATAGTTCAAAATATGCCAAACTAGATTTGAGACAGGAACACAGCTTTGTAAGCCATGGGTTGATAAAACACCTGACCGAAATGGAAATGATCCGTTTCTCCACACCTCAGCGTCATTGGATTTCAGACTCCATTGATGACTCTGATGATTATAATTCAATGGCTAGGTGTCTCTTGAACGTCACTGTAGGAAACAAAACAGCCACCCATGTGTTCCTAGTCTTGGATAATCCCCAAACTAAAATTTATTTTGGCAACGATGTATTACATCGATTTGCAATGCAAGTCGACCTAATTAATGACTGTTTATGGAGTCGACTAAAGGGGGACCCCGAAAAATACCAAAATCTGGACTTAGCTTTAAAATCCCAGCAACAGATGCCTTATGCTGTTGAAGTCCAGATAGCCCAAAAGATTACAATAGCTAAGGGCATAAATAATTTCATACTCCCCATCCAAGTTAAAAAGGGACATAGACTGAAGGGGTCAGATGCATTAGTATGCCTCTCCCATAAAATGCAGGGGGAGGGACTGAACATTACACACACGCCCCTAGTCAACACACATCAATCCCCGATGTACATTTACATACATAATCTGTCCAATCAGGACATCGTCTTACCCAAAGAGACCCTTATTGGTCTAGCGGTAGAGACTGAATATTACACCTTTGGGGTCACTAACCAGGTGATCGGACTCATCCCCGATGAATATTTGTCGGAGGAACAATTAATTGAACAAACATTCCATTCATTACCAGAGGGTATTTTCACCATAGAGTCCATTTATCCGTTCGATTCTAAAGATGGCACCTGTCGAATCGAAGAGACATCAATTGTCTTTGATCACCCAATCAAAGAACAAGAGTACCCCAAAGAACCTGGATGGCAGGAGAACACACACACACATCACATACCCAATGACCTCACCACAAAACTTGAAAAGGCATATGAGATAGGTCAGCCGGAAAGCTTTCCTGGATTCAAGGAGTTAGTGGAAGAGATGGTGGCCCTCGCCGACGCGTGTGCCAGTGATCTCGACCGACAATTGCTCCGAGAGCTTCTCCTTGAATTCCAAGAGATCTTTGCCAAGGATTCTTACGATTGTGGGACTACTGACCTACACATCGCTAGGATCCAAACAGATCCAGATGCCCCACCAGTATTCGTAAGACAGTATAGGTTACCATTAGCTTCCTATGAATCTCTAGCTGAGATTATCAGGAAGTTACATGAAAGGGCTATAATTAGGCCCATCCACAGCTCCTACAACCACCCGATCCTGGGTATTTTAAAACCCAATGGACAATGGCGTTTGTGCGCTGACCTCCGTCAGCTGAACAAACGTGTGTACATGTCAGGATGGCCTGTCCCATACATAGACCAATGTCTCGCCCAGCTCCAAGGATCCCAAGTTTTTACAGCCTTGGATTGTGCACAAGGGTATTGGACCATTAAGGTGAATGAGGAAGACCAATACAAACTGGCCTTCAGTTTTGGGAATCGACAATATTGTTGGGTGAGAATGCCTTTCGGATTCATAAATTCCGGACATGAATTTGCTGTGTTCATGCACAAGGCCATGCCAGACGCCTTCGAAAGGGGGACGTTGGCATATGTGGACGATATCCTGATCAAAAGTACTGATATGGCCAAACACATTACAGAACTTCGGCATGTCCTGGGCCAATTAAAAGCAGCAGGAGTTAAACTGTCCTTACAAAAAGCCCAGTGGTGTCGCACGAAGGTAAACTTCCTAGGCCATGAAGTTACTGCTGAAGGTTTGAACCCACAAAAGAAGAAGGTTGAGGCGGTTCTGAACTGTAAAGTCCCTACTAACCTTAAAGAATTGAGATCATTCCTAGGTATGGTAAACTACTCGCGTAAGTTTATTGATAATTACGCCGAGATAAGCAAGCCGTTGCTTCACCTACTGAAGAAGGATGTCGGATGGTCGTGGGGTAAGAAACAGGAGGACGCCATGAAGGAGTTAAAGGAACGTCTCGCGCAAGAGCCGTGTCTAGGATATCCCGAAGGGGGTAAAAATTTCTATCTAGAGACAGGGTTTACGCAGGTAAGTATGAGTTCCGTTCTTTACCAGAAACGTGATGATGTCAGTAAGGTGATTGCCTATGCCAGTAAAACTTTATCCCCGGTTGAAGTAAAGTTCAGTGACTGTGAAAAAGCTCTATTGTCCACCGTGTGGGCATTACAGAATTTTCGCAGTTACATTCAGGGAGAGAGAATCATTGTTGAAACGGCACACCAGCCTTTACAGTATTTAAAGAGTGAACGTATCAAGGGAGGAAATGTGTCTAATAGCCGCATCACTGCTTGGACTTTGTCTTTGCAAGGGTGGCCTCTTGAAATTCGGTACAAACAGAACAAGGAAAGTCCAGTAGCCCAGGGCCTAGCCGAGCTCCATGATTGTTCCGCAACTACGCCTGCTATGGAGGCCCCGGACACCGACTTTCTGGAAGAACAACTGTTCTCTCCCTACAAGGTTTATGTTGAAGAATACTGTAAACAGCTGCCGTGTGTATATGTGGATGGTTGTGCTTTTCATCACAAGGATGGGGAACAGCTCCAACTAGTGGCAGGTATTGGAATCGTTTGGACCCAAGGTGTCACCCCAATTTCTGTGGGATACAAACTTGGACCAAAAAGCAGTCAGGTTGCTGAACTTACTGCAATTCTTAGAGCAGTTGAGATGGCTATAGAGTTCAACATTAAAGAGTGTGCCATCATAACCGATTCCAATTATGTCAGGAATAGTTTTGTGGAGTATTTCCCTAGGTGGAAGCGAAACAACATGAACAAGAGTAATCACAAACCCGTGAAACATGGTAAGCTCTTTTGTCACATCGATGAACTGGTAAGGTTCAATGATCTCACCCTGCACTTCAAGAAGACCAAAGGCCACTCCAAGGTTCTAGGTGCCGAGAAAGAAGGGAACGATCTGGCCGATTCTCTAGCCAAGGAAGGAGCAATCACCGGTGAACTGTTAGACATTGATCAATTTTTAGGTACTGTACAGGTTGAAGCTGTCACCAGGCAACAGGCCAGAACAGCTGGTGATCCAAATGCAATACAGTGGAGTCACGATTCTCCTAGTGAGGATTTAATTACTGCCCAAAAAGAAGACCCAATAATTGGCTTGTTTTATAGTCATATAGAAGATCCCAACCAAAATCCCATAAATAAGGAAGTATGTAGTGGGAAGGAGGATTTACGTATCTTAATGAAATCCAAATCCCAATTCTCTTTATACCAGGGATTGTTGATACGAACCTCAAAGGGTGGCGTACAACAATGGGTCGTCCCACTTAAATTTAGAGGTTTGATGCTACAGCATGCCCATGATGCTCCCACTTCCGGTCATCGTGGAGAGAAGATCACGTATGAGATCCTGCGGGATTATGCCTACTGGCCTCATATGTTACGTGATGTGAAGGAATACTGCCAAGGTTGCCTAATATGTCCCCAATTTCAACCTACCAAGCCAACTCACAGAGCACCTCTCCAGAAGAGGGGGATATGTATGCCTTGGTCAGACCTTCAGATGGATTTTATTGGGCCCGTAACAAAATCTTCACGAGGAAATCGGTATATGTTAACAGTTACATGTTTATTTATCAAGTATGTCGAATGTATACCAGCACCAAATAATAGCTCCGAGACATGTGCTGCATTGCTAATAAATCATGTATTTTCACGTTTTGGTCTACCACAGAGGATAGAGTCTGATAGAGGATCGCACTTCACTAGCGAAGTGATGGCCAAATTGTGGAAAATTTTGGGGGTTAAAAGGAAATTGCATATCGCCTATCGGCCAGCCTCTAGTGGTGGTGTAGAACGATACAATCAGACCATCGTTAACGTCCTTAAGAAATTTGTTAAGGAAACAGGCAAGGATTGGGATGTCAAACTCCCACTGGTCCTGATGGCGTTGAGGGCTACTCCGAATACAGTTACAAAAATGTCATCTTTTGAACTGATGACAGGTAGACGGATGGTACTGCCCCAGCACTTATTGTATCGCACTACAGATCAAAATTTGATCAATGCTACCACCACACACCAGTACATAGAGGATTTACGTAAACATCTGCAATATGCTTTCGCCTTTGCCCAGCGGAATTTGGAAAGAGCTGCAACTAGTGCTAAGACATACTATGATCTCAAAACCTCCAAGAAGGAATATGAGATTGGTGACAAGGTCTATCTATACAACTTTGCAAGAGACCAGATCAAGGAACGGAAATTCCTTCCATTCCATCTTGGAAAGGTCCGTTCTCTATCATTGATAAAATCTCTCCGGTCGCATATAAATTGCAGGTTACCCGGTATGGTGAAATCAGTGATAGATGGGTGCACATCAACCAATTACGTGCTTGCCATCCAAAGTCTCAATTGCAGTTGTTGGAAGACTAACCCACCAGTTCCTATCTGGAGATATTGAGATCATTATTAAATTTCCTTTGAACATATAACTCATCTTTTGCCTTACAGGATCCAGTAATATAATTTTATGTATATCCAATACTTAAACTGTTCATTTTAATAATTTAGAAAGGAAGGCCCAGACTGTGATCAGACCGGCGATCGGAGGTGTCGATGACCGGACCCTAGAAGGAAGCTATAATTTCCTGTGGGAAAGACCAGATGCCAGAGATCGATCCAGAGACGATAACCTGATGTCCCAGGCCACCAAGGGCCAGTCCAGAGGAAAAGATCCGCCTAGGAGACCGTCTAAGAGACCTGTCGTGCGGAGGACCCATGGACCCCAAGGTGGATGTGCCAGGCCAGGCCGGCCTCATCACAAGACCAGGATCGTCATCAGAAGTGTCCATCTAAAGACGCCGAGTCAAGTTGAGGACCAACCAGCATCACCGCTGCCATTTTATTATTAAAAAAAAATTTTTTTTTGTATTTCATTCACTTCACCGGAGAAGACGAACAATCACTCTAGCCAAAAGCCCCACTCATGTTTTGCGACACAGACACAGACACCCCTATACACGTGCCTGTATAGAGGGATTTTTTTTTCCTCCTAGAGACAATCTACTATGTTGAAGTTCTACAGGTGGTCAAACACCATTATTCAGACTTCAATAGCAGGTAAACATATACAAGGTCTGGACATGACAATAGAGGAACCAAACTGATTGTCTGAGAGCTTACCCAAACCTTGTAGAGTGTGATAAACCAACAGACCTCTGAAACTATCACAATATACTATTGTCCACCAAGGGTGAAAGTATTAAGAGTTGTTTACCGTGACTCAAATACAAGAGCCAGGCAAACAGAGAGTTTTTCCCTACACATAGAAAATGTTGGTTCTAAAACAAAGAAGTTAAATTCAGGACATTTAAGTCTAAAAATTTACTGTATATAACTACAAAGATATATTACAAAAACATATTATAAATGAGATGTTATAAAGGATAGGTTTCACACACCACCAAATATTCAGCAATGGGAACTATATATCACTAACTTGAGTATTGAGATGATGGAAAGTAAGATGTATTATAAACTAGCATTAGTTACATGTCTTATCAGGAAACAGACAGGATGGTATTTCCAGAAGGAATAACTGAATATACACCTATATTCCATGGTCCCTATTTAGAACATTATAGGTATGATCACTTAGATCTGGAAAAAGCCGTATATTTAATTCCTGAAATTACCTTAAGATTCCACCCAAGGTGAGTCATCTCAAATACTCAAATTGTTCTATGATACATGACTGCCATCTGGCGGGCAGGTGAGAAATAGCTTATGTACACACATTTCTCAACTAGCCAATCAAGAAGCCTGGTGGGAAGGTATCTTAGAACAATGGATTAGTTGGTATAAAAGCCCTTGTACCTTTAAGAAAGAAAGACCTCATCAAAAAAAAAACTCATCAAAAGAAAAGACCTCAGCAAAAGAAAACCTGACTGAAGAAAGACCTGATTCTGAATAACTACTCTTCCATACTTTCAAACTTCCTAAAACTTTACTAAATTTCTAAACCTCTATCCTTATAACTTCCTACATTCTCCCATACTAAATATCTATCACTTGCCCTATAATATCATTTCTAAAGGCGTTCCACTGCCAGCTAAATCCACGGGAGAGTTGCCTAGTCTGAATGCCGGGTGCGGTGAGATTGTTTATTTGATTTTGTATTACCTATTTTCTCTGTTGTGTAGAATCATAAAATTACCTGAGTGTATCACAACAATATTGGGTAGTTAGATATATGTAGAGAGATCCTGTTTTACTGTTAAAAATTGTTTGTTGCCATATTATAATTTTTTTTCATATTTCATAAATTATTGAATATTAATAATCAGAGTATAATATATCAAGGGCTTGCTTCTTGCAATCCTATGGCCACGGCTTGTGAGAATATAACCTTTGAGATACTCGAAATTATTAATTATTAATAAATTTAATAAATAATCAGATCATTTAAAAATTGTGATATTGATGTAATTAGTTAGAAACCTCATTATTGTATATTACATTGGTAGGGTATATTTTTGATTGTGTGTACCAATATTCATTTATCACCAGTCTTTTGCGTTTTGTGTTAATATATATATAATTTTTGTACATAAATAAATTTTTATATTTATCTATTATAAGGCAAATTTTGTGTGTATGGTACGAAATCATATTGGCTAAAAGAATTCAAGGTATAATAATAAGTGGTGATCAAATTATCAAGGTGTCCAAATTATTGGTTCACTAAATATTTGCCGTATTTTAACGGCTGGAGGCACTGTAATATTTCATCTAAGGGAAAGGGACACGCCCTTTATAAATAATATATATCCTTACATAAACCACCACAAGTCGTCTATCCAAACAGGATGGGATTTCATTTTCATTATCATTTTTTGAGGTGTTTGACCCAAGACCATTGTGAAGGAGTTGGAGATGATTGGTCACTTACAGTTGCAAGAAAAAGTATGTGAACCCCTTGGGATTACGTGGAGTTTTGCATTAATTGAGCATAAAATGTGCTCTGAACGGCATCTAAGTCACAACAATAGAAGAACACAGTCTGCTGAACATAATACTACACAAACATTAGATGTTGCCATGGTTTAATTGAACATAACATGTAAACATTCACAGTGCAGGGAGGAAAAGGTATGTGAACCTTTGGACTTAATAACTGGTTGACCCTCCTTTGGCAGTAATAACCTCAACCAAACATTTCCTGTAGTTGCAGATCAGACCTGCACAACGATCTGGAGTCATTTTGGACCACTCCTCTTCACAAAACTGTTTCAGTGTAGCAATATTCTTGGGATGTCTGGTGTGAATCGCTCTCTTAAGGTCATGCTACAGCATTTCAATCGGGTTGAGGTCAGGACTCTGACTGGGCCACTCCAGAAGGCGTATTCTGTGCTGTTGCAGCCATTGTTTTGTTGAATTACTTGTATGCTTTGGGTCATTGTCCTGTTGCATCACCCATCCTCTGCGGAGCTTCAGTTGGCGGACAGATGGTCGTACGTTTTCCTGCAAAATGTCTTGATAAACTCTGGAATTCATTTTCCCATCAATGACAACAATCCGTCCAGGCCCTGAGGCAGCAAAGCAGCCCCAAACCATGATGCTCCCTCCGCCATGTTTCACAGTGGGGATGAGGTTTTGATGTTGGTGTGCTGTGCCTTTTTTTCTCCACACATAGTGTTGTGTGTTCTTCCCAAACAACTCAATCTTGGTTTCATCTGTCCACAGTATATTTTGCCAGTAGTGCTGTGGAACATCCAGGTGCTCTTTTGCAAACTTCAAACGTGCTGCAATATTCTTTTTGGACAGCAATGGCTTCCTCCGTGGTGTCCTCCCATGTACTCCATTCTTGTTTAATGTTTTCCTTATTGTAGATGTGTCAACAAAAATGTTAGCATGTGCCAGAGATTTCTGTAGGTCTTTAGCTGACACTCTGGGATTCTTCTTTACCTCATGCAGCATTCTGCGCTGTGCTCTTGCAGTCATTTTTACAGGACGACCGCGCCTAGGGAGAGTAGCAACAGTGCTAAACTTTCTCCATTTGTAGACAGTCTGTCTTACCGTGGACACATGAACATCAAGGCTTTTGGAGATACTTTTGTAACCCTTTCCAGCTTCATGCAAGTCAACAATTCTTGATGGTAGGTCTTCTGAGAGCTCTTTTCTGCGAGGCATGGTTCACATCAGACAGAGCTTCTTGAAACCAGTAAACCCAAAACAGGTGTGTGTTTGTTAAGGGCAGGACAGCTGTCAGCAACACATCCAATATCATCACACTGATTGGAGTCAAGGTTGGCTCACTCCTGCCTCCAATTAGCTCTGGGAGAAGTCATTAAGCTAGGGCCTCACATACTTTTTCCTCCCTGCACTGTGAATGTTTACATGTTATGTGCAATTAAACCATGGCAACATCTAATGTTTGTGTAGTATTATGTTCAGCAGACTGTGTTCTTCTATTGTTGTAACTTAGATGACATTCAGAGCACATTTTATGCCCAATTCATGCAAAACTCCACGTAATCCCAAGGGGTTCACATACTTTTTCTCGCAACTGTATTCAGCCAATCATTATCCTCCTGTGTGTGCTGTGGCTGCATTAAATGGTTGGTGTACCCTGCTTCTAGTTTGTACAGCCCTACTACCATTATGTCCTGCAGAAACTGCTCTCCCCCTACTATCTGCTTGTGCAGCAACTGCTCTCCCCTTACTATTCCCTGTGCAGCAACTGCTCTCCCCCTACTATCTCCCCATGCAGCAACTGCGCTCCCCCTACTATCTCCCCGTGCAGCAACTGCGCTCCCCCTACTATCTCCCCGTGCAGCAACTGCGCTCCCCCTACTATCTCCCCGTGCAGCAACTTCTCTCCCCCTACTATCTCCCTGTGCAGCAACTGCTCTCCCCCTACTATCTCCCTGTGCAGCAACTGCTCTCCCCCTACTATCTCCCCGTGCAGTAACTGAACTCTCCCCACTGTCTCCCCATGCAGCAACTGCTCTCCTCCTCATCTCCCTATGCAGCAACTGAACTCCCCCCTACTATCTCCCCATATAATAACTGAACTCCCCCTACTATCTCCCCATGCAGTGACTGCTCTCCTCCTACTATCTCCCCATGCAGCAACTGCTCTTCCCCACTATCTCCCCGTGCAGCAACTGTTTTCCTACTATCTCCCCATGCAGTAACTGCTCTCCTCCTACTATCTCCCCATGCAGCAACTGCTCTTCCCCACTATCTCCCCGTGCAGCAACTGTTCTCCTACTATCTCCCCATGCAGCAACTGCTCTCCCCCTATTATCTCCCTGTGCAGCAACTGCTCTCTTCCTACTATCTCCCCACTATCTCCCTGTGCAGCAACTGCACTCTTCATACTATTTCACTGTGCAGCAACTGCTCTCCCCCCACTATCTCCCCGTGCAGCAACTGAGCTCCCCCTACTATCTCCCCATGCAGTAACTGAACTCCCCCCACTGTCTCCCCTTGCAGCAACTGCTCTCCTCTTTTTATCTCCCCATTCAGCAACTGCTCTCCCCCCACTATCTCTCCATACAGCAACTGCTCTCCCCCCGCTATCTCCCCGTGCAGTAACTGCTCTCCTCCTATTATCTCCCCGTGCAGCAACTGCTCTCTTCCTACTATCTCCCCTTGCAGCAACTTCACTCTGCCTACTATCTCAATGTGCAGCAAATGCTCTCCCCCCACTATCTCCCTGTGTGGCAGCTGCTGTCCCCCCACTGTCTCCCTGTGCAGCAAATCCACCTCTCACATGAGGTATCTCTGTCTTTGTAGTATTTTGATGGAGGTGGACACCCTGGCTTTTATTCATACTATGGTGATGGAGATGTTTAGGGTTTTTATTGATCACTGTTTACTGTAAGGCGATGGCGGGCTGCATCAACATGTATATGCTGCACACCCATTGGTTATAGTTATTTGTTATTCCCTCTAGTGTTCTCTAGAATTGTTACATCGTATCTATTATTGCAATGGAGGAGGACCAGAGTCACAAGACTGAGAAGATACTAAACCTCACCCTGGAGATCATCTACCTGCTGACCGGAGAGGTGAGGAGGATTCTGGGAGCTCACATGACATCACTCTGATCTCTATTAATAAAACACAGACCTGACTGGAGAGGTGAGGAGGATTCTGGGAGGTCACATGACATCACCCTAATCTCTATTAATAAAACACAGACCTGACTGGAGAGGTGAGGAGGATTCTGGGAGGTCACATGACATCACTCTCATCTCTATTAATAAAATACAGACCTGACCGGAGAGGTGAGGAGGATTCTGGGAGTCTAACATGATATTCCTATTGGTTCCTCAATACAGAGATTTCCTCTTCTGAAGTCAGGTGATCATATGACCATCACAGTGCCTCCATGTGACTCCCTAAACCCTGAGAGACACAACATGCAGAAGATTCTAGAAGTCACCAAGAAGATGATGGAGCTGCTGACAGGAGAGGTGAGCGGTGCCGGGAATTCTGGGACATTCTCCAGTAACAGACAAGGGATGTGTCTGGATGGTGACTGTATCATTGTGTGTGTCAGGTTCCTATAAGGTGTCAGGGTGTCACTGTCTATTTCTCCATGGAGGAGTGGGAGTATTTAGAAGGACACAAGGATCTCTACAAGGACGTCATGATGGACAATCAGCCGCCCCTCACATCACCGGGTAAGAGGAGACTTTATTGTAAAGGAGAGAGCAGTACGGAGGATCCACCTAGGTCCCCCACCATCTGATAAACACATAGAAACAATGGATTCAGTCAGTGTGTGTGTTTCCTACAGATGGATCCAGTCATGGGAACCCACCAGAGAGATGTCCCCGTCCTCTGTATTCCTGGGATTCCACACAGGAAGGTCACACCATCCCTCACCATCATCAGGTAGATGAGGAACAATCACTGATAGTATCATTAGGATCTGTACATTATCTGCATTGTTACCATTGATGTCATTTTTATTATATATTCAGAGTGGAAACCTGAGAGATCCTAAAGTTGAGGTTAAAGAAGAGATGAAAGAGGAGGAGGATGAGGATGGGGGGATGGAGGAGTCAGAGCTTCTAAAAGAACACAAAGATCTGTACCAGGACACCATGGTGGAGTCATCCAGCTACAGGAACCCACCAGAGAGATGTCCCCGTCCTCTGTATTCCCGGGATTCCACACAGGAAGGTCACACCATCCCTCACCATCATCAGGTAGATGATGACAATTATTGGTAGTTGTGATTTATACACAGCATGTTTGTTACAATGAATGTTTTATTATATCTTTCAGAGTGGAATCCTCGGGGATGATAATATTGATGTTAAAGAAGAGTATAAAGAGGAGGATGAGGAGTATGGAGTGATGGAGGAGTTTTCAGAAGGACACAAGGATATGATGGAGCCACCTAATACCAGGAACCCACCAGAGAGATGTCCCCGTCCTCTGTATTCCCGGGATTCCACACAGGAAGGTCACACCATCCCTCACTATTACAAGGTTGGTGGGGCTGAGAGCATGGACTTGGGACAATATATGGATTTTTTATGTGAGCTTATATTTTACAGGTGACCTCTTCTCTCATTTTCTTGGTTTAGAGTGAAGATCTGATAGACATCAAAGTTGAGGGTAAAGCAGAAGAAGAAGAGGCGTATGTGAGGGATGATCAGCAGTCTATGGAGGAGGATGGAATAACGGGGACATTTATAGAGGAGGACACTCCTACAGAGATCAGCACAGGTGGGTCATGAACACTAAATCCATTCCTCCACCCATACTGCTCACTGATTGGTCCAGAGTAGGGCGGGGACTGGGTGATATCAGCCTGTAATCCCCTGGTCACTTTCCTGAGCTGTGTTCCCCGTCCTGTATTCCTGGATTTCTCTCGGATAATCTTCCTTCTCTGTGCTGCAGACACAATTTATGTATCTAGACTGGATTTATGGAGGTTCTGGGGTTCAGCTGGCAGAAAGATGTTCATTTCACCATAGACATTACTTGACCTAGGCACCTGGGGTGTGTGCTTTGGGTCTTCTGCCCCATGCCTGGGTCTAGTAAGATTTCTGACAGAACAATTCTCCCAGGATTACTTGCTCTGTTATCTGCTGGCTGTGCTGGGTGGAGGGATATGTCTGTAGTGTCTCAGACCTAAGTCACTGAGTGCAGTCTCAGGAGATGGGAGGCAGCGGTGTGGGATCTCTGCAACTTGTCTACAGGAAACATTTAAGCTTCCACTGATTACTGAATACCAATATTATGAGTCCTGACCCTTACACTGTATAATTTATATTGTACATTACATACTCCTGACCCCTGCACTATATACTCTATGTTGTACATTACATACTCCTGACTTCTGCTCTCTATCTTCTTCCAACTGCTATATATAAACATAGGAAAACATTGGGAAGATGGCGATGAGTGATAGAGGGGGTGGGGACCCTCGTCCTATAATCCCCTCATCACTGTCCCTCCTATAAAAGACAGTTCTGGTTGTTTCCTCACTCTCTGACTAAGGTCCATGAATAAAGAAATGACCTGGTAGGAGATCAGAGGAGCCATTTCCTGGTTCCCTTGAGGGTGGAATTGTAAGCTCCTCAGAGACCAAGCTGCCTGATGTGGGCGGAGTCCTGGTTTGGGGGAACCAATCAGCTCCTGTCTAGTAATCCTCTTTGTCTTTGTATTTTAGTCCATGGCCGGGAGATGAGGAAAACCTCCGAGGATTGTCTCACTTTGTCTCCAGACTGGAAAGTAGAAGATGAGGACATCACACAGTATAGTCCAGGAGAAAACCCGGCTCCCTCCAATGTCCATCCGGCACCACCCAGTGTAGATGGACGATCGGATTCCTCGTATCCTGAGGAACCTCAGACTGTGCGGGACCGGGCCGGCCTTCCAACAGAGAAGAGGTTCTCCTGTACTGAATGCGGGAAGGGTTTCTGTTCTAAATCCAAACTTACTATGCATAAAAGATCTCACACATGTGAGAATCTGTATTCCTGTCCTGAATGCGGGAAATGTTTTGTAGAAATGTCAGATCTTGTCATACATCAGAGATCTCACACGGGGGAGAAGCCATATTCCTGTCCTGAGTGTTGGAAATCTTTTTCAGTGAAGTCTAATCTTTATAAACATCAGAGATTGCACACTGGGGAGAAGCCATTTTCCTGTCCTGAGTGTGGGAAATGTTTTTCACAGAAGTCCTATCTTTACACACATCAGAGATCTCACACGGGGGAGAAGCCATATCCCTGTCCTGAGTGCGGGAAATGTTTTTCAGACAATTCCCATCTTTACAGACATCAGAGGCTGCACACGGGGGAGAAGCCGCATTTCTGTCCTGAGTGTGGGAAATCATTTTCAGTGAAGTCACATCTTTATACACATCAAATTTCTCACACGGGGGAGAAGGCATATTCTTGTCCTGAGTGCGGGAAAAGTTTTTCAGGGAAGTCCCATCTTGACACACATCAGAGACTGCACACAGGAGAGAAGCCTTATTCCTGTTCTGAATGCGGGAAATGTTTTTCTGATAAGTCCAATCTTTACAAACATCAGAGATTGCACATGGGGGAGAAGCCGTATATCTGCCCTGAGTGTGAGAAATGTTTTTCAGTGAAGTCCAATCTTAAGAGACATCAGAGATCTCACACGAGGGAGAAGCCACTTTCCTGTCCTGAGTGAGGGAAATGTTCCTCACTGAAGTCTTGTCTTCCTGTACATCAGGGGTCCCACACAACCCTGGAGGTGTATTAGTGCCTTGAGTGCGGGAAATGTCTTCTAGATGAATGTTGCTGGACATCCCAGCTCTCATGTGGGGAAGAAGCACACCCTGATATACACCTCAGATATACTCCATAGCTGATCTTCATCATGGAAGAAACAGTTCATAAGGAGATCAGAGGTCCCCAAAGACATAGATGAAGTGTGGGACCGTGTTGGCCATTGATAGGAGAAGAATAAAAATGGAGTCCTGCCTGAAAGGATCTAGAGAACCTCCATTGTGTTGATGTACGCTATTTTAAGTATTAAGTTAGGTTTTTGCAGATATATTAGAAGTTTAATGGAACTGTTTTAGTTTGCTGAAGGATGTATCAACAAAAGATAACATGACCCTGACATTGTCTTTGTCCGGCTATTTCTCAGAAAGCTAGCAAAAACAGTTAATACCAAGAAATGTATATGTCATGTTTCATGTAGTCAGCTCATGATGGAAACTTACAATTACAGTTTTAGAACTCGCTCCCCCCCCTTATTATTTCTGTATCCTATATAATCTTAGTAATGTCTAATAAACTTTGAACATCTCTGAACATAAGCTGCCGTTATTTCCGTGTTCAAGGGGTGTTCCCAGAATTCTGCTGATAAACCAGGAATCTCTCCACAGACCGGGGGTCTCTGAGGGGATAAGAAAATCATCCTTTCAGCTGGGGGCTCAGCCCGGGATGACCACCCACCTCACTTGGTAAGTAAACCTTTTGTCTTTTTATGACCAAAAGCTCTTTCTTGCCCTGTGTTGAGGGAAGGTCTTGAATCATTCTGTATTGTCTATATAGACCCGTGATAACCTGTAGCTGCTTTTGGTAAGCAGACTTAACTCTTTAATAGCGTTACAAAAGAGTGCACTATATATATATATATAAAAAAAAGAGTGTTTTTGGTAAAACACAGATTGTTCTTTGGTAGAACACACTGTCCTTTGGTAGTGTTAGGGATCCAGGTATGACCAGAGATGTGTGGACTGACACAGGGAAACGCAGGCTTCAAGTATGGTATAAAACAATATAATTTATTAAGATTATACAGTACACAGTGCAAAAACCAAACCTTCAATAAATAACAATATGTGCGGGAACACAAACGCAGTCAGGCAGGGTCAGTAACTATCGGGCAGACGGTACCAAGGAGCAGGCAGGAGAGTGGTCAGGAATAGCCGGGGTCAGTGCAGGCAGAGTTCTAGCAGAGTCACGATCAGGCAGAATGCAGATACAGGGGCTCATAGGAACAAACACCAAGGCACTGACTGCAGGCCTGGCCATTGCTTAAATACACCTCCTGCAATCAGTCTCAGGTGATGGCTTGATTGCAGAAGTGAGATTCTTGCTGCTGAGAGCACCCGCTGGCCAACACTGGTACTGCAGCCCACAAGGCAGTTGAGCCCCAGCACCACCTGTGCTGAGCCCATTCCTAACAGGTAGAACAGTGAGGAGATAACTTTTGGGAAGTTATCAAAAGGTTAATAAGTCTGTGGAGCAGATTCTGGTTTATCTTTTGCTTTTTCTTTCTGTCTCGTAGAAGTATAAGATAATTTGTTGTGTGGAACAAAATAAGATTATAAAAAGGTAAGATAGATAATCTTATCCACTGTCTAAATATGGGTCAAGGAGGTAGTTACCCACCAGGTCCCCCAGAAAAGAGAAAATTGTAAGGATTATGTTGCTAGAGTTTGTGGAACGGACTATTATTTAATAAATCGCTGGGTGGATTGTATGGCAGGTTGGACAGAAGCCATGGGAAGTACAGACCCATTCCCGAGAGAGGGAGAGATTTTATGGGAATTTTAGGGATTTCTCTGAGAGTAACATCAGAAGGAGGTATAGTTGCCAGATCCTCCAAAGTACCCATTATACCCACCTATTTCAATGATGAGAGTCATCCCTCACACATTACACCCCCTCCTCATACACATCCAGTTTGGGCCACAAATTCTATGGATGTAGGATTAATTTCATGTACACCATACACAGTCACACTCAAGGAAGGGGCATTGCCCTACAAACAGAGGCAATACAAATTGTCGCCAGAGAAGGAGGAAGGGATTGCTCCTCTAGTGGAAAGATTTTTAGAGACGGGTATTTTAGAAGAAACTGTTTCTCCTTACAACACACCTATCAATCCTGTTAAGAAGCCGGATGGCTCTTACAGGTTTGTACAAGATTTGAGGGCCATAAATAATTTGGTGGTTCCAATAGCCCCAATAGTGCCTGGTGTCCCATCACTCCTCACCTCCATTCCGTCCGATGCAGAATATTTTACAGTGATTGATTTAACAAATGCATTTTTTTGGTTCCTGTGGACCACCAGATGAGGGCGCTATTTGTATTTATATTCTGAAATTGCCAGATGAGCTGGTGTAGAATGCCCCAGGGTTTTGTAGATTCGCCTGCAGTCTACTCACTTGCCCTCCAGACCACACTGAGGTCCTGGACCCCTCCCAATGGTTCGGTCCTCATTATATATGTGGGACCTATTGATTTGTAGTTCAAGTCAGGCGGCCAGTCAGGAGGATAGTTGGTCTCTGTTAGAATGGTTGTCAGGGAATGGTCACAAAGCATCTAAAAAGAAACTGCAATGCTGCCAAAAACAGGTTGAGTACCTTGGTTTTATTCTAAGTCATGGTGAGAGGAATGTCAGTCACAAAAGAGCTGCGGCTCTCGTGGGTCTGCCCCGCCCACAAACAAAAAAGGACATGCTAACTTTTCTTGGTATGATTGGTTACTGCCGCCAATGGATACCTGATTGTTCATTCTATGATCACACTCTGAGGTCTGCCACACTTTCAGAATCACCTGACATTCTCACATGGTCAAATGAAATGGTTGATGCCTTTGTGTACCTGAAGAATGCTATGGTAACGGCCCCTGGTCTTGGACTACCTGACTATAAGAAAATGTTTCATCTGTATGCGGGGGAAAATTGTACAACCATGGCGGGGGTCCTGGCTCAGGAACATGGAGGCAAGCTCCGCCCGTAGTTTTTTTTTCAAAGTAGTGCCAACTCAGGTTCAGGGCATGCCTGCCTGTCTGAGAGCTGTTGCATTGTGCGTGATGGTGGTGGAGATGGCTATTTCTTTCACATTGGGACATGAAACTACCCTACACACCACACATCAAGTGTCCTTACTACTGAAAAACATACACACTCAACACATGTCAGCACAAAGGTTGAGCGGATATGAAGTGATTCTTCTATCTGATCCCAACTTGATTATTAAATATTCTTCAGTAAATTCAGGTCCTGCTCCAATTTTGAATGCCCTACTGGGGCTAAAGGGGGAACAGGATGAAGTGGCACCAGAACACAATTGTATAACCCACATACAGCAAGACACTTCCCCTAGGCCCGACATGTCAGCTGTGGCTCTTGATGGGGCCCCAGATGTGTTTGTAGATGGCTCATGTTCTAGGCCAAATGATAATACTTACCATGCTGGATACGGCATTGTGCAACTTCCTGACAAAATACTCGAGGCAAAGCCAATCCCATATCAGTCAGCCCAAGCAGCCCAACTGATTGCCCTTACAAGAGCATGTCAATTATTTGCAGGACAGGATGTCACCATTTACACAGACTCCAAGTACGCCCATGGTGCTGTACACGATTTTGGGGTCATTTGGGAGAGAAGAGGATTCATTGCTGCTGATGGCAAAACCATATCTCACTCTTCCTTGATATCTGATCTACTCAAAGCCATAGTTACCAAAAACATTAGCCATTCTTCATTGCAGGGCACATACAAATCGCAGAGATCATATTGCCAAAGGAAATGTATTAGCAGATAAGGTAGCAAAGAAAGCTGCATTACAACAGGTGGCCAGTGAACAGATGCCTATGTCCACTTCAGGCGTCACAACCACCCCACATGACCAGATGTATGCAGATTTACAAACATTTGCTATAAAAGTCGATCTAGCAGACTGGAATGGTTCTGGAGCACAACTAGATCCAGCTTCTGGTCTAGTGTGCTTAGAGGGGAAACCATGCATTCCCATGTCAAGTGCCCCATTGTTCATTGCACAGTACCACGGTCTAGGACACAGAGGATGGAAAACAACATGTGAAACATTATTGCAGGATTTTTACATTACAGGTTTATTTAGGTTGGTGAAAGAATATGTTTCCAGGTGCATTACATGTATAAGGAACAATCCACAGAACCCAAAGAAATCACAACACCAGCATCTAGTGTACCCAACTACACCTTTCACCCATTTACAAATAGATTTTACCCACATGCCAAAAACAGGACAGAGGCAAGAGTCTTTGTTGGTAATGGTGGATATGTTCAGCAGATGGGTGGAAGCATTTGTCACTAATAAAGAAGACGCGCAGACTGTAGTCAGAATTCTTACACAGGAGATAATACCCAGATGGGGATGTCCGCTGCAGATAAATTCTGATAGTGGACCAGCCTTTGTGGCCAAGGTATGCCAAGACCTGGTAAAAGTACTTAGATTGGAAGTTTCATATTCCCTATCATCCTCAAAGTTGGGGTATAGTATAAAGGATGAACAGGACAATTAGGGATAAGTTGAGGAAGGCCACTGGAGGAACCTATACCCACTGGAAGAAGATGTTACCTGCAATTCTAGCAGAGGTAAGAATGACACCTAATAAGACTACAGGGTTATCTCCTTTTGAAATATTAATGGGAAGACCGTTCCCCACTCCTTGGGCTAGACAGCCACTTATGTTAGAAAGAGGGGACCTTGACCTGGTACAACAAGAATATGTGAGAAAATTGATTCAGACTTTAGATCAGATTGAAAGAAATGTTGCTCGCACCTCTCCTTTATCTTTTCAGGAACCAACACACCTTTTCCAAGTGGGAGATGTCGTAGTGGTCCGCCAACTCGCTAAAGACAAGAAGCAAGGCTACCCCTTTGGACCACCTACTACGGTGATAGCGGTTACCAGAACGGCTGTTCTGGTGAAGAATTCCCAGTCCTGGATCCATGCTAGTCGAGTGAAGGTGAATCAAACACCTGAGAAATACGAAACGGAAAAAGGAGGTGAAGGACAAGTAGAAAATCCTCGAAGAGCGGGTGAAGTCGGTGAGAAAGGCCCTGAAGATGACATTCCTTACTGCCCCTCATGGTGCTTTGAAGATCTGGGTCCTATTGGTCACACTGACTGCTCTTTTTCCTGCCAGTATGGATCATAACTAACTGTATTTATCACCCTGAGGACTTGGGTCTAATAAAAGGTATCTGTGGTCAAGGACTAGATTTAAATGAGACTCAGATAACCAAAAGTGAAAGAAAGTCAAAAAGAAGTTTTGAAGAGAACAATCCTTTTTCAGGGAAATGTTGATGACGCAGTTTAAATCTGCTTATGCTCAAAAGTCAGGTTCTGATAAATGTTGGATCTGTAGTAAGTTACATCCGAGCACATAGGAAATTCCTCTTCTGGCCGCTCCAGTCAAAATATTTTTGTTAATAACAGGGAATGTAAGTATTGGTTTGACCAATATTACTTCTAATGCCGCCATATCTTTTCCAACTCTGGGAGTCACTCAACTCCCCGATTGGTGTTTTAGACTGGGGAATACTTCCCACAAGGGAAAGGGAATGTGCTCTCAGTCCATATTAAACATATCTGATCCTGGAAGGAGGGATGGAACTTCTTCTGTGAAACTCTGGCAAGTAAATGGTAGAGCCCTGAATGAAAGTTTAGAAGGGATACAAGATAATGTGGGGAAAACTATGTTTGGAAAACTTCTTTTTCATTTCACACTTGTTGTCACCCCTGAATTTCACTCTGCAATACAAAAATTGCCAATTTCCTTGGGAAACAATACCTATATCTGTTGTGGTAAGATCTGTTACCCTTGGATACCGAGTAATGTCCAGGGCTGGTGCTATGTAGCCCAATTAGTGCCAATCATGGCAGCTATAGACCAGAAGGAACATCAGGTAAAAGCCAGTACATACCCAAAACACCAACTAACTCTGAGACAAAGAAGGGAAACCAAACAAGAAAAGGTAGATCTATTCTCTACAGGTGATAAGGTTTGGTCATGGTTCCCTACCTACACGGGATGGGGAATAACACTCATGAACAAAATAAATAATTACACAAACATTATTGATGATATACTGGAGAGGAACTCTAAGGACATGGGGTTGCTAAATACCGAGACCAGAGCTATTAGAGAACAGCTGGAGATGCAAGAATTAGCTATTGAAAGCATGAGTGCTGCTCTGACAGGTCTGTGTGAGATGACAGAGGATTCTGAATGTTGTACTTGGATATATAATACCACAATGACTGTTCCAGATTATTATGAAATAATAAAGCAACACAGGGAACAGGTAGATGGTTTAATGGAAGAAGCTAGAGCTATAGGAAAAGATGGATGGACTCCTTTTGATTGGCTAGGATCAGGATTTGGTTCCGTCTTTTCATGGATGAAAGGTATCGCTGTAAGAATAGTCATGATATTGTTTTTTGTTTTATTTTTATATCTATGTTTTAAATGCTTATTATATTGCATTGCTAGAGCTACCAAGCCGCAAAATACAAATGAAGGTTATCTGGCTATGTACAAAAAGATGAATGAGGTAAAGAATTGAGATCATGTTCATGATCTAAGAGGGGATTGAAAGGATCTAGATAACTTCCATTGTGTTGATGTACGCCATTTTAAGTATTAAGTTAGCTTTTTGCAGATATATTAGAAGTTTTAGTTTGCTGAAGGATGTATAAACAATGATAACATGCCCCTGAAGTTTTCTTTGCCCGGCTATTTCTCAGAAAGCTAGCAAAAACAGTTTATACCAAGAAATGTATATGTCATGTTTCATGTAGTCAGCTCGTGATGGAAACTTACAAGTTACAGTTTTAGAACTCGCTCCCCCCCTCCCTTATTATTTCTGTATCCTATATAATCTTAGTAATGTCTAATAAACTTTCAACATCTCTGAACATAAGCTGCCGTTATTTCCGTGTTCCAGGGGTGTTCCCAGAATTCTGCTGATAAACCAGGAATCTCTCCACAGACCGGGGGTCTCTGAGGGGATAAAAGAAAATCAATCCTTTCACTTACCTGACCTAAATCCAACAGAACACCTCTAGGATATCATGTTTTGGTCTATCCGACGCCACCAGGTTGCAACCAAACCGGATATCATATGTACTCTCCAGCGCCTCAGGATATGCACAGCCAAAAGGGAAGCCAAGGGAACCAGGACAGCGACAACCAAAGGAAATGCTTCAGGGGTGCAGCCCTCCTCAGACGGGGAGATCAGCCACTAGATAGAGAATAAACAGGAGGCGCACACACCTTGTGCATTATCCAAGGTTTATTGAAAGGAGTGAAAAATAAAACCAGACTCACAGGTGAAGCATGTATCTAAAAATCATTTGCATAATGACGATGGCCACAACGGCAAGCAAGGTGTTCCAAGTGTCAGTGCGGTCAAATGGCTGATGTGTTTCGGGGATGAATCCCTTTCCTCAGAGCTCCTGACCAGCCTCTGATGCAGATGTGTAATGGATGGATGATGGGAGTCTTGCTGGTGATATCTCATTAGGAGCCTCCCCCGACGTTGTCAGGCATGAATACAAGCACATGGGGGCCATACAGACTACTGAGGACCATTCTGAGTTGCTGCAATGACATTTCAGCACAATGGATGACAGGCGGTGCCACCTGTGAGACTCGGCATGTGAAGGTAACATTGCCGCACTGTGAAGCTAAGCATGGAGGTCACAGCAATGTGGACTCACCCAATCAGCTGCTTTCTTCATTTAGAGGTAGGTGATCAGGGGGCGGGTCTGTGACATCATCCTCTTCTAAGCCCCTCCCATCTGACCGTGCCCATTACTCTCCATGGCATGCCGAGCAGAACTTGGTTTTCATGTGTCTGCATTGGGCTGATTTGTGGTCACCATGGATTGAATTATTAGGTGTAAACCAGGCAGATGGCTTGTTCTGGGGATTGTCAGTGATCACATGTCCTGTTATATGGATTCAATATCCATCGTCTGACATCCTAACAGTTCTGTCATTTTTCAGGATGTCAGGAAAAACATGTCCTCCGTCAGTAAATGTTCATGTTGTGTCAGTAATAAAAGTCACGGAGGGTTGGGAACCCTGCAAGGGGGGCAGAGATATGTGACTGCCTAGTCCAGCCTTTCTCAGCCAGGGTTCCTCCAAAGGGTTCTAGGGCTTCCTTGTCACTTCATTGGGCTGTATATGGAAGTGTCACCGACCAGCCGTTTCTGGATACACAACGTTGTCATCATTGCACACACACACAATTTTTTCCTGTTCAATACATTTTTTTTATAATTTCACTTTTAACAAGATTGCAGTCATAGAATCAGGAAATAACAAAGGAAGGAATCCAATTGGTCAGGAAGATCCCTTGTCTGGAATGTGGGGGCGGAGTCATTATTATTGGTGTACAATACAATACACAACGTGTTCCATTATTATAACAAAGTATTGTAGAAAAGATCCCAACATGTGACATGGCTGAATGAATGCTGGTCATATTAGTTCATCTATTCTCTAAGTGGGGTGGTATCTATTGGGCCAATCCCTTTTACAAACCACACATAATATCACCCTTCAAAGTGAAAACAGAAACGATTTGCACAAAATCAAAGAGTAGAAATATTTTCCGGTGGATCCCCTCTACCCAGACCCCATATGTAGACATAGAACAACAAGCTGTGTTCCCTCTCGTGCCGCACTCCTCCAACCACCCAAACCCACACAGAAGCAAAGGGAAATGAGAGGAAAGTTCCCCCCTAGTTTGGGGCGGAGTTCTCCTTCCCTCCTGTTGGGGGATGGGAGAAGGATGGACTGAAGACAGAGAGACGCTTCGGGGTCACCACTGTTCTGTAGAGCCTTGAAATGAAGGACATCAACTTCAGAAGTTCTTGTTGTCTGTGTAAAGTTCCCTGATAACGAGATCTGGGCTCTCCCGGCTTCTAGCTCTGTAACCCGCTATATCATTATCAGGAAACACAACTCCGACACCCAAGAAGGGCTGAAGTTGTGTCCTTCATTTCCAGGATCTACTGACCACTCTGCACCCCGACATTTACTGCACTTCATCCATGTCTTTGGGGGCCTCTCATCTCCTTATGAACTGTTTCTTCCATGATGAAGATCAGCCATGGAGTATATCTGAGGTGTATATCAGGGTGTGCTTCTTCCCCACATGAGAGCTGGGATGTCCAGCAACATTCATCTAGAAGACATTTCCTGCACTCAAGGCACTAATACACCTCCAGGGTTGTGTGGGACCCCTGATGTACAGGAAGACAGGACTTCAGTGAGGAACATTTCCCTCACTCAGGACAGGAAACTGGCTTCTCTCCGTGTGAGATCTCTGGGGTGTGTAAAGATTGGACTTCCTTGTAAAACATTTCCTACACTCAGGACAGGAATATGCCTTCTCCCCCATGTGAGATCTCTGATGTCTGTAAAGATTGGGCTTGTCTGAAAAACATTTCCCGCACTCAGGACAGGAATATGGCTTCTCCCCTGTGTGAGATCTCTGATGTGTGTAAAGACTGGACTTCACTGAAAAACATTTCCCACACTCAGGACAGGAATATGGCTTCTCCCCCGTGTGACATCTCTGATGTCTGTAAAGATCAGTTTTCTGTGAAAAACATTTGCCGCACTCAGAACAGGAAAGTGGCTTCTCCCCCGTGTGAGATCTCTGATGGCTGGAAAGATTGGTCTTCTGTGAAAAACATTTCCCGCACTCAGGACAGGAATATGGCTTCTCCCCCGTGTGACATGTCTGATGTGTGTAAAGATGGGACTGCTGTGAAAAACATTTCCCGCACTCAGGACAGGAAAATGGCTTCTCCCCCGTGTGACATCTTTGATGTGTGGAAAGATATGACTTATTTGAAAAACATTTCCCGCACTCAGGACAGGAATATTGCTTCTCCTCCGTGTGACATCTCTGATGTCTGTAAAGATCGGATTTCTGTGAAAAACATTTCCTGCACTCAGGACAGGAAAAGAGCTTCTTCCCCCTGTGACATCTTCGATGTGTGCAAAGATATGACTTATTTGAAACACATTTCCCGCACTCAGGACAGGAATACGGTTTTTGCCCCGTATGCGATCTCTGATGTCTGTAAAGATTGGACCTTTGTGAAAAACATTTCCCGCACTTAGGGCAAGAATACGGCTTCTCCCCTGTGTGAGATCTTTTATGAACGTTAAGTTTGGATTTGAAATGGAACCACTTCCCGCACTCAGTACAGGAGAAGCTCTCCCCTGTTGGAAGGCCGGCCCGGTCCCGCACAGTCTGAGGGTCCTCAGGATACGAGGAATCCGATGGTCCATCTACACTGGGTGGTGCCGGATGGACATTGGAGGGAGCCGGGTTTTCTCCTGGACTATACTGTGTGATGTCCTCATCTTCTACTTTCCAGTCTGGAGACAAATTTAGACAATCCTCTGAGGTTTTCCTCATCTCCCGGCCATGGACTAAAATACAAAGACAAAGAGGATTACTAGACAGGAGCTGATTGGTTCCCCCAAACCAGGACTCCGCCCACATCAGGCAGCTTGGTCTCTGAGGAGCTTACAATTCCACCCTCAAGGGAACTAGGAAATGGCTCCTCTGACCCCCTACCAGCTCATTTCTTTATTCATGGACCTTAGTCAGAGAGTGAGGAAACAACCAGAACTGTCTTTTATAGGAGGGACAGTGATGAGGGTATTATAGGACGAGGGTCCCCACCCCCTCTATCACTCATCGCCATCTTCCCAACACAAGAAGTACTGCACTTCCTTATTTAGTCCATGATTTAGTCATGAAGAACAGCGGGGCTGAGCCCCACCAGAGGTCAGAGAGTGAGGATGGAGGGAGAACAACCAAGATGAAGACTGGACTGATCCTGAAGACCACCATCATTGGGTTATTGACTCCTCCCTCATTATCACTTTCACTTTCTTCCCACCACAGACAATTTTCAGCTGTCAGCACTCTCACACTTTGAATGACAATTACTCGTGCAAATCATGCAATGCTGTACCTATATTACATTTGTATAATCTTTTTCACCCAAATTGAGCTTTCTTTTGGTGGTATTTAATCACCGCTTGTGTGTGTGTGTGTGTTTTTTTTTTGTTTTGTTTTGTTTTTTAGGTATCAACAAAAAAAAAGACTAAACGTTTTGCAAAAATCATTTTTCTTAGTTTTTGTAATAACATTTTACAAATAAGTAATTTTTCTTCATTCATTTTGGCCAAAATTTGTGTATATTATATAGTCTATGAGAAAGTTATAGAGTCTACATACTATGGTACCGATCACTGAAAACTGACCAATCCTAATGTACCGACATCATTTCTTGAGGCCCTTAAAATGTCAGGACGGTACAAATCCCCCCAAATGTCCAAACAGTACAAATCCCCCCCAGATACCAGGACAGTACAAATCCTCTCAAATGTCAGGACGGTGCAAATCCCCCCAAATGTTAAGACAGTACAAATCCCCCCGAATGTTAAGACAGTACAAATCCCCCCAAATGTCAGTACGGTACAAATCCCCCCAAATGTCCAGACAGTACTGTGACATAAATGTACAGATTTGAGTAGCTGAAATGTGACCTGTAGCAATATGTAATCATAAATTTAGTTCAGTCCTTATCATGAAAGAAATATTCAGTCACAGACAGAGGCACATGGTCACCCATTAGCATCTGAAAAGAGACAGAGCTTCCTCAGGCTGGAAATGGCACCTGGGTGCTAATAAGATTGTGTCAACTGTATGTAATCAGACTTTGCCATCTTCCTGAAGTTTAAAAGAGAAATTCAGATGTTTCATGACACCAGGGGGGCTCCGATCTGTCTTGGGAGCTCTAAAAGTATATACATAGATCAAAGGAGTATGTTTCATCCCTCATAAAAGCTAAAATAATAGTTGCATAGAGATGAAAATACTTCCTTCTGATGGGGCACTCTGTGGGCTACATCGGCATATAAAAACTATATTTGTGTCTATGTAGAATGCCAGGAAAATGCAGGAAATGGTTATGTGTAGCTGGAGTGCGATAGTGGAACAGTGATTGGTACCGTCGCAATTCGACTGATGCGCTGGTGTCGGAAATTCAATCCCCGACTTGGTGATTCAAGCCGGTCTTGGTCCAATTGACTTTGGGCAGTTCAGCACGCAGAACAGCCTGTGGGCGGGTACAGGAACACCCCCCCAGAGTCAATTGGCCCAGGACTCATGTCCAGCCCACGTCCATATTCCCATAAAGTGAGGACTGGAGATATGGACATGGTAATTCGTATGGAGCCGGTTCTATTTGACTGACAAATTGCTGACTCTCTGACTTGCTCCAGTCGCAGGATAAATCTTGGTAAAAGTTTTATTTCTGTCTTTTATTCCCTTTTATATTATAGTGAATAGTCATTTGTGTGTCTTCTTGTAGTTTTATTTATTTATTTCAGGTAGTTATATAGCGCCGTCAATTTATGCAGCACTTTACATATATATTGTACATTCTCATCAGTCCCTAACCCTCAAGGGTGCGTACAATCTAAGGTCCCTAACTCACATTCATACATACACATACTAGGGACAATTTAGACAGGATCCAATTAACCTACCAGCATGTCTTTGGAGTGTGGGAGGAAACCGGAGCACCCGGAGGAAACCCACGCAGGCACAGGGAGAACATGCAAACTCCAGGCAGGTGGTGCCGTGGCTGGGATTCAAACCAATGAACCTAGTGCTGCCAGGCGGAAGTGCTAACCATTTAGCCACTGTGCTGCCCCACCATTTAGCCACTGTGCTGTAGTTTTTGTATTTTCTGTAACTTTTTATACTTTGTACATCACCGGAGGTCCTGCGGCCCCTGCCTGACACCCAAGGAGGGGTGCTGGGTGTGTTGTCTCTCTGGTGGAGCTCTGGCAGTTTGCGGCCTGTGAAGCCGCGGTCTTTCCTGCTGCCATGGCCGGAGCGAGGCCGAAGCGAGGCGCCACCCCCTTCCATTGGGCCCGCTCCTGGGGTGCTCTGTGTGTGGCCCCCCAGCCTCCTCATTGGCTCTGGGGATCACGCCAGGCCCACACAGTCGGTAATAAGGCCTGGAGGCCCAGCGTAATGGAAGAGTGGCCTCGACAGGCCTGGAGGCCTACCCCATCTGCCCCCTTTCTATAGGGGGTGAACTAGTTGCCCCTGTGCCCCCTCCTGCAGGCCTCCACTGCAGGCCTTCTTTGCTGCCATCTTCCTGGCCTGGATGTCATGGACCCACATGCCCCACCTGTTGCTGAGATCCAGGGGCCTACGCCCGCTCTGCCTGGGACTCCATCACCCTAAAGGACCAGAAGCGAGCCTGCTTCCATGCCGCTGAACCAAGCAAATGACCCCAGCCTGGTGAAGCCTACCATCGCCCTCCACATCGCAACCCTACTTCCACGCCGCCAAACCCAGCAGACGACCCCAGCCTGATGAGGCCTACCATCGCCCTCCACGTTGCAACCCTGCCCGGACCTGCTGAGCCCAATGGACGATCTCGATCTGGTGAGGCCTACCATCGCCCTCCACGTCGCAACCCTACTTCCATGCCACTGAACCCAGCAGATGATCCCAGCCTGATGAGGCAACCCTACTTCCACGCCGCTGAACCCCGCACATGACCCCAGCCTGGTGAAGCCTACCACCGCCCTCCACGTCGCAACCCTGCCAGGACCTGCTGAGCCCAATGGACGATCTCAACCTGGTGAGGCCTACCATCGCATACCCCGGGACAACCCTGCCCTGACCCACAGTCCATCTGACGCTTGACTACTTGTAACGGACACGAAAGATTTGATCAGTGGAAATATGGAATCATAGCCATAGCAGGTTGAGTAATTAGATTAGGTCAGGCCTTTTCATTACAAATATGTATTCAGGAACAGCCCTTTTCATTAAGGATGTATATTGAGTCCCTTGACATTAGGGAAATGAATAGGCATTACAGACAGTAGTCATCAATTAGCATTAGTTAGTCTAAAGCCAGGCCTCCTGGAGGTGACACCTTTGTGTTAATTAGATTATCACCTGCTGGGAAAACCAGTTTGGGAACTAATTACAGCAGACAGGGCAGCTGCCAGATGTGGAAAGCCCTATAGGTATAGTCATGCATTCATCAAAGGAGTATGTTTAATCTCCTATAAAGCTGGAAAATTAGTTGGAGAGATATGAACATGCTCCCTTTGTGCAGGGCATGCTGTGCACTGCATTTGCACAAACAAAATCATATTTGTGGCTTAGGGAAAATACCAGGAAAATGCATGGAATGGTTAGGTGGCGCTGGATCATGACAGTCGAACAGTGTTTGGTACTGTCGCGATCGGACTGATTCGCTGGTGTCAGAAATCCAATCCCCGACTTGGTGTTCAGGCCAGTCTTGGCCCGATTGAACTTGGGCAGGTCCACACACAGTACCTCTTGTGGGCAGGTCAGGACCACCTCCCCCAGGGTCAATTGGCTGAAGACTAATGTCCCGCCCATGTCCATATCCCAATAAATTGAGTACACGGACATTTGGACATGGGTGATTCGTGCGGAGCTGGTTCGATTGACCAATGGATTGCTAATTTTCTGGCTTGCTCCAGCCGCAGGGTAAAGTGTTATACTGTCTTTTATTCCCTTTTTATTTTATAGTAATTAGTCATTTGTGTGTCTTCTTATATCTTTTGTATTTTCTGTAACTTTTTATATTTTGTACATATTTTATGCACCGCCCACTTTGGGAAATTAAATCTTAAAATTAATTAGTGAACTTCTGAGTATTTAAGCACGTGCTCATATCTTCGGAGAGATTAGATCGGAGAGACTAGATCGGAGAGATTAGATTGGAGAGATTAGATTGGGTTATATTGTATTGTATTTTAGTGCCTTTAAAACGCTCGGTCAAGCTCATTGCCAATCTGTATGCAACTGCACTGCGAGTGGGCAGATTGTATGCAGATTGCAGAGGTAACAGATCTGCCAGAGATCTGTGTGTGTGTGGTGTCTCAACAGACCATTCTGCGGATAAACTGTTGGGTGGTGGCAGGCTACCTTTTGTGGTGTGTCTGGTGCAGGGGGGTGTGGACAGTGGAAGGGTGATTAATGCTGGGGTTCAAGCTGTAGGTAGCTGGGGGGACCTTAGGAGGGTGTAATTACTAAACTGGTCCTCGACTCTAATCAGTGCACCAGGTTGTATGTAAGATTCCTATTTGCCAGTGTGTGTGGTCAGTCAGCTGGATTGGAATGGAGTCTCCATCTACTGGTGGCCAAAGGTAGTGCGGGCTGTGAAAAGGTATCACGGCTGATCCTATATACAGTTTTTAGATATTCAAGTTAAGTCCCCTTTATCCCCTCTTGTCCTGCCTGTCACGGCCGCACGTGTGCGTCTCAGTTAGCTAGTCGCTGTAGGCGTGGCGTGTGTGTGGATCCATGACAGGGTGATCTTTGACACTACCCTTGACCACAACTGGCCGAATAGAACTCTACCCATCCTGATCCTAAGCACAAGAACTCTTGTCACGGAAAGGTACAGCTACGAAATACGCCACTACATGCCGACTATCTACAACCAAGCGCCCTGAGAGACTTTCCACCTCACTTGTCCGCCTATTCGTCTACCTCCCTAAGCACCTGTACTCCTCCTCCTCGTACTCTTCTCCTCCGTACCCAAAATCTCTTCTCTTTATGCCCCCGCTCCTCCCACACAACTATACATCACACCCTCACTGCTTCCTTCTCCCCTCTATGGCTCTCACCACCTTCTCCTGCTGCTCCACTCTCCCACTGCCCCGAACACCACCAATGGTAGAATCACACGCTCTTGTCATCCAGCACCCATGCCACCTTTCTTACCCTTCTTTGCCTCCTAACAGTAGGGGACCTCACTCACCCACAAGGCACCTACCTACTTCCATGAACTGCCGCAACCCCCTCAACCTAATACCGGTCCCCCTGCTCCCCAAAACCACCCCTCCAATTTAACGTGCACTCCTGAATGCCCGTTCGGTTTGCAACAAACTTACCGCCATCCACAACCTTTGTCTCCCGCTCCCTCAACCTCCTGGCGATCACCGAAACCTGGATCCAAACCACTGACTCCACCTCCCCTGCAGCTCTCTCCTATGGAGCTCTCACCTGGACCCACTCACCCAGACCCAGCGTTCGAAAAGGTGGTGGGGTTGGTATGCTCCTGTCACCACAGAGCACCTTCCAAGTCCTCCCAAACCCCCCTCTCTATCCTTCTCCTCCTTTGAGGCCCACTGCATTTGACTGTTGTCTCCAATCCCCCTGAGGATCGCAGTTATCTATTGCCCCCTGGACCCGTATCCCGCTTCCTCGACGACTTCTCCACCTGGTTACCCTTCTTTCTCTCCTCTGAGCTGCCCACCATCATCCTTGGAGACTTCAACATCCCTACTAACATCAATAACCCGGCTACATCCCAACTCCTCCACCCAACCTCTTCTTTTGCACTCACACAGTGCATACACTCCCCCACCCACTCCGACGGGAACACCCTGGACCTTGTGTTCTCTCATCTTTGCACTCCCCACAACCTCACAAACACCCTTTTTCCCCTCTCTGACCACAACCTCAGCACCTTCTCCATCTCCTCGTCCTCTTAAAACCTACCCCTCCAAACGTCAAACCATCACCAGCCGAAACCTCCGCAGCCTGGACACTACCCCCTTCCACTCTGCAGCTGACCAACTTTATGACAGTATCCTTCCCCTATCCTGCCCTGACCTGGCCACTACTGTCTATAACAACTCGCTGCCAGCCGCTCTTGACCCCTTAGCACCCCTAACCACACGAAACATTAGACCCCAACCCCAAGCGACACCTGCTGATGCGGTCTAGTCTGTCTCTACACCTGCCAATGTGGTCTAGTCTGTCTCTACACCTGCCAATGTGGTCTAGTCTGTCTCTACACCTGCCAATGTGGTCTAGTCTGTCTCTACACCTGCCAATGTGGTCTAGTCTGCCTTTGCACCAGTTGTTCTGATTCAGCCCAGGCCAATTGAGCCTCCTTTTTCATTTCTGGGACTTTCAGTAACCGGGCCTCACCCTACTGCAACTGCTGAAACCTATCTAAGAAGTTCCATCCAGCCTTTGGATAAACTGCCTCATTCAGCCATTTTTGGGCCCGCAACTTTTTCTTCTGGTCACTCTGCATCCAGCCTGTGTTCCAGCTTGACTTCTGTACCATGTCACCTGCTATCTAACCTGATGTCACAGGTTCTCTGCTGTCCAGTTTGGATCCATAAACTCTCTGCCTGCTAACCAACCTGACTTTGCTGATCCCCTGACCATTGCCCAGCATGATGCTCCTTTACTGGAAGCCCAGCTTGATGGTCCTTTGTCATATGCCCACCCTGATGGTCCTGTGCCAGATGCCCAGCATGCTTTTAAGTGTCCATGGGTTCCTCCTCAGAGGGGGCTAATGTCAGGAACGTCTAGTCCTTCTGATAAATCACAATTAATGGTCCCATTACAGCATCCTGGTTCTAGCTATGATGCAGCTTGTCTCTGGGTGGAGACCAAACCTCATTTAAGCCAGCCAAACCTACAGTCTCATGTTAGTGATAGTGTGTGTAATACACGTTTAAGCTCCCTGTCTGTCTGTCCTGCTCTGCTGTTTGGATTCCTCTGTTTGGATTCCTCTATTTATGACCTTGCATCAGATATCAACTACTCTCTGAACTCTGCCTGTCTTTGGGCCAGGGATTGGACCCTGATTACTCTGAATATTGCCTGCCTTGTCAATCAAATGTTGCCAAACACAATGCTTAAATTTTGGTGCTTCACAATTCCACATGGTATCTGTCACTTGATGGGGTTCAGCCCTCCACAGATGGGGAAATCTAGGAACTGTCAAAGACAACACACAAGAGGGTGCATTACCGTAATATCACATTTATTAAAAGATCACAAATGGAATCTCACAAGTCGACCATAAAAACAGACATAGAGCCAGATCTTCAGTCCCAGACAATGGGGTCCTGTCCCAAATACTGCCCAGTTGGGAAAACTGATGCATTTCGGGAGATGAACTCGCCTTGGACCTGGCCTGTCATTGAACCATTCTGCCTGTCAGCCAACCACAAGTACCTGTTGCTGTGCTCAGTTTGCACCTACCCTGGTGTGGTAGCCAGGCACTATAGCATTGTGTATCAGTCCTGGAGGCAACCGAGTACCAGTAGGCCTGCCTGCCTGCCTTATGGGAAAGGGGCTGCTATAGGTAAGGACCACAGAAGCCAGCTATAGTGTCTGACCACCAGTGTTAGAGAGAAGTGTGACAAGACCTCCAAGTATTTGTGAAATCTCCCACCACAAAATGTACTCAGCCAATCAAAGGTCAGGACTCCATTTTTATTCTTCTCCTGCCATCGATGGCCAACCCGATCCCACACTTCATCTATGTCTTTGGGGCCCTCTGATCTCCTTATGAACGGTTTCTTCCATGATGAAGATCATCCATGGAGTATATCTGAGGTGTATATCAGGGTGTGCTTCTTCCCCACATGAGAGCTGGGATGTCCAGCAACATTCATCTAGAAGACATTTCCCGCACTCAAGGCACTAATACACCTCCAGGGTTGTGTGGGACCCCTAATGTACAGGAAGACAGGACTTCAGTGAGGAACATTTCCCTCACTCAGTACAGAAAAGTGGCTTCTCCCCCTTGTGAGATCCCAAATGTTTGTGAAGGTGGGACTTTCCGCACTCAGGACAGGAACACGGCTTTTCACCTGTGTGAAATCTCTGATGGGTATAAAGACTGGAATTTCTTGAAAAAAAAAAGGAAAGTGGCTTGTCCCCTGTGTGAGATCTCAGATGTCTGTTAAGACAGGACATCGGTGAAAAACATTTTCCACACTCAGAAAACAAAAACGTCCTTTCCCTCCCTGTATGAGAGCTAAGATGTATGACAAGTTCTGATTTTTCAACAAAACATTTCCAGCACTCAGAACAGTATTATGGCTTTTCACCTGTGTGCAATCTCTGATGTCTGTAAAGATTGGACTTATCTGAAAAACATTTCCCGCACTCAGGACAGGTATATGGCTTTTCCCCTGTGTGAGATCTCTGATGTGTGACAAGTTTTGCCTTTTCTACAAAACATTTCCCACACTCAGGACAGGTATATGGCTTCTCACCTGTGTGCAATCTTTGATGTCTGTGATAAAAAGATTTGTCTGAAAAACATTTCCCACACTCAGAACAGGAGTATGGTTTTTCCCCTGTATGAAGCCTTTGATGTGTGACAAGATGTGATTTTTGTATAAAACATTTCCTGCACTCAGGACAGGAATATGGCTTCTCTCCTTTGTGAGATTCTTTATGCCTAATTACATTGAACATAGAATGGAAACACTTCCCGCACTCAGTACAGATATATGGCTTCTCACCTGTGTGAAGCCTCATATGCTTTTGAAGATTTGACTTTTGTGAAAAACATTTCCCGCACTCAGGACAGGAATACGGCTTCTCCCCCGTGTGAGATCTTTTATGCTCATTAAGATGGAATTTAGAAGGGAATCCCTTCCCGCACTCAGAACAGGAGAACCTCTTGTCTGTTGGAAGGCCGGCCCGGTCCCGCACAGTCTGAGGATACGAGGAATCCGATGGTCCATCTACACTGGGTGGTGCCGGATGGACATTGGAGGGAGCCGGGTTTTCTCCTGGACTATACTGTGTGATGTCCTCATCTTCTACTTTCCAGTCTGGAGACAAAGTGAGACAATCCTCAGAGGTTTTCCTCATCTCCTGGCCATGGACTAAAAGACAAAGAGGATTACTAGACAGGAGCTGATTGGTTCCCCCAAACCAGGACTCCGCCCACATCAGGCAGCTTGGTCTCTGAGGAGCTTACAATTCCACCCTCAAGGGAACTAGGAAATGGCTCCTCTGATCTTCTACCAGGTCATTTCTTTATTCATGGACCTTAGTCAGAGAGTGAGGAAACAACCAGAACTGTCTTTTATAGGAGGGACAGTGATGAGGGGATTATAGGACGAGGGTCCCCACCCCCTCTATCACTCATCACCATCTTCCCAACACAAGAAGTACTGCACTTCCTTATTTAGTTCATGATTTAGTCATGAAGAACAGCGGGACTGAGCCCCACCAGAGGTCAGAGATTGAGGATGGGGGGAGAACAACCAAGATGAAGACTAGACTGATCCTGAAGATAAACAGCATTGGGTTATACAGTGTAAGGGTCAGGACTCATAATATTTGTATTCAGTAATCAGTGGAAGATTAAATGTTTCCTGTAGACAAGTTGCAGAGATCCCACACCGCTGCCTCCCATCTCCTGAGACTGCACTCAGTGACTTGGGTCTGAGACATTACAGACATATCCCTCCACCCAGCACAGCCAGCAGACTACAGAGCAAGGAACCCTGGGAGAATTGCTCTATCGGAGATTTCACCAGGGCATGAGGAAGAGGACCCACAGAGCAGGTCCCAGATAACTCAAAATCTATGGTGAAATGAACATTTTGCTGCCAGCTGAACCCCAGAACCTCCATAAATCCAGTCTAGAGACATAAATTGTGTCTGCAGCACAGAGAAGGAAGATTATCCGAGAGAAATCCAGGAATACAGGACGGGGAACACAGCTCAGGAAAGTGACCAGGGGATTACAGGCTGCTATCACCCAGTCCCCGCCCTACTCTGGACCAATCAGTGAGCAGTATGGGTGGAGGAATGGATTTAGTGTTCATGACCCACCTGTGCTGATCTCTGTAGGAGTGTCCTCCTCTATAAATGTCCCCGTTATTCCATCCTCCTCCATAGACTGCTGATCATCCCTCACATACGCCTCTTCTTCTTCTGCTGTCACCTCAAATTCTATATCGATTGGATCTCCACTCTAAATCAAGGAAATGAGAGAAAATATCATCTGTAAAATGTAAGATTTATGATTGTGACATCACATAAAAAATCCTCAGTGTCTCTACAAGTCCATGTTAGATTGTAAGCTTGAAAGAGCAGGGCCCTTGAACCCCTCGTGTTTTGTTTTGTTACAGCATTGTCTCATGTACTGTCCCCCACTATAATGTACAGCGCTGAGCAAACCAATTAGTGCTATATAAATACTGTATAATAATAATAATAATGTTCTAGATGCTCCACCCCACCAACCTTGTAATAGTGAGGGATGGTGTGACCTTCCTGTGTGGAATCCCGGGAATACAGAGGACGGGGACATCTCTCTGGGGGATTCCTGGTATTAGGTGGCTCCATCATATCCTTGTGTCCTTCTGAAAACTCCTCCATCACTCCATACTCCTCATCCTCCTCTTTATACTCTTCTTTAACATCAATATTATCATCCCCGAGGATTCCACTCTGAAAGATATAATAAAACATTCATTGTAACAAACATGCTGTGTATAAATCACAACTACCAATAATTGTCATCATCTACCTGATGATGGTGAGGGATGGTGTGACCTTCCTGTGTGGAATCCCGGGAATACAGAGGACGGGGACATCTCTCTGGTGGGTTCCCATGACTGGATCCATCTGTAGGAAACACACACACTGACTGAATCCATTGTTTCTATGTGTTTATCAGATGATGGGGGATCTAGGTGGATCCTCCGTACTGCTCTCTCCTTTACAATAAAGTCTCCTCTTACCCGGTGATGTGAGGGGCGGCTGATTGTCCATCATGACGTCCTTGTAGAGATCCTTGTGTCCTTCTAAATACTCCCACTCCTCCATGGAGAAATAGACAGTGACACCCTGACACCTTATAGGAACCTGACACACACAATGATACAGTCACCATCCAGACACATCCCTTGTCTGTTACTGGAGAATGTCCCAGAATTCCCGGCACCGCTCACCTCTCCTGTCAGCAGCTCAGTGATCTCTCTGGTGACTTCTAGAATCTTCTTCTTCTTTCTCTCTTCTATCAGGGAGGGAGGTGGAGGCAATGTGATGTCATATGATCTCCAGACTTCACAGGAGGCAAACTCTACATCTGAACACAAATAGTCACATCAAATGATATTCCCAGAATCCTCCTCACCTCTCCATTCAGGTCTCCATTTTATTAAAGCCCCACTTCAGGCTGAGGTATAATTCCCCCCACAGGACCCCCACACTACGCAGGGTATAGGCTTGTTGCAGCATTCTGATGTCATTACATACAACACAGGACCAACAGTCCCACTTTACATGTGAGGTTACCAAGGGGCCCCACATCCTAAGAGCATCAGAAAAATGCCAGATGGAGGGACATTGGGAGGAGGAGCTGTGAGGTCAGTGTGATGTCATAGGATTCTCTGACTCTGGATGGAGGGACATTGGGAGGAGGAGCTGTGAGGTCAGTGTGATGTCATAGGATTCTCTGACTCTGGATAGAGGGACATTGGGAGGAGGAGCTGTGAGGTCAGTGTGATGTCATAGGATTCTCTGATTCTGGATGGAGGGACATTGGGAGGAGGAGCTGTGAGGTCAGTGTGATGTCATAGGACATATAGACTCTGGATGGAGGGACATTTGGATGGGGAGATTTGAGGGGTCCTCTATATGAGGCTCCCATGTAAACCAAATCCTTGTTCCTGGGTGCGTCCTACCTCTCCTAAACTGAAGAGTGAACTTTGACCTTTACCATCCAGAAACTTGTCCGGAATCTGTGGAAGTAAGCTGTCATGTGATCAGGTGACGTGCGGAGGAACGGAGTGTAAATAGCAGACAATAGTCTCCATCATGAAGGAGATGAGGGGGAGGGGAGGAAGTCACTGAAGGTGACCATAGATCCATGGAAATTCAGCTGGTTCAGCAGGGATCGCTCACATTTCCATCCATGTGTGGCCCCTGCCGGATAAAAGCCACTCCCCCAGCGGCTGCAGCCAATAGTTTCAGTGCTGATCTGTGTATTCTGAGAGTGGAGGAGTCCCCCCATTGTCAGAATACAAGAGTGCAGCGGGGAGGATTCCCCCATCCACCTCCAATGTGTGGATGGGGGAATTGCTTCAGGTTTTATGGTCATCCCGCTGGCTGAATGATAAAACTGAACCATGTAGGCCAGCTTTGGGAGCAAATATATTATCATCAACTCCTCCCCCTGAAGGGGTTCATCTCCGTATTACCTCCTCTGCCGCCAGATCCAGGAATGTCTCCTCTCTACTTCCTTATTCATGGAACTTCCTGTCTGGGTAGAAGTCAGAGGACAGACATGACGGGGGGTTACTCGGTGTAAATAGAAAATAACATCTTATTACCTCCTCTGCTGCTACTTCCACCAAGGTCTCCTCTATACGTCCTGCCTGTACCTAACATCACTTCCTGTCTGTGTCTGACATCACCTCCTATCTGTACCTGACATCATTTCCTGTCTGTCTTCCATAGAGACTTCCTGTCTGGGTTGAAGTGAGATCCCCACCTTGTGGAGCTCAGAGGAACTGCAGCCCCGAGAAGCGTCTGGTAGTGTGACCCCGGCCTTGTGCTGGGTGTGTATGGACTGTAGATCCTTATAGAGGGGTCACCTCCACTCCCACCAAGGGGGACAGAAATATATGACTGCTCGGGGGACACATTTTGGCTCCTTTGATTTTGCAGTAAATGTGATTGCATTAGTCCCGTTGATTTTCGTATTTCCATGTAATAAAAGGTGTCACATGATGTCGGGTTCCCCTTTCTCTCCTCCCTGAGTGTGTATTTAGAGGCGGAGCTCCTGCTGGAATGGCGGTCAGAGGCGGAGTCTAGCAGGGAGACTGACAGAACCCGCAGCAGACTTGCAGGAGTGAGCGAGGAGGATCCGGTTCCATTACCATCGGAGATGAGGAGAGTGTGAAGGATGTTTGTGACTCTGGGAGCTGAAAAGCTGGGAGTCCTATTGGTGTGGTGAGGGGGAAGCACTAGTAGGGGGCGCCCTCACCATCCCGTGTACAAGAGGTGGAAGAAGGCGTGGCTACACTACAGCTGACACAGTTTGGAGGGCGGAGCACTTTCACACCTTATCAACTTTTCACTGATTGGTGGATTTTTGGAGTAAAATAGGTGGATTGAAGTAGATGCAAAGTGGAAGCGGTGGACTTGCAGAGAACACTATACTGAGCACACAATATTGTCTGTCTCCATGGATTTGCACAGGATTTGAGATGATTTCCTATAGCAGCAAATCTGATGAGATGACTGAATGTAGCGCCCCCTCCTGGTCAGGTCTAGGATGTGTAGAGTCAGGTAAAGCATAGCTGTGTTTCTCTGCTCACCAGAGAGGCTGTCAGGTAAATTCAGTCGGTATTCTGATTTACAGAGAGCTGTGATTGATTAGTCAGGTCTGCTCATGCTGCTCTGGTTCTGTTGGAGTTTGTCTGAGTTCTGCCCGCCTTCAGGAAGCTATGAGAGTCTTCCAGAACATGGGAATTGGCTAGACAAATGACCGGCATGAATATGGATACAGTCCTGGCCAATTGCAGGGGAGGGTGGCCCCATTGCATGCTGGGAGTGGTATTTATATTCTGAGAGCACATGGGTTCAGTGTCTTTCCTCGGAGAGGATTGCACCAGCCAGGCTGGAGGCAGGCTGCCTCGCCTGGCACTTGCTGTTATGTGGCCTCGGGTGGGTGACCTGAGGGCCTGAAGTTAGAGAGAGTGACCCTGATTCTACAGTAAGCTGACTGAGGGGAGCTGTCTGCCAAAGCTCTGTCTGGTATCACTGGAGAGAGTGGCTTGGAAGATTGGAAGGAGGCAACCATTCTGTCCTTGGACCTGTGACTGCAAACTCTGAGAGATCTGGGGGGCTCTGTGTGCTTGTTACCCCTCTGGTGCTTGATAGTCAGCCTGGGTCTGAGAAAGGGAGCCCTGCCTAGTGTTCTGCAGAGCTTGTCCAAGTATTGCTACTGCTAATGGGACTTCGCTCTCCTACAACTACTTGCTGCTATTTGTTACTGAGAAGTCTGCTATCTACTGTCAGCCGAGACTTCACAAGTCTTCTACTAAGAGATCAGCTAGATGTCCTCAGTGTGAAGAGTTCTGATTCTGGAGGATCCGACTACATTCCCCATCCCTATCCCCAGTTCTACAATAAACTCCAAACACAAAACATCCCCTAGACTGGTCATTGGAGACAACGAGCAGAAGTGTGTGTGTTTGCCTTGCTGTGGGGCAAAGCAAAGGGAAAACGGGGGCAACATTCAGCTCCTTCTGGGGTAGTGCTACATGAAGTCAGTGTAAAGTGGAAGCAGTAGATCTGCAGGGAACTGCATCTTGAGCACAAAGCACTTTGTTGTATATGGATTTGCACATGGTTCAGTATTCTCAATTTACTGGCAAACAACACAAGATCAATGAAGTAGGTGTAAAGTGGAATCAGTAGATCCACAGAGAATAATATTTTGAGTAGGGATGGGCTAACGGTTGGAGACAAACATAAGTTCGACTCGAACATTAGCCTTTTGAGTGTTCACCATTATGCTGGAAGTTTGCCCGCGTGCCCAAACAATGTAAAACATGCCTTGTGATTGGCCAAAACATTGCACCTGACCACAGGTCAGGTGCAACGCTTTGGCCAATAACAGCTGAGTTCTCAGGAAGAGCCATGATTGGCCAAAGTGCTGGCTGTATTATTGAACCACAACATGCAGAAGAGGTGGTGGAGTGGATAAGTCAGTCATCCTCATCCTCTGTCACCCAGGCTCATACTATTTTGCCTTCCACCACAGCTGCCAAAGTGTCCTGTTCCTCCGGCTCCTTGTCCACCACAGCTGCTCCTTCCGTAGCCCCACCATCATGCATGGAGGAGTCACCAGAATGATTGGATCATAGTGTCAGTGCCATGCTGCTGGAGGATGTGCAGCAATCTGAATGCTGTGATGTTGGGTCCTAGGATGAGGAAAGGAGTGACGTGAGCCTAGAGAGAGGGGGCGCCAGTGAGGGAAAAGAAATTGTCAGTCCTGTTCCCCCAGCCGCAGCACACTGCCAAGTTGGCTCTATTGATGAGGAGGATGGGGATGATGAGGTCACTGACCATACTTGGGTGCCTGAGAGAACAGAGGAGGAGAGTGAGGAGGAGGCAGAACTCCAACAAGGCAGGATGTCCTCCAGGGACAGGCATAAGGGCAGCCAACCAATGGCATCACACGACAGAGCTCCACAGGTGGGGGGCGCTGCTGACTCCTGGCAGACTTCCACAAGTTCTCTGGTGTGGGCTTTCTTCAACACATGTGCAGCATTGCTGTTTGCAGTCTTTGACTGAAGCAGACCAAGCATGGCCAAAACACCAGCCACTTGGGCACATGATTGACAAGACGTATGATGAGCTGCCATGCAGCCGCTGGTAACAGCACCTGAAAGACCCAGAAAAAGTGCAGACTTCTCCTTGCTCCTCATCTGGGATCTCTACTGTAAAACGTCAGGTCTTCTCAACAGCCTCCACTGAGAGGAGTGATGGTACAGCAGTGGGTGGCCCATCTGACAGCAGGACACCACCTGTTGATTTCAGCAGGAACATTTCACTACCCCATTTGCTGAACCGTGAAAAAAAGACTGTCCCAGCCATCCACATTCTATCCTGGCCAAATTGCTGCGTTACAACTGCTGCCTTTCCATCTGGTGGACTCTTCCCCCTTCCGGGAATTTGCAGAATGTGCTGTATCACAGTGACAGGTTCTGAAAAGACAATTTGTTTCATACAAGGCCATTCCAGCTCTGTACCATCATGTGGAAGGTCATGTTTTGGCCTTGTTGGACAAGGTGGTCAGCAGCAAGGTCCACATTACTGACACGTGGTCCAGCAGGCACAGTCAGGGATGTTACATTTCCATCACGGCACACTGGGTGACTCTGCTAGCAGCTGGGAAGGATGCAGGACAGGGTTCAGTTCTGGAGCTTGTTCCACCACCATGCCTCCAAAAACCTGGTGGTGATTCTGCCACATCTGTCTGCTCCACCCCCTCCCCTTCCTCTTCCTCTATGGCCTCTTCTGCTGAATTGTCCTCTGAACCAGCAGTGCTCCATAAGCGTTCAAGGGGCTATGTGATCAGTCAGGATAAAAGATGCCACGTGCTGCTTCAGCTGGTCTGTCTAAGGGACAGGAGCCACACCGGGACACAGATTCTGTCAGCTCTGAAGGGGCTCTCCGCCCTCCAACAGGGACACTTGACACATGTTCCATGCTTGGCACACATCCTGAATTTGGTGGTGCAGCACTTCTTGAAGAGGTACCCAGGCTTTCAAGATCTTCTGAGGCAGGCCAGAAAAGTCTGGCCATTTGTGGTGGTCACACACGGCCAGTGTTCAGCTGGCTAAAATTCAACCTGCCCACCAACAGACTCATTTGTGACATGTCCACTCGGTGGAACTCCTCATTGGAAATGCCGCAGTGGCTGCAAACTTAGCAGAGGACCATCAATGAGTACCTGTGTGAGAATGGCACAAGGACAGGCTCAGGGCAGCTTGGCTTCCTTTCACCTCACCAGTGGCTGCTGACAATGGATGCATGCACTGTCCTGTCACCATCTGAGGAGGCCACAAGGATGGTGAGCTGTGACACTGCATGCATCAGTGACACTATCCCTGTAGTCTTCCTGCTGGAGCACACGCTGCATGGAATCATGGACAGGGCACTGGAGGCAGAACAGCAGGAGGAAGAGGAGGATTTCCTGTCCTCTCAAGGCCCTCTTTATGCAGAAACCATTCCTGTGGGGCCACAGTACACACAGAAGGAGGAAGTGGCGGAGGAGGAGGATTGCAGCAACATGGAAGTAGGGGATCACATAGAGCAGTATTCAAGGGACACTTTTCAGTCCCCAGAACCCAGCCAGGAGTAGTACATGTCTGGGAGGAGGTAGTTCCTGACAATGTCATCCTCAGTGACCCAGAGGACTCAGAATCTCCTGCCTCCTCAAACTTACACTGCATGGGCTCCCTGATTCTGCAAAGTCTGTGTAAGGACCTGAGGATGTGTGTTATCAAGAAGAGGGATCAATACTGGTTGGCAACCCTTCTTGATCCACGTTACAAGGGTAAAGGTGCAGAGCTCATCCAGTCTTCCCAGAGGGAGCAGAGGATGAAACATACTGAGGATGCCTTGAAATTGTGCAACACCTTTCCAGACACTGGGAGGTCACCATTTCCTGGACAACGTGTTTCTGAGGCTTCATTCTGTCAAAGGAAGAGCGGTGGAGAAGGCGGCCGGCTGACCGATTAAACAGTTCATTAGTCCTCAGCACCCAGGACTGTTAGGTTTAAGCACCCATCGGCAGGGTCTGCATCATATGGTGCAGGATTATCTAGGGGCAAGAATAGACTTGGAGACCTTTCCAACTGAGCATCCACTGGGTTACTGGGTCTTGAGGATGGATCACTGGCCAGAACTTGTTCAATATGCCATCAAGGTACTGGCCTGTCCTGCATCCAGCGTGCTTTCTGAACGGACATTCAGTGCTGCTGGAGGTTTTGTGATGGATAAGAGTGCGTCTGTCCACAGACTCCGCTGACCAGCTGACATTTATCAACATGAATCAATCCTGGATCAAAAGCAACTATCTTGTCCCTGATGCTGATGTAACTGATTTCATTTGTTAGGGATCTGGGATCCATTGAAGACTCCCTATGTTGCCTATCCTATTCCTCAATCCTGATTGTGTTAGCTTCCAAAAATTTTTTTGGTTTAGGGCACCACCAACACCCAAGGCCCAATTTTTGGTACCTGTTTTACACATGTAAGTCATTTCAATTTTTTTTTACCATGTATCTATAATTGTTAGAAGTTTTTAACTGCAGGGCCCATTCCTGCACCCAGCATTAGTAACTGTGAGGGGATATAGTGTTCAGGCACCACCAACACCAAAGGCCCATTTTTTTCTACATCTGTATGATAGGTGCATATAATTAGAATTTTTAGAGCCGGGTCCAATCCTGGACTTATCAAGAATAACTCTGAAGGGTTACGGTGTCAGTCCTGCTGTAGCAGGTTCTATACTTTGTACAGATGTGCAACTTTGCAGGTAGTTTAAGGGGACCCCCAAGACATGATATTTAAATTAATATTTATTTTTTACTTTAAGCATTGAAAGATGACTGCCCCTTTATAAATGGTACTATTAGAAAAAATGTTTTCACTGATTAATTGGCCTCAGGGTAGAACCCGAGTCCGAATACCACTTTTATGGGCAATACCTAGCATATAAGCCTTCAAAATTGGCACTTTTGAATTTGCAAGTTCAAGTTCCATAGACTTGCATTAGGATTGATGTTCGGTGTGAACTTTTGGTCTGTTCGATTGCTCTAACATGAACTGAACCGGGGGGTGTTCGGCCCATCACTAGTGATAAACTAGAAGTGCAGAGAGAGCACACAGAGCAGATCACACAAAACCTGACATATGGGGGTGTATTGGGGAATGTGAGGGTACAGTATGCATAACAAGACACAGCACAACAAAATAGTCCACCAGGTAGCAATGTAATACCACATAGATAGCCCTTGTAGTATGGCCAAGCAAAAAGGAGAACCAGTACACCAGGCCACCAGCCCAAGGGGAATGTACTCAGTCCAAAGGGCAGGGATCTGGATAGACCAGAGTACAGCATAGCAGTAAGTCCAGCACACAAGACAGGGATCCAGGTGGACCAGGGTAGGATGTAGAAAGGGTCAAATCCAGCAGACAGGGCAGGGATTTGGGCAGACAAGGGACTAAGTCAGCACAGGACAGGGAACTGGGCAGGCAAGTGGGGTGATTCAAGCATAGGGTAGAGACCAGGGCAGCATGGTATGGCACATCAAGGGTACAGGCTGGCACACTGTGCAGCAATTGGATCCAGCAGGTACTTAGTCCAGAGTCCAGGACCACAATCAAGGCACAATGAGGGATGAGCAGCAATAGACACAGCATGGGTTCAGGGACTCATCAGTCAACAGTGGCTCCAACTTAGGAATTCCAGGCAGTGTGGCAGGGAACAGGAGGTCTAGTGGGCAGAGGTTCTTCATATGCACATCATAGGTCCTCAGATGGCTGTGTGTCCTGGCCCCAGCATCTGGACCAGAGACAGAAGTTGCCAGAAGATCAGAGAGTAGATCAGAGTCCCAGTGTCCAGGAAGCTATCTGTCTCAGCAACTGTGTGCACCAGGTAACCTCTTTCTAGGAAGACATGCAGCCCTCAGTCCTGTGTGTCCATCACAGAAGTAAACTCAGAAACGTCTGACCCTTTCTGCCAGCATAGGGTTATTATATTGTCCTTTAAATTCAGCCACACCTTAAGCATCCAAACCTGCTGCTGGCCCATCTGGCTTTATCCAGCTACAGGACACAATGCTGTCTGTGCTTCAACAAACAACACACAAAAAAAATTATATTTCTCCACTACAACCCCTGCCCCTTCCAAACATGTACCAGCAAGAGGCCTCAACATGCCTCTGCAAGGTACATGTCCCAGTTCATCAGCAAAACTACAAAAGTATCCATGGGATGGCTTTTCATCTGAGGGTCATATGGTTATTAAAGCTCTTTCCAGCAGGACATCACTTTGGGGTATGGAAGCGGTTGGCTTAGGGACACACTTGAAGTGCTGGGAGGATAATTTGATCCACTAACATTATCTCTACACCAAATGGCAGCTGTAAAGTTGGACATCTCCCTACAACTCTTGGGACAGATAGCCTGCATGTGACCCTGCTGTCTCCATCTACAGAATCAAGTCTGGGGTGCTCTTCCTTTATGTCTCCACCTGTTTTCCAAATCAAGAGATCCTCCCCTAAACCTTGGGGTGTTGGTGGGATTGACCTGAGCCTTTACATAGTTAACCGGGTAGATCCTTGATAAATTTGCATCTTGCATCAAGCCTGTCCCAGATTTGTGCTCTACTCCTAGAGAGTGGATCTGGGTCACACTCCCTAGAAACTGACAATTAAGTTCTCCCAGGTCATTCTCTTGGAGAATGTCAACAGAAAGTCCTGCCATTACCCCAACAGAAGAAATTCACCACACAGGGATCAACGATGGTCAGGAAAGCGCCTGTATCACAGAAACCAATGACTTTTTGTACATCTATGCAGAGCTCCTGTAACTGCTGCTGCCGTACCTTGGGGCTGGACACCACAGACTCCGAGAAGGGCACCGGTTGTTGTTGGAAGCATCCATTCACTTTGATATGGTGAGAGGCACTTTCCTTCTGGCGCCAGCGCTACACTGGGATCAGTGCAAGTGTTTTGAGTCTGGGGAGGGTGGAAGCTCCTTGGGCATCTAGCCTGGAGATGCCTGGGTTGTCCACATCCATAGTGTGGGTGGTCCAAAGGTGACCAGAGGGCTGGGGTTGGAGTGGCATTTCCTCAGAAGCTTGGTACATATCCACATAGTGCACTGGCTTGGGAGAGGTGGGCCCAAGAGTATTTTTCTTAGAAGGGAAGCTGGCTTGGTAGTGACCGGTTTGTCCACAGCCAATGCAGAGTCTCTCTATAGTAGGCTGGAGGGCCTGCTGTGAGGGAACTGGATTATATGAGAGATTTGGTTGAGGCAGCTGCACTATCTGGGGACTCATCCAGCAGTGGGGAGGCTGCTGCCTTCTCTACGGTGATGAGTTTCCATTCACACACCCACTGTAAGAGCTCAAGGAGACACTTGAACAACTGCTCCTTCAGGATCACGTGAATAATTTCCTCAGGGGAGGTCACTTTCTCCCCTGCCAGCAATCGGCGACAGGCTAAAGACAGCTTATGCACAAACATTTCGAAAGTGGTCTCTGGGAGGTGAGGGGTAGTCTGAAGCTGGTCCCAATAAGACTATGTGATGCCGCTTCCATCCCTGCCCTTTTTATTTACTCATAGTTGCATTTCTTTAGGGGATCCATCATGCAATAGGCCTCAGCAGCCCCTTCATCTAGCATCCCTACCACATGGCAGGTCCAGTCCATGGGAGGTACTTCCAGCAGCTTGCATTGGTGTTCAAAATCCTGAAAGAACCCTTCCTCATCTCCAGTATGTTCTTGGTAGGGCTTAAAGTCCATCCTGGAGACTTTTGTGGTTTCCCTTACCACAGGGACAGACACAGAGGTGGCTTCTCTGTTCTTTGCAGCCTCCCACTCTGTTTGTCTCATTTGTGTCTTCTTAGTGACTGCAAGTTTCCTTTCTGTAGTGGCACCCTCCCCCAGAATGGCCATCTCTAGTACCAGATAACCCATGGGCTCTTACTGGATTTCCCAGGTAGCTCTGGTACATCCTCCTGGGATGGTGCCTGACCCATGTTCGTGCTCAACTCCTGTTGGCTAGCTTCCTTCAGTATCCGTACCAGCTGTTCCTTAGTAAGTCCCTTGTTTCTGAGACCCAACTCTCCAGCCTTTTCTTGTAGGCTGGGACATCTATCCATGGTGTGCAGATTCTTGTCATCCATCTCCAGTGCTCTCGTCCCGCTGCTGGCAACCAGTTTGTGATGAACTAGGAGTGCAGACAGAGAGTAAATGGAGGTGTATCACACAAAACTCAATATATGGGTGTTTATTGGGGAACATGAGGGCAGAGTAGGGATAACAAGACACAGCACAACAAAATAGTCCTCTGGGTAGTAATGTAATACCACATAGATAGTCCACATAGGATGGTCCAGTAAACTGAGGAACTGGAACACCAGGCTACCAGATGGTACGGCAAGGGAAATGTACCCAGCCCAATGGCTGAGCGGTAAAGACCTCCGGCAGCTGTTCATTGCAGTATGAACCAAGCCTTAGAATTTTGGAACTGTACCCCTCCTTACTTCATGCTTCATGTTTTTTCTTTGATTCTACACAAGTCCTTGGATCTCCAGATAGTCAAGCCCTGCTGTTACAAAGCATGATTTTTCCAGCCTTATGGTGTCAGTGGGCATACTGGATTGACTGTTGCAGCCAAAAGGGTTTTGAGAGACAGAAGTATCTAGGCTTTTGTTGTTTCTGTTCTTTTGAAGGCTAGGAATTCTAACTTAGGGAGACTTCCCGCAGGTCCTAACAATCATATTTTGTGTTTTGTTGACCTAAGAGGTTTCCTCCTTGTCTTGGTCCGTGTCTTGGTTTCCTTCTTGGGGTGGGGGGTGAATGTGTGCCTGGCCTTGTGTATAACCAAGAGTCAGATTTCAGCCTTGGCAGTCTCTTCTTTCAGTGGCTGATTGCATTACACTTTCTAGTTGCATGCGTTGGTACTAGATGTCCTGCATGTTGTTCCTCCAGTCAGCCTGTCATTGTTTCTATGGGATCTCTTTCTGTTTTTACAGAATTCTCTGTTTGAGTCCATTCAGGACCTTCCTTTTGTTCCCTTTGTTCTTTCACAAAGATGGCTTTTTTACCTTAGCTTTTATTTATTATTTTTTTTTACCTAAAGGGGTTTGTACCTTTCCATCTCAGCCGGGACAGCGTATTACCTTCCTTTACCCTCATCTCAGCTGGGACGGCGTATTACCTCCCTTTACCCTCATCTCAGCCGGGACAGCGTATTACCTTCCTTTACCCTCATCTCAGCCGGGACAGCGTATTACCTCCCTTTACCCTCATCTCAGCCGGGACGGCGTATTACCTTCCTTTACCCTCATGTCAGCCGGGACAGCGTATTACCTTCCTTTACCCTCATCTCAGCCGGGACGGCGTATTACCTCCCTTTACCCTCATCTCAGCCAGGACAGCGTATTACCTTCCTTTACCCTCATCTCAGCCGGGACAGCGTATTACCTCCCTTTACCCTCATCTCAGCCGGGACAGCGTATTGCCTTCCTTTACCCTCATCTCAGCAAGGACAGCGTATTACCTTCCTTTACCCTCATCTCAGCCGGGACAGCGTATTACCTCCCTTTACCCTCATCTCAGCCGGGACAGCGTATTGCCTTCCTTTACCCTCATCTCAGCAAGGACAGCGTATCACCTTCCTTTACCCTCATCTCAGCCGGGACAGCGTATTACCTCCCTTTGCCCTCATCTCAGCCGGGACAGCGTATTGCCTCCCTTTACCCTCATCTCAGCCGGGACAGGGTATTACCTCCCTTTACCCTCATCTCAGCCGGGACAGCGTATTGCCTCCCTTTACCGTCATCTCAGCCGGGACAGCGTATTACCTTCCTTTACCCTCATCTCAGCCGGGACAGAGTATTACCTCCCTTTACCCTCATCTCAGCCGGGACAGCGTATTACCTCCCTTTACCCTCATCTCAGCTGGGACAACGTATTACCTTCCTTTACCCTCAGCCGGGACAGCGTATTACCTTCCTTTACCATCATCTCAGCCGGGACAGCGTATTACCTCCCTTTACCCTCATCTCAGCCGGGACAGCGTATTACCTTCCTTTACCCTCATCTCAGCCGGGACAGCGTATTACCTTCCTTTACCCTCATCTCAGCCGGGACAGCGTATTACCTTCCTTTACCCTCATCTCAGCCGGGACAGCGTATTACCTCCCTTTACCCTCATCTCAGCCGGGACAGCGCATTACCTCCCTTTACCCTCATCTCAGCCGGGACAGCGTATTACCTCCCTTTACCCTCATCTCAGCCGGGACAGAGTATTATCTTCCTTTACCCTCATCTCAGCCGGGACAGAGTATTATCTTCCTTTACCCTCATCTCAGCCGGGACAACGTATTACCTCCCTTTACCCTCATCTCAGCCGGGACAGCGTATTACCTTCCTTTACCCTTATCTCAGCCGGGACGGCGTATTACCTTCCTTTACCCTCATCTCAGCCGGGACGGCGTATTACCTCCCTTTACCCTCATCTCAGCCGGGACAGCGTATTACCTTCCTTTACCCTCAGCCGGGACAGCGTATTACCTCCCTTTACCCTCATCTCAGCCGGGACGGCGTATTACCTTCCTTTACCATCATCTCAGCCGGGACAGCGTATTACCTTCCTTTACCCTCATCTCAGCCGGGACGGCGTAATACCTCCCTTTACCCTCATCTCAGCCGGGACGGCGTAGTACCTCCCTTTACCCTCATCTGAGCCGGGACGGCGTATTACCTTCCTTTACCCTCATCTCAGCCGGGACAGCGTATTACCTCCCTTTACCCTCATCTCAGCCGGGACGGCGTATTACCTCCCTTTACCCTCATCTCAGCCGGGACAGCGTATTACCTCCCTTTACCCTCATCTCAGCCGGGACGGCGTATTACCTCCCTTTACCCTCATCTCAGCCGGGACAGCGTATTACCTCCCTTTACCCTCATCTCAGCCGGGACGGCGTATTACCTCCCTTTACCCTCATCTCAGCCGGGACAGCGTATTACCTCCCTTTACCCTCATCTCAGCCGGGACAGTGTATTACCTTCCTTTGCCCTCAGGCTCAGTAACTGGGGGAATAGGTTTTTATCACGCTGGGTATTTGTTTGTCTATCAGGTTACCTGTAGTTGACAGCCGCAATTTGGCGACAGGATTTCTCTTTGTGGCTCCTGAGGACCGAATAGAAGGATCCCGCAGCTTCCATGTCTACGTTTATTCCCTGAATTTGTCGGCTTGTTGCTCCAGTTTCCAGTATGAAAGGACAGGTTCCCCCTTTATAAGGGATGACACTACCTACCTTCAGTGTATCATGTTGGTGAAGCCTCTACCTGGTCTTCGGTGCACTCTTTATGATGTTACCAGGTGGATGTTGGAGTCACTAAGGACACTTCCCTTTGGACACATTGGTTTTTGCAGGCTGCTGCATGAGGTTCTTTCCTATTTCTGGTTGTTTTTGGGACCTGTTGGCTTGTTGTCCTCCCCTCATGTTCTAGGTGGGACATCCCTGTTAGTAAGGAATGTAAAAGATGTTCTGTGTCCTGTGATGTGCGACAAAGAAAATTATAATTTTTGGTTTACCTGTAAAATCCATTTCTTGGAGTCCCTCAGGAATCCCAGAGATCCATCCCCTCCTGTTATGGGCTATGGCTTGCTACAAACCTTTCCTATGTCGGAGATCTGCTCTACAAGGGGACGTCCTGTCTATTGTTTGCCAATGTCCGATCACCTGTAGGTGGGCATAACAGTGTTAGGAAGGATTTATAAAGATGCTTCGTGTCCTGTGATGTATTCCAAGAAATGGATTTTACAGATCATTGATGCCATTTGTTACTAAGAGACAGGAATTGTTCATTGCTGAAGGAGCCCCTAGAAACCTTTGGAGGACCCCTGGCTGAGAAAGGCTGGACTAGGCAGTCACATATCTCTGCCCCCCTTGGTGGGAGTGGAGGTGACCCCTCTATAAGGATCTACAGTCCATACACACCCAGCACAAGGCCGGGGTCACACTACCAGACGCTTCTCGGGGCTGCAGTTCCTCTGAGCTCCACAAGGTGGGGATCTCACTTCTACCCACACAGGAAGTCTCTATGGAAGACAGACAGGAAGTGATGTCTGGTACAGGCAGGAAGTGATGTCAGGTACAGACAGGAAGCATATTGGAGACGTTGCTGGAAGATGCAGCAGAGGAGGTAAAAAGATGTTATTTCCTATTTACACCCAGTAACCCCCTGTCATGTCCATCCTCTTCCTTCATAGTCATGTCTGTCCTCTTCCTCCATAGTCATGTCCATCCTCTTCCTCCATAGTCATGTCCATCCTCTTCCTCCATAGTCATGTCCATCCTCTTCCTCCATAGTCATGTCCATCCTCTTCCTCCATAGTCATGTCCATCCTCTTCCTCCATAGTCACGTCCATCCTCTTCTTCCATAGTCACTGTGATGTCTTTTATCTCCAGCAGATGATGATACACACATATATAGTGTAGGAACCCAGTGTCACGGTATGGGAGCCTGCCAATTATTAATCCCCTTATTAATGCCTTGTATCACATGCCCTCAGAGTCCCGCTCTGTATTCTTCCAATTGTTCCCTGTGTCACTAGGCCAAATGGCCTAATTCAATGGCCTAATCAAATTACTCTGGGCCCCCCTCCCTCCCAGCCACAGAAGGGGGAGAGACTATCCCAGTCTGCCTGATTTTTGCCAGAGGCCCCACAGAAGGGGGAGAGACTACCACAGCCCATCTGCCAAAGCCAGAGGCCACCCGCCTTGTCCGGACTCCACAGGTACCTGCGTTCTGCTTCTACCCCTGGGAGACCAGGCACCATGTTGGATCCGTGAGTACCTGCTTCCCCACTGTGTTACCTGAACTGTTGCGGTGGTGACCCCTCGCACCCCTCTCCTGTGTCGAACTACCCCTGTTACAGGGACACCCCCTTGGCTCTCCTAGGCGACTATAAGTGGATGGGGCCCCCTCATTATCCTTTAGTGGCAAATCCACCCTCTCTGCCACCCCCGTATTGAAGGACTGCCATCTGTTTGTCTCAATAAAGCTTTGTGCGTCTGTCATCCACTCTGTGTGTTCTGTCCTTCCTTTTCTCCGTTACACCCAGATTAACCCCTTCAGGGGCAGAACATTCCTCCACTTCTGGGGCAGAACATTCTCCTCATTGTGGAGAGGTGTCACCTTCTCACCTCATCAGTCTATACTAAAGGATTTTATGACTTTAGTTAGAGGCGGGGGATGGGGGGATATTTAGGGGGATTGGAATATCTATGTCTTTGTTTTATAAGATTCAAATAGGAAGAAAGAGAGAAAAATGTAATTTGTAGTAAATGTCCTGAACACAATGTATACAGTCCTCCGCTCACTCTGATGGGAATACATTAGACCTTGTTTTCTCCCATCTTTGCACTCCCTACAACCTCACAAACACCTCCTTTCCTCTCTCTGATCACAATCTCATCACCTTCACAGTCTCCTCAACACCTATCCCTCCAAGCAGCAAACAATTACCCGCAGAAACCTTCACAACTTGAACCCGGCTCCTTTCCACTCTGCAACTGACCAACTCTATGACAGAATCTCTTCCCTGTCCTGCCCTGACCTGGCCACTGCTGTCTACAACAGTTCACTATCATGCACATTACACTAATTTGCTCCTCTAACAACATGAAGCATCAGGCCCCGACCATTACAACCTTGGCAGACTGACCACACTAGACATCTTAAGCGACAAAGTCATGCGCTGGAGCGATTGTGGCGTAAAACCAAATCTCAGCAAGCATTCACCCGATATAAATCTGCTTTCTTCACATATAATTCCTCCCTTCATGCTGCCAAACAAGCCTACTTTGTCACTCTTATTAATACTTTGTCATCCAGTCCTCGTCGTCTCTCCTCCACTTTTAACTCTCTACTTTCTCCACCTCCACCCAGTACGTCACTCACTGCTCACGAGATTGCAAATCATTTCAAAAACAAGATTGACACAATTCATAGAGGCATCACCACTGAACAGACATCCATCCCACTTAGCATACCTTATACTAAACCTCCCTCAAAACTTTCCTCTTCTGACCTCACTATTACCAAAGAGGTCACTAAGGTTTTCTCAGAAGCCCGTCTCACCACCTGCCCCCCGGATCCTGTCCCCTCACAACTACTACAGTCACCCTCTTCCATCCTATGCTCCCTCACTCACATCTTTAATCTCTCCCTCTCTAACGGTGCCTTCCCCTCCCCTCTTTATTTCAGAGGTATGCTCGGTTAGGCGAGAACTGTATTGAGTTGATGATCCTTATATAGGAGAGAGAAGGAACATGGATAAGAGGAGAGGGCTGGGTGAAAAAGAGGGGGGAGGGGGGATGCACCAGTCAAGGGTCAAGAGTCTAAGTGTTATAGGTTTAGTTTATCAATCTTTAAAAATGCATTTTGGGTTTACTAGGCATCGAGACTAGAGATGAGCGAATTTCTCAAAAATTCGATTCGGCTGATTCGGCGAATTCCAGTGTGAAATTCGATTCGATGCGAATTTCTTCGCTACGAAGATGACTTATAAAAAGGGTTTCTAGGCTTCAGAGAGCCTTTAAATTAGTGCAGAACACTGTACCTTTAATTTAAATGCCCTTGGAGATGAGGAAAGAGAAGGAGAAGGAGAAGGATGAGAAGAAGGAGAAGGATGAGAAGAAGGAGAAGGAGAAGGATGAGAAGAAGGAGAAGGATGAGAAGAAGGAGAAGGATGAGGAGAAGAAGGATGAGAAGAAGGAGAAGGAGAAGGATGAGAAGAAGGAGAAGGATGAGAAGAAAGAGAAGGATGAGAAGGAGAAGGATGAGAAGAAGGAGAAGGATGAGAAGAAGGAGAAGGATGAGAAGAAGGATGAGAAGAAGGAGAAGGATGAGAAGAAGGAGAAGGAGAAGGATGAGAAGAAGGAGAAGGATGAGAAGAAGGAGAAGGATGAGAAGAAGGAGAAGGAGAAGGATGAGAAGAAGGAGAAGGATGAGAAGAAGGAGAAGGATGAGAAGAAGGAGAAGGATGAGAAGAAGGAGAAGGAGAAGGATGAGAAGAAGGAGAAGGATGAGAAGAAGGATGAGAAGAAGGAGAAGGATGAGAAGAAGGAGAAGGAGAAGGATGAGAAGAAGGAGAAGGATGAGAAGAAGGAGAAGGATGAGAAGAAGGATGAGAAGAAGGAGAAGGATGAGAAGAAGGATGAGAAGAAGGAGAAGGATGAGAAGAAGGAGAAGGATGAGAAGGAGAAGGATGAGAAGACGGAGAAGGAGAAGGAGAAGCAGAAGGAGAAGGATGAGAAGAAGGAAAAGGAGAAGGATGAGAAGATGGAGAAGGATGAGAAGAAGGAGAAGGAGAAGGATGAGAAGAAGGAGAAGGATGAGAAGAAGGAGAAGGATGAGAAGAAGGAGAAGGATGAGAAGGATGAGAAGAAGGATGAGAAGAAGGAGAAGGATGAGAAGAAGGAGAAGGATGAGAAGAAGAAGGAGAAGGATGAGAAGAAGGAGAAGGATGAGAAGAAGGAGAAGGATGAGGAGAAGGAGAAGGATGAGAAGAAGGAGAAGGATGAGAAGAAGGAGAAGGAGAAGGATGAGAAGAAGGAGAAGGAGAAGGATGAGAAGAAGGAGAAGGAGAAGGATGAGGAGAAGGAGAAGGATGAGAAGAAGGAGAAGGATGAGAAGAAGGAGAAGGAGAAGGATGAGGAGAAGGATGAGAAGAAGGAGAAGGATGAGAAGAAGGAGAAGGAGAAGGATGAGAAGAAGGAGAAGGATGAGAAGAAGGAGAAGGAGAAGGATGAGAAGAAGGAGAAGGAGAAGGATGAGAAGAAGGAGAAGGATGAGGAGATGGAGAAGGATGAGGAGAAGGAAAAGGATGAGAAGAAGGAGAAGGATGAGAAGAAGGAGAAGGATGAGAAGAAGGAGAAGGATGAGAAGAAGGAGAAGGATGAGAAGAAGGAGAAGGGTGAGAAGAAGGAGAAGGATGAGAAGAAGGAGAAGGAGAAGCAGAAGGAGAAGGATGAGAAGAAGGAAAAGGAGAAGGATGAGAAGATGGAGAAGGAGAAGGATGAGAAGATGGAGAAGGAGAAGGATGAGAAGAAGGAGAAGGAGAAGGATGAGAAGAAGGAGAAGGAGAAGGATGAGAAGATGGAGAAGGGGAAGGATGAGAAGAAGGAGAAGGAGAAGGATGAGAAGAAGGAGAAGGAGAAGGATGAGAAGAAGGAGAAGGATGAGAAGAAGGAGAAGGAGAAGGATGAGAAGAAGGAGAAGGATGAGAAGAAGGATGAGAAGAAGGAGAAGGATGAGAAGAAGGAGAAGGAGAAGGATGAGAAGAAGGAGAAGGATGAGAAGAAGGAGAAGGATGAGAAGAAGGATGAGAAGAAGGAGAAGGATGAGAAGAAGGACAGTTATGTGACAGTTTCTGTCTATTTCTGACAGTTCTGGGACATTCACTCCATACAGCTGTTTCAACCGCTGTATGGAGGGAATGTCATGGAACTGTCAGAAATAGACTATTTATGACAGTTCTGGGACATTCCCTCCATACAGCGGTTTCCGGCAAAAAGTGTATGTGCAGAGTTCCTCTATTCTGCAGATACACTTAGAGGAGCTCTGCAGATACACTTAGAGGAGCTCTGCACATACACTTTTTGCCGGCTTGGAATTATTCTTCTTTTCATCCTACTTCTTCTTCTTCTTCTTCTTCTTCTTCATCCTCATCCTCTTCTTCTGAGGATAAGGATGAAGAAGAAGAAGAAGCAGTAGGATGAAAATAAGAATAATTCCAAGCCGGCAAAAAGTGTATGTGCAGAGTTCCTCTATTCTGCAGATACACTTAGAGGAGCTCTGCACATACACTTTTTGCCGGCTTGGAATTATTCTTATTTTCATCCTACTTCTTCTTCTTCTTCATCCTCATCCTCTTCTTCTGAGGATGAGGATGAGGATGAAGAAGAAGAAGAAGAAGAAGTAGGATGAAAATAAGATTAATTCCAAGCCGGCAAAAAGTGTATGTGCAGAGCTCCTCTAAGTGTATCTGCAGAATAGAGGAACTCTGCACATACACTTTTTGCCGGCTTGGAATTATTCTTATTTTCATCCTACTGCTTCTTCTTCTTCTTCATCCTTATCCTCAGAAGAAGAGGATGAGGATGAAGAAGAAGAAGAAGAAGTAGGATGAAAAGAAGAATAATTCCAAGCCGGCAAAAAGTGTATGTGCAGAGTTCCTCTATTTCTGACAGTTCTCTCACAGCTTCTTCACATGTACAGCGGTTGAAACATCTGTATCCTAAATGTAAACTAATAGATACAATGTTTCAACCGCTAAACATGTGTTCCTTCTGTCAGAGAACTGTCAGAAATAGCGGAGCTCACTGCAGGGACACTTTTGCCGGCTGATCGGGAAATGTTCGATTCGCGCACCCGAAGTAGGCAAAATTTCGGTTTCGCCGCGAATCGAATATTTCCTGAAATTCGACTCGAATTCCGGTTCGCCTGGTTCGATTCGCTCATCTCTAATCGAGACCACTGGTGTTTGAATTTGTGGTGGTAAAAATTATTGAGGGCTGTTTTTCTTTCCATATCACATTGAAAGTTAAGGTCTGATATAAGAGAAGAAAGGGAGGGAATGGCGGTGGAGTTCCATAGTTTGGTAAGGTTGGTCTTAGCAGCTGCTAGTGTATGAATCATAATAGTGCGGGAGTCCTTAGGGAATTTGTCGATACCTCAGTGGAGGAGAGCCAGGACCAGGTCTGGTGTTATTGGGGTGTCTGCAATTGTTGAGAGCAGTCAGAAAACACTATTCCAACAGGATCTGAGGGATCTACATGTCCATAGTATATGGAGGATTGATCCTGTTTCTCCACATTGTCTCCAGCAAGTGGATGGACGTTGAAGGTAGTATAAAGAGAGTTTGGTTGGGGTTAGGTACCATTGGTGCAAAACTTTCAGGTATGATTCCCAATGAGAGCTACATCAAGATGCTTTATGGGTGATGGTGAAGGTCTTTTCCCATATGTGCAGTAGTATTGATTGGGAGAGTAGTTTCTCCCAGTTGGATAGGGAGGAAGTCTGTAGGGAGAATTGTGTATTGGTTAAATATGTATAAAAGATTGAGATCCCCTTTTTCGGGTATTGTGTTTTGTTTAAGAATTGGTATGCTATGGAGGGAATTTTCAAAGAGTGAGGGATGTTTGCCTTTTGTAAGGAGTGAGCTATTCTCAGGTATGTAAAATGCTTTTTGTTGGGAAGGTTACATTTTTCTTGAAGAGTCGGGAAGGGATCCAAATGTTGGGTTGTATAGAGGTCTTTTATAAAAGATATGCCTCGATCTTCCCATTGCGGTATAGGTAAGGATGGGGTGATGAGATGTAGAGTTGTAATTGGAGTATTTGTTTGGCTTCTGTCAAGGTTAGGGGTGAGGAAGTCATACCAGGCTTGTACGGTGGCTTGGATGCATGGATGTTTGAGATAACTTTTGGATTGAGGAGATTGTGGAAGGAACAGTAGGTGATGTGGAGCAAGTTGGGTATTTGGGGGCATTTCCATGGTGGACCATGCTTTTTCCTTAGTTGGGTGCCACCAGTAGTAAAGTTGGTCCAGTAAAGTGGCATTATAGTATGATTTTAAGTGTGGGAGACCTGCTTCTCCTCTGGACGTAGGGCGTATTAATAGGTTTGTAGTACATCTGGGTTTTTTGCATTCCAGAGAAATTTAGTGAGTATCGCCTGTAATTTGGTAAAGAAGGTATTAGGAATGGGGATGGGGAGTGTGCAGAATATATAAAGGATTTTGGGTAATATGTTCATTTTTAGGGTTGCTACTCTTCCCAATTTTGAGAGTGTAGAAGTACGGAGACTAAGTTCTTGTGGGATGGGTTCGAGCAATAGTTTGTGGTTTGACGTGTAAAGCTGATCTGTTGTGGTAGTAAGGTTGATTCCTAGATAAGGAATGCTTTGATGTTCCCAAGTAAAGGGGAAATGTTTGGTTAATATTGTTTGAGTTTTAGTAGGTGTATGAAGGTTTAGAATAGAAGATTTGGGTTCATTCAGCTTGTAATATGAAATTTCCGAATAACTACGGAGATGTTCCCGAATTGATGGAAGTGATTTGTGAGGGTTATTTATCATAAGCATGATGTCATCTGCAAAAAGACTAATTTTGTGTTCAGTCTTAAGGTGTGTAATTCCTGTAAAGGTGGGGTCGTCTCTGAGTTTTGAAGTTAAGGGTTCGATGAGTAATGTAAATATTATGGGGGATAGGGGGCAGCCTTGTCTGGTACCGTTGGAAATTTTAAAGGTATGCGAGAGTGTACCATTTGTTAATACTCTAGTGGAAGGATTGGAGTATAGAGAACGGATTGCAGAGAGCATCCAGTCTGTAATTCTGAATTTTTGGAGTGTTAGCTGCATAAATTGCCAATGTATTCTGTCAAATGCTTTTTCGGCATCCAAGGATAGGAGTAGAGAGGGTTGTTTTTAGTGGTTTCTAAGTTGTGGATGAGGGAAATGAGTCTTCTGGTTGCGTCCGGTGCTTGGCGACCAGGAATAAATCCCACTTGGTCCGGGTGGATTAATGTGGGGAGGTAGAGGAGTAGTCTTTGTGCTATAATTTTTGCATAGAGTTTTATGTCCGTGTTTAATAGGGAGATTGGTCTGTAGTTCTAGAAAAGTTGGGGGTCTTTGCCTGGTTTTGAAATGGTGGTGGTTATGGATTTAGCATTTCATTGGGGAATTCACCTGTAGAAGCGGCATGGTTGAAAAGAACGGAGAGATGTGGTGTGAGATCGGGGGCAAATATTTTGTAGAATTCATTAGTAAAGCCATAATTTCCTGGAGATTTATTCAGAGGTAAAGTTTTTATGTTTTTGGCTATTTCTGCGGGAGAGATAGGGGTAGAGATAGAAGTGAGTTGTAATGGGGTAAGTTGGGGGAGATTTGTGGTATTTAGAAATTTTTGAATGGAAATCATTGTTGGTTGGGATGTATTTGTGTCATCTTTAATATTATATAGTGTTTGGTAATATGTTGCGAAGGCGTTGGCTATGTCTTGCGGGTTTGTGAGAGACTTATGGGTGGTTGGGTGTTGAATTGAGGGTATTTTGGATTTGAGACGTCTATGTTTAATTAGTTTTGTTAATGGTGAATTTGCCTTATTGCCTAGGGAGTAGAATTGTGCTTTTGTTTTTTGAAGGTTAAGATCTTGTACAGTAGAAGGGATCGGAGTTTATTTCTGTCTGAGGTTAGTGATTTGTGCGTTGAGGGGTTTGGGTTTTTTTATTGATTTCTTCTTTTAGTTTTATGGATGCTAGAAGTTGGTCAATTTGCTGGGTTCTTTGTTTATTGATGTGAGTGTTAAGTTGTATGAGGATACCTCTCATGTATGTTTTGTAGGTGGACCATAGTGTGGTTATAGAGGTGTCAGGTGTGGCGTTAAATTCAAAAAATGTTTTGTGAGCTTCTGATAGGTGTTTTTGGTTATCTGGGTTCTTCAATATCGAGGAATTCAGTCTCCAGATTCGGGGGATTGAGGAATGTTGCTTGTCGTCCAGAGTTATGTTGATTGGAGCGTGATCAGACCAGGTTATAGTGCCAGTTTTGGATGATGTAACATGTAGAGTCCATTTATCTGTAACAAAGAAGTCAATTCTGGAGTATGAAAGGTGAGATGGGGAGTAGTAGGTATAGTCTCTTTCGGTGCTATGGTGACATCTCCAGATGTCATATAAATCATGGTCATGTAAGAAACGATTAAAGTTGTGTTTTGGAGAGCGTTTGTTGGTGAATGAGTCCAGGAGCGGGTTGCCGATGATGTTAAAGTCTCCGCCAATGAGAAGTCTGCCATGTTTGTGAGAAGAGATGGTGGAAAGGAGTTTGTGGTAGAATTGCAATTGGCTGTCGTTTGGTCCATAAACGTTTACTAGGGTATATGGTATGTCGTTGAGTTTGCAGAATAGGATATGGTAGCGCCCTTGAGAGTCTGCTATTTCCGAGATGTATTGGAAGTGTATAGAGTCTTTCACGGCTGTAATAACTCCATTTTTCTTTTTGGAGTTGGTAGCCATATAAATGTGGGTGAATCGGTGCAGTTGTAGTTTAGGGGTCTTGGCAGTTGTGAAATGTGTCTCTTGTATGAAGAGTATGTCAGCATGAAGTGTTCCGGCTTCCTTTTGGAGCATCCATCTCTTAAAAGGGGAGTTTAGGCCCCGTACATTGAGTGATGTTATATCAATAATTTTGTTGTTCGCTGGTTAGGTTGGTAGAGTAGAGGAGTTGTTTCTGTGCGTGCTAACATAGGCGAGAGAGACTTGGGGGGACAAGAGAGATTTCCATGCATTTGGTATAGTGGTGTTGGTGCGCTCGATGATGCATGTGATGTTTTCCTTCTGTTTTGGCTGGTTTCAGGTGAACAGTTGGTCCGATTGATCGACTGATGGTGCAGGGGGGAGTGGACTTAGAAGGGGGCAAAAAAAGACTTGCGGAAAATGCAAGTAGCATGGGTAGCAGGGAGTGCTACTGCAAAACAGGGGGGTGCAAACAAGCACAGGGGGGTGCAAACAAGCATAGACCAGCAAAAGGGTCATGCCAAACAATGTCTCGTAACGTGAGAATATTTTGTAAAGGGCCATTGCCAGAAAACGATATGTTGAGGTATAGTATCCGAGGAGGTAAGGATGGGTTGTACAAAGAGTGTGGTTAGTCAGGTTTATTCTGCCTCCATATGTTGCATATTGATAGGAGGGGACTGGTGGGGCTCAGCGGGTAGTATGTTCCAAGTCTTCAGTAGGTCAATTGCCTGCCTCTAGGGTTCTCATTGTATGTGTTCTGCCCTGGTGTCTGATGGTCAATTTTGTGGGGAATCCCCTTTGATAGGCTATTCCATGGTTTCGTAGGGCCTTGGTGATGTTGACCATCTTTTTTTGATTAAGAAGAGTGGCCTTAGAGAGATCCGCATATAATCTGATGTTTGTATGTGATGGCGGGAGCAGGGCGGGTTTCTGGCTGCTGTCATTATTTTTTCTTTGATATGGTAGAAGTGAATGTGGGCCAGAACGTCTCTAGGGATTGACGCTGATAAGAATGCGTGATTGGGTATTTTATGTGCTCGATCTGTGGCGAGCTCCATATCTGAGAGAGATGGGATGAGGAGTTTCATGTACTGTTGGTGTATCATTGACGATAGTTTCAGGCATACCCCTGAATTTTATATTGTTGCATCTTGAGCGATCTCCCAAATCTGCTAGTTTTAGGTGAATTTGCTCGATTTCAGAAGCGTGGTCATCATGTGCGTAAATTACATCGTTATGTGCTGTGACTATGTCTCCCATTTTTGTCTCAATATGGCGTATTCTGTGCTCTTGCTGTTGGATCGCATGTATGTCCCTCCACTTCCTCAAACTCAGTCTTTCCAAAACTGAGCTCTTAGTATTCCCTCCGCCCGCTCCTAACCTCGGAAACCACTAAGCAACTTATTCCCTCCCTGGTTATCTCTCACCTTGACTATTGTAACTCCCTCCTCATTAGCCGACCTCATCGCAGGCTATCCCCTCTTCAGTCTATCATGAATGCTGCTGCCAGACTCATCCACCTTACTAACCGTTCTGTATCTGCCACCCCTCTCTGCCAATCCCTCCACTGGGCTCCATTCAGTGTCCTCCACCCCTCTCTGCCAATCCCTCCACTGGCCTCCATTCAGTGTCCTCCACCCCTCTCTGCCAATCCCTTCACTGGCCTCAACCCCTCTCTGCCAATCCCTCCACTGGCCTCCATTCAGTGTCCTCCACCCCTCTCTGCCAATCCCTCCACTGGCCTCCATTCAGTGTCCTCCACCCCTCTCTGCCAATCTCTCCACTGGCCTCCATTCAGTATCCACCACCCCTCTCTGCCAATCCCTCCACTGGCCTCCACCCCTCACTGCCAATCCCTCCACTGGCCTCCACCCCTCTCTGCCAATCCCTCCACTGGCCTCCATTCAGTGTCCTCCACCCCTCTCTGCCAATCCCTCCACTGGCCTCCACCCCTCTCTGCCAATCCTTCCACTGGCCTCCACTCAGTGTCCTCCACCCCTCTCTGCCAATCCCTCCACTTGCCTCCATTCAGTGTCCTCCACCCCTCTCTGCCAATCCCTCCACTGGCCTCCATTCAGTGTCCTCCACCCCTCTCTGCCAATCAATCCACTGGTCTCCATTCAGTGTCCTCCACCCCTCTCTGCCAATCCCTCCACTGGCCTCCACCCCTCACTGCCAATCCCTCCACTGGCCTCCACCCCTCTCTGCCAATCCCTCCACTGGCCTCCATTCAGTGTCGTCCACCCCTCTCTGCCAATCCTTCCACTGGCCTCCACTCAGTGTCCTCCACCCCTCTCTGCCAATCCCTCCACTGACCTCCATTCAGTGTCCTCCACCCCTCTCTGCCAATCCTTCCACTGGCCTCCATTCAGTGTCCTCCACCCCTCTCTGCCAATCCTTCCACTGGCCTCCACTCAGTGTCCTCCATCTCTCTCTGCCAATCCCTCCACTGGCCTCCACTCAGTGTCCTCCACCCCTCTCTGCCAATCCCTCCACTGGCTTCCACTCAGTGTCCTCCACCCCTCTCTGCCAATCTCTCCACTTGCCTCCACTCAGTGTCCTCCACCCCTCTCTGCCAATCCCTCCACTGGCTTCCCATTGCCCAACGGTTAAAATTTAAAACATTAACAATAACATATGAAGCCATTTATAACTCTGCCCCAAATTACATCACCAATCTTGTCTCTAAATATCACCCAAACCATACTCTCCGCTTCTTGTAAGACCTCCTACTCTCTAGCTCCCTTGTCTCCTCCTCCCATGCTCTTCTCCAGGACTTCTCCAGAGCTTCCCCTGTCCTCTGGAACTCTCTACCCCAATTTATCAGACCATCACCTACTCTGCTCACTTTTGGTCAATCTCTGAAAATCTCTCTCTTCAGGGAAGCCTATCCTGCACTCAGCTAATAATGGAATCTTCTACTCCCCCTACCAGTCCATCCCCCACAGTTACTACCTTTTGTACCACTAGCCCCTCCCTCTTAGATTGTAAGCTCCCAAGATCAGGCCCTCCTATCTCTCTTGTATTGAACTGTATTGTTGCTGTATTGTCTCCCGTTATATTGTAAAGTGCTGAGCAAACTGTGCTATATAAATCCTGTATAATGATAATGTCCTGAAAGCATATTTCTCCATAATGATCCCAGACACAGATATTCATCCTAAAATGTGATCAGTAAAGTCTCCGGAGTACATGGAGATCTGCGAAATATGATGTGTCCTGGCAAAGCCCAAAGACAAAGTTCATCTTTTTTATGTTTGGAGAGGCGGTATGCACCTGGGAGCAATGTACAGAAACCTCACAGAGCGCCCCCCACAGCACCTCCTCCCAATGTCCCTCCATCCAGAGTGAGAGAATCCTATGACATCACACTGACCTCACAGCTCCTCCCTCCTCCCAATGTCCGTCCATCCAAAGTCAGAGTCCTGTGACATAACACTGACCTCACAACTCCTCCTCCTAATGTTCCACCATCCAGAATCAGAGAATCCTATGACATCACACTGACCTCACAGCTCCTTCTCCCAATGTCCCTCCATCCGGAGTCAGAGAATCCTATGACATCACACCGACCTCACAGCATCTCCTCCCAATGTCACTCCATCCGGTGTCAGAGAATCCTATGACATCACACCGACCTCATAGCATCTCCTCCCAATGTCCCTCCATCCAGAGTCAGAGAATCCTATGACATCACACTGACCTCACAGCCCCTCCTCCCAATGTCCCTCCATCCAGAGTCAGAGGATCCTATGACATCACACTGACCTCACAGCTCCTCCTCCCAATGTCCCTCCATCTGGCTTTTTTCTGATGCTCTTAGGATGTGGGGTCCCTTGGGATCCTCACATGTAAAGTGGGACTGTTGGTCCTGTGTTGTATGTAATGACATCAGAATGCTGCATTACATATGGAGAGGTGAGGAGGATTCTGGGAATATCATTTGATGTGACTCTTTGTGTTCAGATGTAGAGTTTTCCTCCTGTGAAGTCTGGAGATCATATGACATCACATTGCCTCCACCTCCCTCCCTGATAGAAGAGAGAAAGAAGAAGAAGATTCTAGAAGTCACCAGAGAGATCACTGAGCTGCTGACAGGAGAGGTGAGCGGTGCCGGGAATTCTGGGACATTCTCCAGTAACAGACAAGGGATGTGTCTGGATGGTGACTGTATCATTGTGTGTGTCAGGTTCCTATAAGGTGTCAGGGTGTCACTGTCTATTTCTCCATGGAGGAGTGGGAGTATTTAGAAGGACACAAGGATCTCTACAAGGACGTCATGATGGACAATCAGCCGCCCCTCACATCACCGGGTAAGAGGAGACTTTATTGTTAAGGAGAGAGCAGTACGGAGGATCCACCTAGATCCCCCATCATCTGATAAACACATAGAAACAATGGATTCAGTCAGTGTGTGTGTTTCCTACAGATGGATCCAGTCATGGGAACCCACCAGAGAGATGTCCCCGTCCTCTGTATTCCCGGGATTCCACACAGGAAGGTCACACCATCCCTCACCATCATCAGGTAGATGATGACAATTATTGGTAGTTGTGATTTATACACAGCATGTTTGTTACAATGAATGTTTTATTATATCTTTCAGAGTGGAATCCTCGGGGATGATAATATTGATGTTAAAGAAGAGTATAAAGAGGAGGATGAGGAGTATGGAGTGATGGAGGAGTTTTCAGAAGGACACAAGGATATGATGGAGCCACCTAATACCAGGAACCCACCAGAGAGATGTCCCCGTCCTCTGTATTCCCGGGATTCCACACAGGAAGGTCACACCATCCCTCACTATTACAAGGTTGGTGGGATGGAGGATCAAGAACATGGACTTGTAGAGATAATGTGTGAAATTTTTGTGATGTCATAATAATAAATAATAATAATAATAAATATTACATTTTACAGATGATATTTTCTGTCATTTCCTTGATTTAGAGTGGAGATCCAATCGATATAGAATTTGAGGTGAAAGCAGAAGAAGAAGAAGAGGCGTATGTGAGGGATGATCAGCAGTCTATGGAGGAGGATGGAATAACGGGGACATTTATAGAGGAGGACACTCCTACAGAGATCAGCACAGGTGGGTCATGAACACTAAATCCATTCCTCCACCCATACTGCTCACTGATTGGTCCAGAGTAGGGCGGGGACTGGGTGATATCAGCCTGTAATCCCCTGGTCACTTTCCTGAGCTGTGTTCCCCGTCCTGTATTCCTGGATTTCTCTCGGATAATCTTTCTTCTCTGTGCTGCAGACACAATTTATGTATCTAGACTGGATTTATGGAGGTTCTGGGGTTCAGCTGGCAGCAAAATGTTGATTTTTACTCTAAGCATTGCATAATGTAGGCACCCAGGACATGTGACTGGGGTCTCCTGCCTTGTGCCTGACTCCTCCAGGGGACCTTCTCTGTTATCTGCTGGCTGTGCCGGGTGGAGGGATATGTCTGTATAGTCTCAGACCCAAGTCACTGAGTGCAGTCTCAGGAGATGGGAGGCAGCGGTGTGGGACCTACATAGTTACATAGTTAGTCTGGCTGAAAAAAGACATTCCATCTAGTTGTACCATTAAAATAAAAGTTATAATCCGACACCCACAGCTGATCCACCAGAAGGCAAAAACCCAGCAAAGCGCGATCCAATCTCCTCCTGCAGGGGAAAAAAATCCTTCCTGACCCCCCGAGAGGCAATCGGATATTCCCTGGATCAACGTTAACTATAAATGTTATATCCAGTTATATTCTGTGTATCCAAGAAACAATCCAGGACTTTCCTACAGCAACCCCCCCTTATGTATTATACATGGAGATCATATCCCCCCCTTATGTATTATACATGGAGATCATATCCCCCCCTTATGTATTACACATGGAGATCATATCCCCCCTTATGTATTATACATGGAGATCATATCCCCCCCTTATGTATTATACATGGAGATCATATCCCCCCTTATGTATTATACATGGAGATCATATCCCCCTTATGTATTGTACATGGAGATCATATCCCCCTTATGTATTATACATGGATATCATATCCTCGTTATGTATTATACATGGAGATCATATCCCCCTTATGTATTATACATGGAGATCATATCCCCCCTTATGTATTATACATGGATATCATATCCCCCCTTATGTATCATACATGGTGATCATATCCCCCCTTATGTATTATACATGGAGATCATATCCCCCCTTATGTATTATACATGGAGATCGTATCCCCCCTTATGTATTATACATGGAGATCATATCCCCCTTATGTATTATACATGGAGATCATATCCCCCTTATGTATTATACATGGAGATCATATCCCCCCTTATGTATTATACATGGAGATCATATCCCCCCTTATGTATCATACATGGAGATCATATCCCCCCTTATGTATTATACATGGAGATCATATCCCCCTTATGTATCATACATGGAGATCATATCACCCCTTATGTATTATACATGGAGATCATATCCCCCCTTATGTATCATACATGGAGATCATATCCCCCCTTATGTATTATACATGGAGATCATATCCCCCCCTTATGTATTATACATGGAGATCATACCCTCCTTATGTATTATACATGGAGATCATATCCCCCTTATGTATCATACATGGAGATCATATCCTCCCTTATGTATCATACATGGTGATCATATCCCCCCTTATATATTATACATGGAGATCATATCCCCCTTATGTATCATACATGGAGATCATATCCCCCCCTTATGTATTATACATGGTGATCATATCCCCCCTTATGTATTATACATGGAGATCATATCCCCCTTATGTATTATACATGGAGATCATATCCCCCCTTATGTATCATACATGGAGATCATATCCCCCTTATGTATTATACATGGTGATCATATCCCCCCTTATGTATTATACATGGAGATCATATCCCCCTTATGTATCATACATGGAGATCATATCCCCCCCTTATGTATTATACATGGTGATCATATCCCCCCTTATGTATTATACATGGAGATAATATCCCCCTTATGTATTATACATGGAGATCATATCCCCCCCCCTTTTATATTATACATGGAGATCTTATCCCCCCTTATGTATCATACATGGAGATCATATCCCCCCTTATGTATTATACATGGTGATCATATCCCCCTTATGTATTTTACACGGTGATCATATCCCCCCCCCCTTATGTATTATACACGGAGATCATATCCCCCCTTATGTATTATACATGGTGATCATATCCCCCCCTTATGTATTATACATGGAGATCATATCCCCCCCTTATGTATTATACATGGAGATCATATCCCCCTTATGTATTATACATGGAGATCATATCCCCCTTATGTATTATACATGGAGATCATATCCCCCTTATGTATTATACATGGAGATCATATCCCCCCTTATGTATTATACATGGAGATCATATCCCCCCTTATGTATCATACATGGTGATCATATCACCCCTTATGTATTATACATGGAGATCATATCCCCCCTTATGTATCATACATGGAGATCATATCCCCCCTTATGTATTATACATGGAGATCATATCCCCCCCTTATGTATTATACATGGAGATCATACCCTCCTTATGTATTATACATGGAGATCATATCCCCCTTATGTATCATACATGGAGATCATATCCTCCCTTATGTATCATACATGGTGATCATATCCCCCCTTATATATTATACATGGAGATCATATCCCCCTTATGTATCGTACATGGAGATCATATCCCCCCCTTATGTATTATACATGGTGATCATATCCCCCCTTATGTATTATACATGGAGATCATATCCCCCTTATGTATTATACATGGAGATCATATCCCCCCTTATGTATCATACATGGAGATCATATCCCCCTTATGTATTATACATGGTGATCATATCCCCCCTTATGTATTATACATGGAGATCATATCCCCCTTATGTATCATACATGGAGATCATATCCCCCTTATGTATCATACATGGAGATCATATCCCCCCTTATGTATTATACATGGTGATCATATCCCCCCTTATGTATTATACATGGAGATAATATCCCCCTTATGTATTATACATGGAGATCATATCCCCCCCCCTTTTATATTATACATGGAGATCTTATCCCCCCTTATGTATCATACATGGAGATCATATCCCCCCTTATGTATTATACATGGTGATCATATCCCCCTTATGTATTTTACACGGTGATCATATCCCCCCCCCTTATGTATTATACACAGAGATCATATCCCCCCTTATGTATTATACATGGTGATCATATCCCCCCTTATGTATTATACATGGAGATCATATCCCCCCCTTATGTATTATACATGGAGATCATATCCCCCTTATGTATTATACATGGAGATCATATCCCCCTTATGTATTATACATGGAGATCATATCCCCCTTATGTATCATACATGGAGATCATATCCCCCCTTATGTATTATACATGGAGATCATATCCCCCCCCTTATGTATTATACATGGAGATCATATCCCCCCCTTATGTATTATACATGGAGATCATATCCCCCCCCTTATGTATTATACATGGAGATCCTACCCCCCTTATGTATTATACATGGAGATCATATCCCCCCTTATGTATTATACATGGAGATCATATCCCCCCTTATGTATTATACATGGAGATCATATCCCCCCTTATGTATTATACATGGAGATCATATCCCCCTTATGTATTATACATGGTGATCATATCCCCCCTTATGTATTATACATGGATATCATATCCCCCCTTATGTATTATACATGGAGATCATATCCCCCTTATGTATTGTACATGGAGATCATATCCCCCCTTATGTATTATACATGGAGATCATATCCCCCTTATGTATTGTACATGGAGATCATATCCGCCTTATGTATTATACATGGTGATCATATCCCCCCTTATGTATTATACATGGATATCATATCCCCCCTTATGTATTATACATGGAGATCATATCCCCCCCTTATGTATTATACATGGAGATCATATCCCCCTTATGTATCATAAATGGAGATCATATCCCCCCTTATGTATTATACATGGAGATCATATCCCCCCTTATGTATCATACATGGTGATCATATCCCCCCTTATGTATTATACATGGAGATCATATTCCCCCTTATGTATCATACATGGAGATCATATCCCCCCTTATGTATTATACATGGAGATCATATCCCCCCCTTATGTATTATACATGGAGATCATATCCCCCCTTATGTATTATACATGGAGATCATATCCCCCCTTATGTATTATACATGGAGATCATGTCTCCCTTATGTATTATACATGGAGATCATATCCCCCCTTATGTATTATACATGGAGATCATATCCCCCCTTATGTATTATACATGGAGATCATATCCCCCTTATGTATTATACATGGAGATCATATCTTCCCTTATGTGTCATACATGGTGATCATATCCCCCCTTATGTATTATACATGGAGATCATATCCCCCTTATGTATCATACATGGAGATCATATCCCCCCTTATGTATTATACATGGAGATCATATCCCCCTTATGTATTATACATGGAGATCATATCTTCCCTTATGTGTCATACATGGTGATCATATCCCCCCTTATGTATTATACATGGAGATCATATCCCCCCTTATGTATTATACATGGTGATCATATCCCCCCCTTATGTATTATACATGGTGATCATATCCCCCCTTATGTATTATACATGGTGATCATATCCCCCCCTTATGTATTATACATGGTGATCATATCCCCCTTATGTATTATACATGGAGATCATATCCCCCCTTATGTATTATACATGGAGATCATATCCCCTCTTATGTATTATACATGGAGATCATATCCCCCTTATGTATTTTACATGGAGATCATATCCCCCCTTATGTATTTTATATGGAGATCATATCCCCCCTTATGTATTATACATGGAGATCATATCCCCCCTTATGTATTATACATGGAGATCATATCCCCCCTTATGTATTATACATTGAGATCATATCCCCCCTTATGTATTATACATGGAGATCATATCCCCCCCTTATGTATTATACATGGAGATCATATCCCCCCTTATGTATTATACATGGAGATCATATCCCCCTTATGTATTATACATGGTGATCATATCCCCCCTTATGTATTATACATGGAGATCATATCCCCCTTATGTATTACACATGGAGATCATATCCCCCCTTATGTATTATACATGGAGATCATATCCCCCTTATGTATTATACATGGAGATCATATCCCCCCCTTATGTATTATACATGGAGATCATATCCCCCCTTATGTATTATACATGGAGATCATATCCCCCTTATGTATTACACATGGAGATCATATCCCCCCTTATGTATTATACATGGAGATCATATCCCCCTTATGTATTATACATGGAGATCATATCCCCCCCTTATGTATTATACATGGAGATCATATCCCCCCCTTATGTATTATACATGGAGATCATATCCCCCTTAATCTCCTCTTCTCAGTAGAGAATACATTCAGTTCCTCTAATCTTTCCTCATAGCTGATCTCCTCCATGCCTCGTATCAGTTTGGTTGCCCTTCTCTGTATTTCCTCCAGTTCCCCAATGTTATTTTTGTGAATTGGAGCCCAAAACTGAACTGCATATTCCAGATGAGGTCTTACTAATGATTTGTACCCGGGGGGGGGGGGGGGGGGTGATATCTCTCTCTCTGGAGTCTATACCTCTCCTAATACAAGAGAGGATTTTGTTCGCTTTAGAACACGCAGCTTGGCATTGCATGTCAATATTAACTTGTGATCTACTAGAACCCCCAGATCCTTCTCCACCATTGACCCCCCCAGATCCTTCTCCACCATTGACCCCCCCAGATCCTTCTTCACCATTGACCTCCCCAGATCCTTCTTCACCATTGACCTCCCCAGATATTTCTCTACCATTGGCCCCCCAGATCTTTCTCCACCATTGGCCCCCCAGATCTTTCTCCACCATTGGCCCCCCAGATCTTTCTCCACCATTGACCTTTCCAGATCCCTCTCCACCATTGCACCCCAGATATTTCTCCATTTCCCTCCAGAACCTTCTCCACCATTGACCCCCCCCCCAGATCCTTCTCCACCATTGACCCCCCCAGTTGTACCCCCCTAATATGTATGATCCATGCATATTCTTAGCCCCCCCCAGTGCAGAACCTTACATGTATCACCATTAGCCCTCATTGGCCCCATAGTCCCCCAATTACACAGAGCATTGAGGTCGGCTTGTAAGTTGGAGACATCCTGTAAGGACGTTATTCCCCGGCACAGCTTGGTGTCATCTGCAAAGACTGGAATGGGATTTATAATCTCACACCCCATATTGTTTATATATATATTAAAAAGTAAGGGTCCCAACACTGAACCCTGGGGTACCCCACTAATAACACTGACCCTTGGGGTACCCCACTAATAACACTGAACCCTGGGGTACCCCACTAATAACACTGAACCTTGGGGTACCCCACTAATAACACTGACCCTTGGGGTACCCCACTAATAACACTGAACCCTGGGGTACACCACTAATAACACTGAACCCTGGGGTACCCCAATAAGACTGACCCTTGGGGTACCCCACTAATAACACTGAACCTTGGGGTACCCCACTAATAACACTGAACCCTGGGGTACCCCACTAATAAGACAACCTTGGGGTACCCCACTAATAACACTGAGCCTTGGGGTACCCCACTAATAACACTGAACCTTGGGGTACACCACTAATAACACTGAACCTTGGAGTACACCACTAACACTGAACCTTGGGGTACCCCACTAATAACACTGAGCCTTGGGGTACCCCACCAATAACACTGACCCTTGGGGTACCCCACCAATAACACTGAACTTTGGGGTACCCCACTAATAACACTGAACCTTGGGGTACCCCACTAATAACACTGAACCTTGGGGTACCCCACTAATAACACTCATCCCTGGGGTACCCCACTAATAACACTGAACCCTGGAATATTCCACTAATAACACTGAACCTTGGGGTACCCCACTAATAACACTGAACCCTGGGGTACCCCACTAATTACTCTGATCCCTGGGGTACCCCACTAATAACACTGAACCCTGGGATATCCCACTAATAACACTGAACCTTGGGGTACCCCACTAACACTGACCCTTGGGGTACCCCACTAATAATACTGACCCTTGGGGTACCCCACTGACACCCCCAGACCATTCAGAGTATGAAAAATTAACCACTACTCTCTGAATACGATCTTTTAGCCAGTTTTCTATCCATTTACATTCAGATTTTTCCAGCCCATAGACTTTACCTTACACATTAGCCATGTGTGGGGAACTGTGTCCAAGGATACCATGTCCACCGCCACCCCTCTGTCCAAGTATACCACGTCCACCGCCACCCCTCTGTCAAAATATACCACGTCCACCGCCACCCCTCTGTCCAAGTATACCACGTCCACCGCCACCCCTCTGTCCAAGTATACCACGTCCACCGCCACCCCTCTGTCCAAGTATACCACGTCCACCGCCACCCTCTGGCCAAGTATACCACGTCCACCGCCACCCCTCTGTCCAAGTATACCGCGTCCACCGCCACCCCTCTGTCCAAGTATACCACATCCACCGCCACCCCTTTGTCCAAGTATACCACGTCCACCACCACCCCTCTGTCCAAGTATACCACGTCCACCGCCCCCCCTCTGTCCAAGGATTTGCTCACTTCCTATCTAACCTGTTTCATGATGGTTTAATCCCAACTCACCTCTACATGTTGTCTTCAATAAACATTTAAGCTTCCACTGATTACAGAATACTAATACTGTGAGTCCTGACCCTTATACTATATAACTTGTACATTACATACTCCTGACCCCTGCACTATATACTCTATGTTGTACATTACATACTCCTGACCCCTGCACTATATACTCTATGTTGTACATTACATACTCCTGACCCCTGCACTATATACTCTATGTTGTACATTACATACTCCTGACCCCTGCACTATATATTCTATGTTGTACATTACATACTCCTGACCCCTGCACTATATACTCTATGTTGTACATTACATACTCCTGACCCCTGCACTATATACTCTATGTTGTACATTCCATACTCCTGACCCCGGCACTATATACTCTATGTTGTACATTATATACTCCTGACCCCTGCACTATATACTCTATGTTGTACATTACATACTCCTGAGCCCTGCACTATATACTCTATGTTGTACATTACATCCTCCTGACCCCTGCACTATATACTCTGTTGTACATTACATACTCCTGACCCCTGCACTATATACTCTGTTGTACATGACATACTATTGACCCCTGCACTATATAATCTTTGTTGTATATGACATACTCCTTACCCTGCACTATATACTTTGGTGTGCATTACATACTCCTGACCCCTGCACTTTATACTTTATGTTGTACATTACATACTCCTGACCCCTGCACTATATAGTCTATGTTGTACATTACATACTCCTGCCCTCTGCACTATATAATCTATGTTGTACATTACATACTCTTGACATCCTGCACTATATATTCTGTTGTTCATTGCATACTCCTGATCCCTGCACTTTATACTCTGTTGTACATTATATCCTTCTGACCCCTGCACTATATACTCTATTTTGTACATTACATACTCCTGCACTATATACTCTGTTGAACATTACGTATTCCTGATCCCTGCACTTTATACTCTGTTGTACATTACATACTCCTGACCACTGCACTATATACTCTATGTTGTACATTCTATACTCTGGACCCCTGCACTATATACTCTGTTGTACATTACATACTCCTGACCCCTGCACTATATACTTTGTTGTACATTACATCCCCCTGACCCCTGCACTATATACTCTATGTTGTACATTACATACTCCTGACCTCTTGCACATTATATTCTCTTGTTCATTACATACTCCTGACCCCTGCACTATATACTCTATGTTGTACAATACATACTCCTGACCCCTGCACTATATACTCTGTTGTACATTACATACTCCTGACCCCTGCACTATATACTCTGTTGTACATTACATACTCCTTTCCCCTGCACTATATATTCTATGTTGTACATTACATACTCCTGACCCCCGCACTATATACTCTATGTTGTACATTACATACTCCTGACCCTTGAACTATATACTCTGTTGTGCAATACATATTCCTGACCCCTGCACTATATACTCTCTGTTGTACATTACATACTCCTAACCTTTGCACTATATACTGTATATTGTACATTACATACTCCTGACCCCTGCACTATGTACTCTCTGTTGTACATTACATACTCCTAACCTTTGCACTATATACTGTATATTGTACATTACATACTCCTGACCCCTGCACTTTATATTCTGTTGTTCATTACATACTCCTGACCCCTGCACTATATACTCTATGTTGTACATTACATACTCCTGACCCCTGCACTATATACTCTGTTGTACATTACATACTCCTGACCCCTGCGCTATATACTCTATGTTGTACATTACATACCACTGACCCCTGCACTATATACTCTATGTTGTACTTTACATACTCCTGACCCCTGCACTATATACTCTATGTTGTACATTACATACTCCTGACCCCTGCACTATATACTCTGTTGTACATTACATACTCCTGACCCCCTGCACTTTATTTTCTGTTGTTCATTACATACTCCTGAACCCTGCACTATATACTCTGTTGTACATTACATACTCCTGACCTCCTGCACATTATATTCTGTTGTTCATTACGTACTCCTGACCCCTGCACTATATACTCTATGTTGTACATTACATACTCCTGGCCCCTGCACTATATACTCTGTTGTACATTACATACTCCTGACTCCTGCACTATATACTCTATGTTGTACATTACATACTCCTGACCCCTGCACTATATACTCTGTTGTACATTATATACTCCTGACCCTTTGCACTTTTTTTCTGTTGTACATTACATACTCCTGACCTCCTGCACATTATATTCTGTTGTTCATTACATACTCCTGACCCCTGCGCTATATTCTCTATGTTGTACATTACATATTCCTGACCCCTGCACTATATACGCTATGTTGTACATTACATACTCCTGACCCCTGCACTATATACTGTGTGTTGTACATTACATACTCCTGACCCCTGCACTATATACTCTATGTTGTACATTACATACTCCTGACCCCTGCACTATATACTCTGTGTTGTACATTACATACTCCTGACCCCTGCACTATATACTCTATGTTGTACATTACATACTCCTGACCCCTGCACTATATGCTCTATGTTGTACATTACATACTCCTGACCCCTGCACTATATACTCAATGTTGTACATTCCATACTCCTGACCCCTGCACTATATACTCTATATTGTACATTACATACTCCTGACCCCTGCACTATATACTTTGTTGTAAATTACAAATCCCTGACCCCTGCATTATATACTCTATGTTGTACATTACATACTCCTGACTTCTGCTCTCCCCCCTCCCCCACTGCTATATATACACATAATATTGATTCTCTTTTTGTAAGGGACCACCCGGCGGTACCACTAGCACTCCACTAAATAGGTGTTCCCAGAGCACGGAGTCTAAGTCCCAGGGTGCTTGTTCACCAGGGCCCCTGATGGTGGGGATGGACTTGGAGCTCCCCGAGACCAGGTCGTGGCTACTGGGTAAACCCATCAGTGGTAGTGTTATACGCCGAGGGCTCCCACGGGGAAGATCCTGATATGAGGAGGTCAGAAGACCCCACTGGGAGGGATGGATGGATGGATGGCTGAGCAGGTGCAAAGTCAGACAAGCGGGGTCGGTAACAGGGAGGACGGTACGGTACAAGGCAGCGGGCAGAGAATAGTCGGGTCACACGCCAGGTCAGTAACAGCAGGTCAGATCCAATAGGGGGCATTCAAGAGAGAGGTCAGGCAAAGCAAGGGTCTGGGCAGGAGAATACAGCAAGGTCAGAGCACAATCCGGGTCAGCAACTTACAATTCACAGGTTCGCAGGATACAGGATACAGGGAAGACCAGAAGGCACTGAATGACAGCTCAGGGCCATTTAAATATCCCGCCCTGCGCTGCCATTGGTGCCCAGCGGGTGGCCGCGGCTTCTACTGCGCATGCGCGAACTCGAACGCCGCGGCCGTCCCGGACCTAGTGCCCGAGTGCCTGAACAGGGTGGCGCACTGCGCCTGCGCCGGGACCATCGCGGCAGGGATCGAGGAGATCCCTGACATTGCCCTCCCCTACGGGCAACCTCCGGATGCCCACCCGATCTCTCCACCACGGGTGATCGCGAAAAAACCTCTGGACAAGTCTGGGTGCATAGACATTATGGGCTGGTTCCCAAGAATTGTCCTCAGGGCCGTAGCCCTTCCATTTGATTAGGAATTGGGTCTGGCCCCCCCTCCTTCGGCACTTCAGGATTGTTTCTACCTCAAATTCTTCTTCTCCTTCGACCGTTATGGCCTCCGGAGGTCTAGATTCTCGGTCAGGGAAGGCATCTGGGATCACTGGCTTCAGCAGGGACACATGGAAGACTGGGTGGATCTTGAGTGTGTCAGGGAGGACAAGTTCGTAAGCCACCTCGTTGACCATCCGCTTAACGCAAAAGGGTCCTATAAATTTAGGTCCCAATTTCTTTGAGGGGCAAAGCATCTTTAAGTTGGATGTAGACAACCAAACCTTCTCTCCGGACCGCAATACCAGATCTCCCCTTCGTTTCTTGTTAAATGCCTTCTTGTAGTCTTCTTGGGCCCGAATGATGGCTTCCTGTAGCTTCTTGTTGTTCGAGGAGAAGAATGTCAATGTATCCTGCGTTGCTGGAACTGGGCATTCAGGGACCAAGTCCGGGAGGAAGATAGGGTGAAACCCATAATTGGAAAAGAACGGGGACTGCCCCGTTGCCGAATGGCACGCGTTGTTGTACGCGAATTCCACCAAGGGTAGAAGTGGTATCCAGTCATCCTGGGCAAAAGATGTATAGCAGCGCAGGTATTGCTCCAGAGTCTGGTTGGTTCTTTCGGTCTGTCCGTTGGACTGAAGGTGGAATGCAGAAGAGAGGGACAGTTGGATGTCCAGGGCTTTACACAGAGCCCTCCAAAATCTTGAGGTAAACTGAACCCCTCGGTCTGAGACAATGTCTTTAGGGACCCCGTGCAGTCTTACAATTTCTTGAATGAATACTCGCGCAGTTTCGGCTGCCGATGGAGTCTTCCTTAATGGTATGAAGTGGGCCATCTTAGATAAACGGTCCACGACCACAAGGATTGCTGTGTGGTCTAGTGATGGTGGGAGCTCGACTATAAAATCCATCGAAATCTTCTGCCAAGGCCGTTCGGGAATCGGTAAAGGCCGCAGACGACCCCAAGCCTTGCACCTTGATGGTTTGTTCCTCTGGCAGGTGATGCAGGATTTTACATAGTGTTTGCAATCTTTAGCCATATTAGGCCACCAGAAGGAGCGTCGGAGGAGCTCTAGGGTCTTGGCCTAGCCAAAGTGCCCTGCCATCGGGTGGTCATGGCAATGTCCCAAGACCAGGGTTCGGGTTTCCTCTGGCACCATAATCCGATCCTCCTTCCATAGGAGTCCCCCCTTGTTCTGGAGGGGCACCCCGGCTGGGATGGGTATGGCCGTGGATGCCTCCATTATCTTGGACCGAAGGTCCGTCTGGAGCGCCAAGAAGTTTCCCGAGGACAGGATAGTGTCGGGCGCTGGGACCTCCTTGGCGTCCTCGTACATGCGTGACAACACATCTGGCTTTGTATTCTTTGATCCCGGCCTGTACATAATGTGGAAATTAAATCTTAAGAAGAACAGTGCCCATCTCGCCTGTCGTGGGCGTAAGCGTTTGGCGGTCCTCAGGTACTCCAGATTCTTGTGATCTGTAAATATCAAGATGGGGTGTGAGGCACCTTCCAGCAGGTACCTCAATTCCTCTAACGCTGTCTTAATAGCCAGAAGTTCACGATCGCCGATATCGTAGTTCCTTTCCGCCGGGGTGAGTTTCCGTGAGAAGAATGCCACAGGATGGAGCAATTCCCTGGTGCCCTTTCGCTGGGATAGGATGGAACCTACTGCATTCTCCAATGCATCTACCTCCAAGATGTAGGGTAAGGCGGCATCTGGGTGACCCAGGATGGGTGCCGAGGTGAATAGCTTCTTCAAAGCTTCAAAAGCTCCCTGCGCCTCTGGCGTCCACCTGAACCGAGTTCCAAGCTTGGTTAGCTGAGTAATGGGGGAGACCAGACCCGAGAAGTTCTTGATGAACTTGCGGTAAAAGTTTGCGAACCCAACAAACCGTTGGACGCCTTTCCTGTCTGTGGGTTCAGGCCAATCCAGTATTGCAGAGACTTTCTGAGGGTCCATCGCGACCCCCGCAGTGGAGATAATCAGACCCAGAAAAATAATGCTGGATTGTTCAAAGCAACATTTGTCAGCCTTGGCGTACAAGACGTGCTGCCGCAACCGCCCCAATACCCTTGCTACATGAACTCTGTGCTCCCCCAGAGAAGGTGAAAAAATCAAAATATCGTCTAAGTAGATGATAACAAAGACATCCAGGAAATCCCTAAAAATGTCGTTCACAAAGTGTTGGAAAGTGGCCGGAGCATTGCACAGACCGAACGGCATGACCAGATATTCGAAGTGGCCAAAGCGGGTGCGGAATGCCATTTTCCACTCGTCCCCCTCCCTTATGCGAACCAAGTTGTAAGCTCCCCTTAAATCCAGTTTTGTGAACACCACTGCAGCCTTTAAACTCTGAAATAACTCTGGTACCAATGGCAGGGGGTAACGGTTTTTGATTGTGACTCTATTCAACTCCCGGTAATCAATACACGGTCTCAAGGTCCTGTCTTTTTTTTCTACAAAGAAAATCCCTGCCCCTGCCGGAGAGGTAGAGGGGCGGATGAATCCCTTCTGGAGGCTGTCTTCAATGTATTCCCTCAGAGCCCCCAATTCGAGCTCCGAAAGGGGGAAGATCCGCCCAAAAGGGATCTCTGAGCCAGGTAACAGGTCAATCGGACAGTCATACGGGCGGTGGGGGGGTAGAGTATCTGCTCCCAGTTTACTGAATACATCAAGGAATTCTTGATAGGCTTGCAGGAATGACCTGCCTTAAGTCGGCATCCCCTTCCAAGCACACGAGGACCTGGGGGACCCCCAGGTCCAAAGTGCGGCAGTGTTCCCAACAGCATGGGGAAGGGAACGAGACTACCCTGGTCTCCCAGTCAATTTGGGGGTTATGAGCCCGTAACCATGGGAGCCCCAGAATGACTGGGAAAAGGGGTGATACGATAGCATCCAAGCGGAGGAGTTCCTGGTGTTGGCTGGCAATGGTGGTGGCAATGGAAGGGGTCTCCTGGTTAACCACCCCTGATCTTATCCGGGACCCATCGGCCAGAAATATGTTGAACCCCTTTTCTTTTGGTTGGAGGGGAATACCCTGCTGGTGAGCAAAATTAATATCTACAAAACAGCTGCATGCCCCCGAGTCAATTATGGCTGTCACTTCCACGGTCCTTTCTGGCAGCTGAAAGGAGAGGGGTACAACTAAGTATTGGGAATAATGAACATCGCCAACAGATAAGGAAGAAGAGGTGCACTTACTCAGTTTCTGCGGACAGGATCGTACCATGTGACCAGCTTCACCACAGTAGAGGCATAGGTTCTGGGAGCGTCTGCGCTGGCGTTCCTCTGGAGATAGCTTAGGTCGTGCTAGGCCTAGCTGCATGGGTTCAGGAGTATCCTCCGGTGGTGGGTTCTGGAAATGTGGCCTAGTGGATTGGCTGGGACCCTGGAAAGACCCCCAGGAAATTCCACGACCCTGACTGGACCTCTCAAACCTGCATTCCCGCAGTCTACGGTCAATCTTGATGGTTAGTGCAATTAAGTCTTCTAGCGCCTCAGGCATTTCTACCCGGGCGAGCTCGTCTTTCAGGGCCTCTGACAGGCCCATACGGAACTGGTGCACAAGAGCAAACTCGTTCCAGCGTGTGTCCCCCATCCAACGCCTAAAATCAGAGGCGTATTCCTCTGCCGCTCGTCGGCCCTGCCGGAGCGTGTACAAGATTGCTTCAGCCGAAGCTGCCCGCTGTGGGTCATCGTATAAGATGGCCATTGCGTCAAAAAAAACGTTAACTGAGCCTAGGTGGGGGTTGTTGTTCCCTCTTAGTCGGTGGGCCCAGTCTTGGGGTTCACCCTGCAGGAGGGAGATGACAAACCCCACCTTTACTGATTCCGTCAAAAAGGTACGAGGTTGTAACTCGAAGTAGAGAAGGCAGGACTCACGGAACGACCTGAAGTGTGTGCGGTCCCCGTGAAAACGCTCCGGTAAGGGTACTCGGGGTTCGGCCATAGGAAGTGGTGCAGGAGCCCCTGAAGCGGGCTCAGGGGCCGCTACAGGCGGAGGTGCAGGGACCGGAGCCTGTGGTGCAGGGACAGATATAGTGCAGGCCTGGAACCGATTTTCAATCTGTAAACATCTGTCCTGTAATACGTTTACAGCTTGTGTCAGGGTAGCCAGGTGCCTACAAACTTCCTCCAGCGGGGGAAACTTCCTCCAGGGTCCTCCTCGAGGCTCCGTCATGGCCTTCTGGTACTGTAATGGACCACCCGGTGGTACCACTAGCACTCCACTAAATAGGCGTTCCCAGAGCACGGAGTCTAAGTCCCAGGGTGCTTGTTCACCAGGGCCCCTGATGGTGGGGATGGACTTGGAGCTCCCCGAGACCAGGTCGTGGCTACTGGGTAAACCCATCAGTGGTAGTGGTATACGCCGAGGGCTCCCACGGGGAAGAGCCTGATATGAGGAGGTCAGAAGACCCCACTGGGAGGGATGGATGGATGGCTGAGCAGGTGCGAAGTCAGACAAGCGGGGTCGGTAACAGAGAGGACGGTACGGTACAAGGCAGCAGGCAGAGAATAGTCGGGTCACATGTCAGGTCAGTAACAGCAGGTCAGATCCAATAGGGGGAATTCAAGAGAGAGGTCAGGCAAAGCAAGGGTCAGGGCAGGAGAATACAATCCGGGTCAGCAACTTACAATTCACAGGTTCGCAGATACAGGATACAGGGAAGACCAGAAGGCACTGAATGACAGCTCTGGGCCATTTAAATATCCCACCCTGCGCTGCCATTGGTGCCCAGCGGGCGGCCGCGGCTTCTACTGCGCATGCGCAAACTCGAACGCCGCGGCCGGCCCAGACCTAGTGCCCGAGTCCCTGCACAGGGCGGCACACTGTGCCTGCGCCGGGACCATCGCGGCGGGGATCGAGGAGATCCCTGGCACTTTTGTTCCCCCCATTTCCTCCCAGCTGGACATTTTATATCGGATGATGTGATTGGAGCACAGACTTTTACATGGTGATAATAATGTGATAACATCCTCCAACTTTGGACCCTTAAACAGAAAGTGATAATGAGGGAGGAGTCAATACCCCAATGATGGTGGTCTTCAGGATCAGTCCAGTCTTCATCTTGGTTGTTCTCCCCCCATCCTCACTCTCTGACCTCTGGTGGGGCTCAGCCCCGCTGTTCTTCATGACTAAATCATGGACTAAATAAGGAAGTGCAGTACTTCTTGTGTTGGGAAGATGGCGATGAGTGATAGAGGGGGTGGGGACCCTCGTCCTATAATCCCCTCATCACTGTCCCTCCTATAAAAGACAGTTCTGGTTGTTTCCTCACTCTCTGACTAAGGTCCATGAATAAAGAAATGACCTGGTAGGAGATCAGAGGAGCCATTTCCTAGTTCCCTTGAGGGTGGAATTGTAAGCTCCTCAGAGACCAAGCTGCCTGATGTGGGCGGAGTCCTGGTTTGGGGGAACCAATCAGCTCCTGTCTAGTAATCCTCTTTGTCTTTGTATTTTAGTCCATGGTCGGGAGATGAGGAAAACCTCCGAGGATTGTCTCACTGTGTCTCCAGACTGGAAAGTAGAAGATGAGGACATCACACAGTATAGTCCAGGAGAAAACCCGGCTCCCTCCAATGTCCATCCGGCACCACCCAGTGTAGATGGACCATCGGATTCGTCGTATCCGGAGGAACCTCAGACTGTGCGGGACCCGGCCGGCCTTCCAACAGGGAAGAGGTTCTCCTGTACTGAGTGTGGGAAGGGTTTCCGATATAAATCCAATCTTAATGAGCATATAAGATCTCACACGGGAGAGAAGCCGTATTCCTGTCCTGAGTGCGGGAAATGTTTTTCACGGAATTCAATTCTTTACTTACATCAGAGATCTCACATGGGGGAGAAGCCGTATTCCTGTCCTGAGTGTGGGAAATGTTTTTCACGGAAGTATCTTCTTTACTTACATCAGAGATCTCACACGGGAGAGAAGCCGTATTCCTGTCCTGAGTGTGGGAAATGTTTTTTACAGAAGACCAGTCTTTACATACATCAGAGATCTCACACAGGGGAGAAGCCGTATTCCTGTCCTAAGTGCGGGAAATGTTTTTCAAGGAAGTCCTATCTTTACATACATCAGAGATCTCACACGGGAGAGAAGCTGTATTCCTGTCCTGAGTGCGGGAAAAGTTTTTCACAGAAGGCAAATCTTTACACACATAAGAGATCTCACACGGGAGAGAAGCCGTATTCCTGTCCTGAGTGTGGGAAATGTTTTTCACAGAAGTCCCATCTTTACACACATCAGAGATCTCATACAGGTGAGAAGCCATATTCCTGTCCTGAGTGTGGGAAATGTTTTTTAGAGAAGCGCAGTCTTTACAGACATCAGAGATCTCACACTGGGGAGAAGCCATATTCCTGTCCTGAGTGTGGAAAATGTTTTTCAGATAAGTCCAGTGTTTACAGACATCAGAGATCTCACACGGGAAAGATGCCGTATTATTGTCCTGAGTGCGGGAAATGTTTTTCAGACAAGTCCAGTCTTAATAAACATCAAAGCTCTCACATGGGAGAGAAGCCATATTCCTGTCTTGAGTGAGGGAAATGTTCCTCACTGAAGTCCTGTCTTCCTGTACATCAGGGGTCCCACACAACCCTGGAGGTGTATTAGTGCCTTGAGTGCGGGAAATGTCTTCTAGATGAATGTTGCTGGACATCCCAGCTCTCATGTGGGGAAGAAGCCCCCCCTGATATACACCTCAGATATACTCCATGGCTGATCTTCATCATGGAAGGAACAGTCCATAAGGAGATCAGAGGTCCCTAAAGACATGGATGAAGTGTGGGACCGGGTTGGCCATTGATGGCAGGAGAAGAATAAAAATGGAGTCCTGACCTGTGATTGGCTGAGTACATTTGTGGTGGGAGATTTCACAAACACTTGGAGGTCTATTATTGATACTTTGTGGACAAATGTTCCAAGCACTCATTAGGCCCACAGTTGGAGGTGAGGACAATACTTGCATGGTGGGGGATCACTGAAGAGGTGGGTGGTAATAAAATGTCCCAATTCTAGAAGAGTGACTGATGGTGTACACATGGAAGCAATGGAATTGTGTGTATACCGGGAATGAAGGAGTGATTGGTGAATGCACATATTGGGACTTTCCCCTGTCTTTCTCCATACATGTTTCTTGTATGTTTCCCGTGATACAAATGTCTGTGTATATGATCGGCACATGATGGTCTGTCTATGACAAACATTTCATTGATCTGATCATTTCCATGGTGATTGTGGACACATTGTGATTGGTTGATGGGGGATGGAAAGCACAGAGAGCAGGAAGTAGAGCGCCATCCTTTCTACCTTTCTCTATTCCTAGTTCAGATTTGTAGCAGAAATCCCCAACATGTAGCAATACACGGACAATTGATATCAGACAATGAGGCAGAGGAAGGCCAATCATGAAGCTGGGGGTGGTGCAGCATAGACTGGAACAGGGTCCTCCAGGAGTGCAGCTCACACTGCGGGCAGAACTCCTCCTACTGGGACATTCAGGCTTCACACAGCTACAGCTGCACTCCCGGGACTGCCACGCCTGGACTGTATATGGGGCGGGTGTGGAGGGATGAGGAGCAGGGATTGGCTAATGGAAAGTGGGGGCATCTCTGAGTTACCGATGGATATACAGTATATGGAGATCAAGGAGAGTTCATCTTCTGCCGGCTATAGATGGGACCCTTCAACAGTTGGAGTATAGGGGATGATAATGACTGGGTCAAATCTGCAGAGAAGATGGGGTAATGGGATCTCCTTGGATGAAGTGGGGTAGAGGTGTCTGCTAGTCTGAGAAGCAGAGCGGACGTGGGGGAGGGTAAAGGTGTCTGCTAGCTGTGTCCACATGTGAGAAGTAGAGCAGAAGTGGGGGAGGGTAGAGGTGTCTGCTAGTGGTGTCCACTTGTGAGAAGTAGAGCAGAAGTGGGGGAGGGTAGAGGTGTTTGCTAGCAGTGTCCACGCATGAGTAGAGTGAAAGTGCGGGAGGGTAAAAGTGTCTGCTGGCGGTTGGTGGTCAATGTAGCGTCTCCTGACATTGGTGGTCAGTGCAGTGTCTCCTTAGATTGGTGATCAATGTGGTTCTACCTTGCATTGGTGATCAGGTTAGTTCCTCCTTATATTTGTGGTCAGTGTAGTGTCTCCTTACATTGGTGGTCAGTGTAGTGTCTCCTTACATTGGTGGTCAGTGTAGTGTCTCCTTACATTGGTGGTCAGTGTAGTGTCTCCTTACATTGGTGATCAGTGTAGTGTCTCCTTACATTGGTGGTCAGTGTAGTGTCTCCTTACATTGGTGGTCAGTGTAGTGTCTCTTTACATTGGTGATCAGTATAGTTCCTCCTTACATTGGTGGTCAGTGTAGTTCCTCCTTACATTGGTGGTCAGTGTAGTTCCTCCTTACATTGGTGGTCAGTGTAGTGTCTCTTTACATTGGTGGTCAGTGTAGTTCCTCCTTACGTTGGTGGTGAGTGTAGTGTCTCCTTACATTGGTGATCAGTGTAGATCCTCCTTACATTAGTGATCAGTGTAGATCCTCCTTACATTAGTGATCAGTGTAGTGTCTCCTTACATTGGTGGTCAGTGTAGTGTCTCCTTACATTGGTGGTCAGTGTAGTGTCTCTTTACATTGGTGATCAGTATAGTTCCTCCTTACATTGGTGATCAGTGTAGTGTCTCCTTACATTGGTGGTCAGTGTAGTTCCTCCTTACATTGGTGGTCAGTGTAGTTCCTCCTTACATTGGTGATCAGTGTAGTGTCTCCTTACATTAGTGATCAGTGTAGATCCTCCTTACATTGGTGATCAGTGTAGCGTCTCCTGACATTGGTGGTCAGTGTAGCGTCTCCTTACATTGGTGATCAGTGTAGTTCCTCCTTACATTTGTGATCAGTGTAGTTCCTCCTTACATTTGTGGTCAGTGTAGTGTCTCCTTACATTAGTGATCAGTGTAGTTCCTCCTTACATTGGTGGTCAGTGTAGTGTCTCCCTACATTGGTGATCAGTGTAGCGTCTCCTGACATTGGTGGTCAGTGTAGCGTCTCCTTACATTGGTGATCAGTGTAGTTCCTCCTTACATTGGTGATCAGTGTAGTGTCTCCTTACATTGGTGGTCAGTGTAGTGTCTCTTACATTGGTGGTCAGTGTAGTGTCTCCTTACATTAGTGATCAGTGTAGTGTCTCCTTACATTGGTGGTCAGTGTAGTGTCTCCTGACATTGGTGGTCAGTGTAGCGTCTCCTTACATTGGTGATCAGTGTAGTTCCTCCTTACATTGGTGATCAGTGTAGTGTCTCCTTACATTGGTGGTCAGTGTAGTGTCTCTTACATTGGTGGTCAGTGTAGTGTCTCCTTACATTAGTGATCAGTGTAGTGTCTCCTTACATTGGTGGTCAGTGTAGTTCCTCCTTACATTGGTGGTCAGTGTAGTTCCTCCTTACATTGGTGATCAGTGTAGTGTCTCTTTACATTGGTGGTCAGTGTAGTTCCTCCTTACGTTGGTGGTGAGTGTAGTGTCTCCTTACATTGGTGATCAGTGTAGATCCTCCTTACATTAGTGATCAGTGTAGTGTCTCCTTACATTGGTGATCAGTGTAGTGTCTCTTACATTGGTGGTCAGTGTAGTGTCTCCTTACATTAGTGATCAGTGTAGTGTCTCCTTACATTGGTGGTCAGTGTAGTTCCTCCTTACATTGGTGGTCAGTGTAGTTCCTCCTTACATTGGTGATCAGTGTAGTGTCTCTTTACATTGGTGGTCAGTGTAGTTCCTCCTTACGTTGGTGGTGAGTGTAGCGTCTCCTTACATTGGTGATCAGTGTAGTTCCTCCTTACATTGGTGATCAGTGTAGTGTCTCCTTACATTGGTGATCAGTGTAGTGTCTCCTTACATTTGTGGTCAGTGTAGTGTCTCCTTACATTTGTGGTCAGTGTAGTGTCTCCTTACATTGGTGGTCAGTGTAGTTCCTCCTTACATTGGTGGTCAGTGTAGTTCCTCCTTACATTAGTGATCAGTGTAGTGTCTCCTTACATTGGTGATCAGTGTGGTTCCTCCTTACATTTGTGATCAGTGTAGTTCCTCCTTACATTGGTGGTCAGTGTAGTGTCTCCTTACATTGGTGATCAGTGTAGTTCCTCCTTACATTGGTGATCAGTGTAGTTCCTCCTTACATTGGTGATCAGTGTAGTTCCTCCTTACATTGGTGGTCAGTGTAGTGTCTCCTTACATTGGTGATCAGTGTAGTGTCTCCTTACATTGGTGATCAGTGTAGCGTCTCCTTACATTGGTGATCAGTGTAGTATCTCCTTACATTGGTGATCAGTGTAGTTCCTCCTTACATTGGTGATCAGTGTAGTTCCTCCTTACATTGGTGGTCAGTGTAGCGTCTCCTTACATTTGTGGTCAGTGTAGTGTCTCCTTACATTGGTGGTCAGTGTAGTGTCTCCTTACATTGGTGATCAGTGTAGTGTCTCCTTACATTTGTGGTCAGTGTAGTGTCTCCTTACATTGGTGGTCAGTGTAGTGTCTCCTTACATTGGTGATCAGTGTAGTGTCTCCTTACATTGGTGGTCAGTGTAGCGTCTCCTTACATTGGTGATCAGTGTAGTGTCTCCTTACATTTGTGATCAGTGTAGTTCCTCCTTACATTGGTGATCAGTGTAGTGTCTCCTTACATTGGTGGTCAGTGTAGTGTCTCCTTACATTGGTGGTCAGTGTAGTGTCTCCTTACATTGGTGATCAGTGTAGTTCCTCCTTACATTGGTGATCAGTGTGGTGTCTCCTTACATTGGTGGTCAGTGTAGTTCCTCCTTACATTGGTGGTCAGTGTAGTGTCTCCTTCCATTATTATTATTATTCAGTATTTATAAAGCGCCAACGGTTTGCTCAGCGCTGTACATCACAATGGGAGACAGTACACGAGACAGTACAGTAACAGTACAATACGATACACGAGGGGTTCGAGGGCCCTGCTCCTTGGAGCTTACAATCTAGGAGGGAGGGGATAGTGGTACAGGAGGAAATAGCTGTGGGGGATGGAGTGGTAGGAAGAGTGGAGGCGATCGGCAATTAGCTGAGGGCGGGGTAGGCTTCCCTGAAGAGATGGGTCTTCAGGGTGCATCTAAAGGAGAGGAGGGTAGGTGATAGTCTAATGGATTGGGGTAGGGAGTTCCAGAGGATGGGGGAAGCCCTTGAGAGGTCCTGGAATCAGGCATGGGAGGAAGAGACCAGGGAACTAGAGAGTAGGAGATCTTGTGAGGAGTGAAGAGTATGTTTTGGGTGGCAGATGGATGTCAGGTCAGTGATGTAGTTTGGGGCAGTGTTATGAACAGCTTTGTACGTCAATGTTACTATTTTGAATTTTATTTGTTGGGCAATCAGAAGCCAGTGGAGGGATTGACAGAGGAGGGTGGCTGATACGGAGCGGTTGGTAAGGTGAATGAGTCTGACCGCAGAATTTAGGACAGACTGAAGCGGGGATAGCCAGCGGCGAGGCAGGCCAGTGAGGAGGGAGTTGCAGTAGTCGAGTCGTGATATAATAAGGGAGTGAATGAGTTGCTTAGTGGTTTCCGGGGTTAGGAACGGGCGTATTTTGGAGATGTTGCGGAGGTGGAGTCTACATGAGTTTGTCAGCGATTGGACCTGGGGTTGGAAAAACAGGTTGGAGTCTAGGATGACAACAAGTACTCTGGTGTGCGGGGTGGGACTGATGGTGGTGTTGTTGGTCTTGATGGAGAAGTCAGGGGGGTACGGGCTTGGGGGAAAATTAGGAGCTCGGTTTTGGAAAGGTTTAATTTGAGGAAGTGAAGCGACATCCAATCCGATACATCATTCAGTAGGCTAGTGATTCAGGCAGAGACTGAGGGGGTGAAGCGAGGGATAGACAGATTTGCGTGTCATCGGTATAGAATTGGTAGTTGAAGCTGTGAGAGTGTATCAGTTGGCCAAGGGAGGAGGTGTAGATGGAGAAGAGAAGGGGCCCGAGGACAGAACCTTGAGGGACCCCAACAGAGAGGGGGAGGTGGTAGCATTATAGGTAACACTGAAGGAGCGCTGTGATAGGAGAGAGCGGAGTCTCTGAGGCCAATAGAGTATAGTTTTTGAGGAGGAGGGGGTGGTCAACTGTGTCGAAAGCCACGGAGAGGTCGAGGAGTAGGAGCACTGAGTAGTGGCCATTAGCTTTGGCGGTTAGCAGGTCATTAGTGATTTTGAGTAGGGCAGTTTCGGTGGAGTGAAGGGGACGGAAGCCAGACTGTAGGGGATCAAGGAGGTTGTTGTCGGTGAGGTGGGAACTCAGGTGATTATAGACAAGGTGCTCAAGAAGTTTGGATGTAAATGGCAGCAGGGAGATGGGTCTAAGGTTGTTCAGGTCGGTGGGATCCAGGGAGGGTTTTTTAAGTATGGAAGTGATATGCGCGTGCTTCAGAGGGGAGGGGAAAGTGCCAGCAGAGAGGGAGAGATTAAAGATGTGAGTCAGGGAGCGTAGGATGGAGGAGGAGGGTGACCGTAGGAGTTGTGAGGGGACAGGGTCAAGGGGGCAGGTGGTGAGGTGGGCTTCAGAGAAGACCTTAGTGACCTCTTCAGTGGTAGCAAGGTCAAAGGAGTGGAGTGTTGAGGGGGTTTTTGTGCGGGGAGTGTTAGGTGGGGTGGATGTCTGGACAGTGGTGAGGTCAAAGGAGAGGGGAGTTGAGGGGGTTTTCGTGTGAGGGATGCTAGGTGGGGTGGAAGTCTGAGCAGTGGTGATGTCCCTACGAATAGTGTCGATCTTGTTTTTGAAGTGATTGGCAATCTCGTGGGCAGTGAGTGAGGTGCTGGGTGGAGGTGGGGGTGGAGAGAGTAGAGAGTTAAAAGTAGAGAAGTGCCAGCGAGGACTGGAGGAGAAGGTATTGATGAGGGTTACAAAGTAGGATTGCTTGGCAGTGTGGAGGGAGGAGGTGTAGGTGAGGAAGGTGGATTTATATCGGGTGAACGCTTGCTGGGATCTGGTTTTGTGCCATAGTCGCTCCAGTGCACGATTGCGTTGTTTGAGATTTTTGGTATGATCAGTCTGCCAGGGTTGAAGCGGTCGGGGTCTAATGCTTTGTGTGGTTAGAGGCACTAACGAGTCCAGAGCGGCTGACAGCGAGTTGTTATAAAAAGTAGTGGCCCGGTCAGGGCAGAGCGGGGAAAGGATACTGTTGTATAGTTGTTCAGCTGCAGAGTGGAAAGGGTCAGGGTTCAAGTTGCAGAGGTTTTGGCTGGTGATAGTTTGACATTTGGAAGGGTAGGTGTTTGAGGACGAGGAGACGGAAAAGGTAATAAGGTTGTGGTCAGAGAGAGGAAAGGGGGTGTTTGTGAGGTTGTGGGGAGTGCAGAGATGAGAGAAAACAAGATCCAGGCTGTTCCCGTCAGAGTGGGTGTGGGTGGTGGACTGTATACACTGTGCGAATTCAAAAGAAGAGGTTAAGTGGAGGAGTTGGGATGTAACCGGGTTTTTAATGTTGATAGGGATGTTGAGGTCTCCAAGGATGATGGTGGGTAGTTACTCTCCAAGTATATAGTGCAGGGGTCAGGAGTATGTATTGTACAAAATAGAGTATATAGTGCAGGGGTCAGGAGTATGTAATGTACAACATAGAGTATATAGTGCAGGGGTCAGGAGTATGTAATGTACAACATAGCGTATATAATGCAGGGGTCAGGAGTATGTAATGTACAACATAGAGTATATAGTGCAGGGGTCAGGAGTATGTATTGTACAAAATAGAGTATATAGTGCAGGGGTCAGGAGTATGTAATGTACAACATAGAGTATATAGTGCAGGGGTCAGGAGTATGTAATGTACAACATAGCGTATATAATGCAGGGGTCAGGAGTATGTAATGTACAACATAGAGTATATAGTGCAGGGGTCAGGAGTATGTAATGTACAACATAGAGTATATAATGCAGGGGTCAGGAGTATGTAATGTACAACATAGAGTATATAGTGCAGGGGTCAGGAGTATGTAATGTACAACACAAAGTATCTAGTGCAGGGGTCAGGAGTTTGTAATGTACAACATACAGTATATAGTGCAGCAAGCAGGAGTATGTCATGCACAACAGAGTATATAGAGTAGGGCTCAGGATAATGTAATGTACAACAGAGTATCTAGTGCAGGGATCGGGAGTATGTAATGTACATAGTGCAGGGGTCAGGAGTATGTCATGTACAACATAGAGTATATAGTGCAGGGGTCAGGAGTATGTAATGTACAACATAGAGTATATAGTGCAGGGGTCAGGAGTATGTAATGTACAACATAGAGTATATAGTGCAGGGGTCATGAGTATGTAATGTACAACATAGAGTATATAGTGCAGGGTCAGGAGTATGTAATGTACAACATAGAGTATATAGTTCAGGGGTCAGGAGTATGTAATGTACAACATAGAGTATATAGTGCAGGGGTCAGGAGGATGTAATGTACAACATAGAGTATATAGTTCAGGGGTCAGGAGTATGTAATGTACAATATAAATTATACAGTATAAGGGTCAGGACTCATAATATTGGTATTCAGTAATCAGTAGAACATTAAATGTTTACTGTAGACAAGTTGCAGAGATCCCACACCGCTGCCTCCCATCTCCTGAGACTGCACTCAGTGACTTGGGTCTGAGACACTACAGACATATCCCTCCACCCGGCACAGCCAGCAGACCACAGAGCAAGGAACCCTGGGAGAATTGTTCTGTCAGAGATCTTACTAGACCCGGGAATGGGGAAGGAGACCCAAATCACATGTCCCAGGTGTCTATGTCAAGTAACGCCCATGAATCAGAATTTTCCTGCCAGCTGAACCCCAGAACCTCCATAAATCCAGTCTAGATACATAAATTGTGTCTGCAACACAGAGAAGGAAGATTATCCGAGAGAAATCCAGGAATACAGGACGGGGAACACAGCTCAGGAAAGTGACCAGGGGATTACAGGCTGATATCACCCAGTCCCCGCCCTACTCTGGACCAATCAGTGAGCAGTATGGGTGGAGGAATGGATTTAGTGTTCATGACCCACCTGTGCTGATCTCTGTAGGAGTGTCCTCCTCTATAAATGTCCCCGTTATTCCATCCTCCTCCATAGACTGCTGATCATCCCTCACATACGCCTCTTCTTCTTCTGCTTTCACCTCAAATTCTATATCGATTGGATCTCCACTCTAAATCAAGGAAATGAGAGAAAATATCATCTGTAAAATGTAAGGTCACATAAAAAATCCACACATCATCTTTACAAGTCCACGTTCTAGATGCTCCATCCCACCAACCTTGCAATAGTGAGGGATGGTGTGACCTTCCTGTGTGGAATCCCGGGAATACAGAGGACGGGGACATCTCTCTGGTGGGTTCCCATGACTGGATCCATCTGTAGGAAACACACACACTGACTGAATCCATTGTTTCTATGTGTTTATCAGATGATGGGGGATCTAGGTGGATCCTCCGTACTGCTCTCTCCTTTACAATAAAGTCTCCTCTTACCCGGTGATGTGAGGGGCGGCTGATTGTCCATCATGACGTCCTTGTAGAGATCCTTGTGTCCTTCTAAATACTCCCACTCCTCCATGGAGAAATAGACAGTGACACCCTGACACCTTATAGGAACCTGACACACACAATGATACAGTCACCATCCAGACACATCCCTTGTCTGTTACTGGAGAATGTCCCAGAATTCCCGGCAACGCTCACCTCTCCTGTCAGCAGCTCCATCATCTTCTTGGTGACTTCTAGAATCTTCTGCATGTTGTGTCTCTCAGGGTTTAGGGAGTCACATGGAGGCACTGTGATGGTCATATGATCACCTGACTTCAGAAGAGGAAATCTCTATATTGAGGAACCAATAGGAATATCATGTTAGAATCCCAGAATCCTCCTCACCTCTCTGGTCAGGTCTGTGTTTTATTAATAGAGATGAGAGTGATGTCATGTGACCTCCCAGAATCCTCCTCACCTCTCCGGTCAGGGCTGTGTTTTATTAATAGAGATGAGAGTGATGTCATGTGACCTCCCAGAATCCTCCTCACCTCTCCGGTCAGGTCTGTGTTTTATTAATAGAGATAAGAGTGATGTCATGTGACCTCCCAGAATCCTCCTCACCTCTCCGGTCAGCAGGTAGATGATCTCCAGGGTGAGGTTTAGTATCTTCTCAGTCATGTGACTCCGGTCCTCCTCCATCCTCATTGGTGCCATCATGTGATCTATACAGGTCTCCTTGTAGACGGATAACTTTGGGAAATGAAAGTAAGAATGATTTGGATGGTATTGGTCACACAATAATAGGATGTGGATGTGAGGGGGGAATAGGAGGGGTGCTGGACATTGAAGAACTACTCCCCCCATGGGAAGACATTTAGTTTGGGCTGTTTAGTGTTTACTACAATTTTGAGGTCCGGGGCCCCTTTTCTCTGTTGGGTTTGTTTGGTCTCTGAACTGGTTTTGATGAGTTTTAGATCTGCAGACAAGGAATGATAAATCTGATCCTTCCTATGACTAGTTTGCTCTGAGGCAGTGCTGTGAGGTCAATGTTGGCTCATCATGCAGGGATGGTCACTTTACATCACCTGACACCCGGGACATGTAGTTCTGGGGGCCGGGCAAGTATTGTGTTTAATCTTTATCCCTGCTGAGGGCAAGCCGCAGGGCTCTCCTTTCAGGTGCCAGCCTCTGCCACCCCGTGTGTGTGATCCTCTCCTGTACCTACTATGCTTCCCCGGCTCTGCTTGCCCATCTGTGGGCCCGGGTCAGCGGGTGTCGGAGGGTAGAGGGGATGGAAGAGAGCGGACATGTTCACTCCCTTCTTGTCCTGACCCAGAAGTGACGTTTTGACAGATTTCCTGACTATCGAGGCCGGCAAAGAATGTAATGCGATGTGATGTGCTCTACATTACATCCAATGGAGTACAGGGGAGACATTGGGGGTCTTTTACACCCTGGATGTCTCAATAAAGAGAACCTGTCATCAAAAGTCATCTCATAGAGGACTTTGTCCCCTTAAGTAAAAATGTTTTTTTAATTGTAAACAATTAAAGTTACACCCAAGTATATAACTCCTCCCCTTAAAAAATTTTGAGGCTCCCCACCCCCTCATATATGCACACCCAAACGTAAGAGCACACGCTGGAGCGCCTACACGTGATAACATTGATTGTGATACACGTTACATATCGCCGGTCACACCAGAATGAGAGGATAATTCTAGGAGCAGACCTCCTCCGTACTCTATACTGATGACCTAGAAGGGGCTATAAATGTGTCCCCTATAGATAATACCGGGGACTAAAGGTTGTCACCATTTCAGCACACACAACTTAAGGTTTGACATGTTGGATATCTATTTACTCGCTGCAACCTCGGCTTTTATATTTTTACACATAAATGGGTCATTTATTGCTTTTTTGTGCCCTGAAATCAGCTTAAGTGTATTTTTTACTGAAATTTGGCATTTCCTAGACTTTGTGATAATATTTTGTGACATAAAAAAATAGAACTGCCGCTATTTTCTCTAAAGTCTCTACTTTCAGAAAATCGATATTTTGGGGGTTTTGTGTCATTTTTAGGGCTAAAATGATTTTTTAAATGTGCAAAAAATGCAAAAACAGCTCTGGGAGTGAAAGGGAGAAAGGATAAGCCGGACACTCCCCTTTCCTGAGGAGCAGCCAATCGGTTCTCATTACACTGCAAGGTCTCTCCCCTCCCTGCTAGTCCCGGTGCGGTGCTGGAGACAGGCGGGGGAGGGGAGGAGGAGATAATCAGCGCAATGTTACACATATTACACATTTAAGTTGCTATAAAGCCCCTTTCATTTTTTTTTGTTTACAAACGATTTTATTTTTCAAAAAGTAGACTGAAAAATAACAGTACAGCGTCAAACAATGTGTACAGTATTAACAAGGCACACTTGAATCATACAATTCAGAAAGGCACATCATATAGAAAGGGTAAAAAAGAAGAGAAAGGAAAGGAGAATAGATCCTAAGTACATGAGAAATATAAATGAAAAAGTAGACTGAATGATATATGTGTGAACAGGACACGTCAATCAACCTTCACATGGAATGCCACTATTCATGTAGTAAATGTCTCTGAACCTTCCATGATTCCCATTTTCTATCAGACAAGTGCATCTTGTCCAGTAAGTTATAATGAATTCTCTCCATGAGCATCACAGCATCTACTCTATGTAAAACAGAGGCCAATGGTACAGTGATAGATTCCCAATGTAGGGCGATAGCCCACAAAGTAGAAATACAAATAGTATGTATCAATGTCATAACATTATCAGGAACCCCCGGGATACGAGCTCCCAATAGGAAGACTGTATAGTCAGACGTACCGGAACACCCACCAGTGAAGTCACCAACTCAGATATCCTGCGCCACACCAAGGATAAAGTTGGGCAAGCCCACAACATATGTACCAAAGTACCGGTGAGGCTGCAGCCCCGGAAACATAACGGGGACGTTTGTGGGTACAAAACATATAGCCTTGACGGGTATAATACCATCTGGTTAATACCTTGAGGGCCGTCTCACGGGCAGAAAGAGATTGAGAGCTCTTACATATGTTATCCACCATGGAATCCCAATCCTCGTCCGAAAAAGTGATACCACTATCCTCCTCCCATTTGTGTCTCTATAAAGGAGGTGAGGGAGAGAGACTGACCAGGAATTGGTGATACAGATCAGAGATAAGACCTTTGCCCAAGAGAGTCACGGCTAATACGTTCAGAAATCGGAGATGAAGGTGTAAGGCCAAAATGCGAGTTAAAAAATGTCTAATCTGTGGATAACGATATATTCACGAAGCGGAACATCAAAAAGTACGCACATCATATCAAACGGAATATAAGATCCTCCACTTTGACAGTCAGACAACCTAATAAAGGATCTATCGTACCACCAACGAAACGCCTGAGGAGAAGAAAATGCTGTACTAAAGTTAGGGTCACCAAAAAACGATACACCCGGGGAAACAGAAGAGACCAGATTTCATTTAAGTTTCCATCGAGACCAAAGTGTCAATGAATGGCCACAACAGTTATAAAACGTTAACGATCGAGGGAGGATTATGGACCATAAAATTCCGGGTAAATAAAATGGGCGTATAGATTGAGATTCAAATCTAACCCCCGGGATCTGGGAGTTAACAGTCGCCCATTGTGATAATTGTGCAAAACACGCTGAAAGGTAATAGAGCCAAAAATTGGGAAGACCGAGGCCCCCCATCCGTTGTGACTGGTACAAAACCGATGAGGTAAAACGTGGACGTTTATTACACCAAATAAATTGTTAATCAGCCGCTGAAAGCGATCCAGAAACATTTCCGAGACGGAGACTGGAAGTGATGTAAATAGATAAAGTAGTTTAGGCAGAATATTCATTGTGACTGCCGTGACTCTACCCAGGAAGGAGATGGGGTACCCATGGCAAACCTTCAGTAGAGTAGAGAGGCGACACACATGGGGGGTAATTAGCAGCAAACATATCTGAGTATCTGGGAGTGAGGTTGATACCTAAATAGGAAATCCGATCCGTGGCCCAAAACGAAATGGAAAAGAGCTACGGAGAGAGGCACTCAGGGAATCAGGAACATTGATGGCATAACCACTGATTTAGTGACATTGTGATGGATTTGGTAAAATGCCTATTTTATTTCCTATTGAATATATATATATATACGCTATTTCTATAAGTTTTATAAATATTTACTTTTATACTTTAATACATATGTTGTGTGAATATTTTCTGCCTGCTGGGCTTTGTGGTACTTTAAGAAATCCTTGCTTAAGAAATATTTGCTCACAGGAACAGACCCCCTCCCATCGTGTGATTTGGAAGACAAAAGAATGTTTTTCTCTTTTTAAGATAAGACTGAAGAAGATCACACCTATACCATGACGGAGACTGTTTTCGTGTAAAGTGACCAATCAAAGACTAATATAATGCTTATGCTGTTATCACGTGATGTTCGCATCATTTTTCATATATAAACTCACGGTTTCATTTCAATAAATTAGAGAGAAGTTTTCACAGACCAAACGTGTCAGTGTGAGTTTCTTTATGTGCGCACATTCCAAAAGCTGGCCAGCGTCATAAATTTTGGACAGGAACAGATAAGCACTGGATGATTAAGTCCAAGACTAAAACAATTTGGTGCCAAGAAACCCGGGAACTGAATAATGAACCTGCAGCCAGCCGCCATGAAAAGGCGTTCGGTGTCAGTCAAACTGGACAGGCCGGAGAGCTTGATCACCTCTCGGAGCATGGTAAGATATATTTTGCTATCTTACCATTGCTTATCCTGTCTTTGTTGTTGATTCATACCTGTGCCTAGTACGGCTGCTAAAGGTCAATAAAGGCAGGTAACCTTGTATGCCCGGAGTTTATTTAAATATACCTGCATGTGCTTATCTGTTACCTGGGTCTCTGTTGTGTGTTTTTATGTATCAGTCTTGAGGTGGAAGAGGAGTGGACCTACTGAGGGTTTTGACACATAATTTCTCTGGGTGTGTGGTAACCTTGTGTGTTGACCACAACAGAGGAGGTGTCGGATATGCGTCACGGTAGTGTGACAGCGGGTGCCGTAACTGTTTGTGTGGGTTACGATGAGTTACTCAGTGATCTGTACTCAGAGCCCACCAAGATAGACTGCTATGTTATGTCCTAAATGTGTGTCTGTGAGCTAATGTTTGCCATTCATAATAGAAGGTTGGGGTTTGTTAAGGGTTAAGGAAAGTCTGGACAGCAGCCTGTGAAGTGTCTTAGATTTGTTAGGAAGGACCAGGGACAGGAGGAGATGGGTCAGACGCTGATAAGACCCCTAGAAAGGCCTGACCTGGTTGCACAGAGGGAGGGGGAGCAGAATGTTAAAGGAATTAGTTAAGTTAGAAAGTATGTGGAATCAAAGATAAGGAGGTATGAGAAAAAAAAAAAAAGAGAAGAAAGATGTCTTAGTTGACAAACATGTGCTGAGGACAGCAAGAAGTTTGGTATAATGTAGCCGAAGTTATCCACAAAGAGTAGTGGACAGAACAGGTATTGCTACAGGGAAAAAAAAAAAAAAAAACTGTTTATGTGTAGCATTAATGTGTTAAAATATTGAAAAGGATTACTGGCATGTCATATTGTGAAGGAAGTGAAGCAGTTAAAGTTATAGTAAGTAGCGAAAGTTTGTAAGCTGAAGGTCAGGACTGGCATAAATCATTGTAGGAACAGAGAGGAATGTTATGTGATAAAGGTTTGCTGAACGTGACAGAAGTTTGGTACAGAACTGGAAAAGTGTTGTATAAAGAAGGATAGTTGGAAGAAATTCAGGAAAATGGCAATTGTATAATGTATTTGTATCACAAAATTGTAAATGGAAGTGTGTGCTAAAACCACCGCCCTATGTTGGAATGTGGGGTGGAGGAGGGGAGGGACAGCACTGCCCTTCATCTAACGCCTACTTTATGCCCACCACCCCAGCCCTGCCCAGCCCACTTCCTGAAGGCAGCCATCTTGCTGCTCCTGTTTTGTCCCTTCCTGCCCTGCCCAGTACACTTCCTGATGGCAGCCATCTTGCTGCTCCTGTTTTGTCCCTTCCTGCCCAGCCCAGTACACTTCCTGGAGGCGGCCATATTGGTACACCAAATTAGACAAATGGAAGGCCAACGCCTTGAGTGAGCCGCCTCTACCCAGTGTGTCCGGTCTTACAAGTCAATGGTACATTCTACGTGGCACCGGATGTGCTGAGCAGAATCCCAAGTTGTCTATGGTCCACAGGACCCGAAGATATTGGACGTTTAAAAGGTACCCCCAATTATGGTGGAACTGAAGCCTGGAGCTCCCCTACCCAGGAAACCACAGTACCCACTGAAACCAGCGCAATCCAAGGCCATTTTGAAGCAGGTCAAGTCCCTTGTGGCAAATGGTGCACTCATACCTTGTTCCTCTCCATGTAATACGCTTTTGTTCCCGATAAGAAAAGAAGACACCCAAAGGAGAACCAGAGAAGTACAGGATGATACAGGACCTCCGAGCAGTGAATGAAGCCACTGTCTTAGAGACACCTATCGTTCCAAATCCCCACACTTTACTCACAGGGGTATCTCCAACAGCAAAGTAATTCACCGTGGTGGACCTGGCAAATGCATTCTCCAGCGTTCCCTTGTATCCTCCCTGCAGATACTTCTTCGCTTTTATCCATGAGGGGCAGCAATACACCTGGGCAGTTATGCCACAAGGGGGCGCAAAATTCCCTGAGTCAGTTTGCCAAAGCCATGACCACCATACTGGGCACGTGGCAAAAGGAACATTCGGCAGTGGTCCTTCTTCAATATGTGGATGACTTTTCCTCTGTGCTGATGACCTGCCCACGGCTGAAGAAGCCTCAGACAGTTTACTATGTTACTTGGCACACCAAGGCTGTAAGGCCTCTAAACCGAAGTTGCAATGGTGCTCTACAACAGTCGTATTCTTGGGCCACTGCCTCTCACATGGAACAAGGCATCTTACGGAGGAAAGAGTTAAGGCCATCCAGAACTTGCCACTCCCTTTAGGCCAGAAGCCATTCCATGCCTTTCTTGGCCTCATATCCTACTGTAGGTCATGGATTCCTGATGTTTCTTGGTTTATGCAACCACTCTACGATGCTCTCGAGTCTGAGCCCTTCCATCTGTCCGAAGAGGCCGACTCCAATTTTTTGGCTCTAAAACGCTTATTTTCTTCAGCCCCAGCCCTAGGTCAACCAGACTACGAGAAACCTTTCAAACTGTTCATGTCTGAACGCCAAGGCCATGGCACAGGAGTATTGGCCCAGTCCCACGGAGACTGCCTACGATCCGTAGGCTACTACTCATGCCATTTAGACCCAGTGGCTAGAGGAGCACCCTCCTGTCTGCGTGCAGTTTTCGCTGCTCCGCTGGATAAGACCTCTGATATCGTACTGGGACATGAACTTGTTCTTCTGGCACCGTATGCCATTGCTGCCATTTTAAACCAAGTCCAACCTAAACATTTGTCCACAGCGAGGCATCTTAGACTACAGTGTTCCCTCCACCTTCCTGATAACGTCACTCTCCTACGTTGCCAAACCCTGAATCCGGCCACTCTCCTCCCAATTGCTGAGGGGGGTAATGAAGGTAATGCAGAAAGTGGAGAGGATGATGGAGCCACTGAACCTCATAATTGTCTTGAAGTGATGGAAATGGAAATCTTCCATCTCCCCACAGTGAGTGAAACACCTCTGCAGGATCCAGACTTCACTTTCTTTGTTGATGGTTCCAGATATGCAGATGAAGGAGGCACATATTACACAGGATTTGCGGTCACTACTGAAGACACAGTCCTACAGGCAAGAGCCCTATCGCCAGCAATATCTGCACAGGGAGCTGAACTTCAAGCACTCACAACAGCATGCCGGATGAATTAAGGAAAAAGGGCCAATATCTACACAGACTCCAGATATGCCTTTGGGATGGCCCATGACTTTGGACCCATATGGAAGGCAAGAGGATTTATGACTGCGGCAGGTACGTCCATAAGACATGGAGCAGCCATTGGACGACTGCTGGAAGCACTCCTTCTACCCATTCAAGTGGCTATTCTGAAGGTAAAAGTTCATGGGAAATTAAACTCTTCAGAAGCCAAAGGCAATAATCTGGCAGATTTGGCGGCAAAACGAGCGGCCATGGGACCACCAGAAATGGAAGGAGAGGTGACCGGAAAGTGGGAACCAATGTTCACCTTACAGACCTTACCTGTGGACAGAAACTACCTCAAGGAACTCCAAGAAGCAGCAAGTCAAGAAGAAAAAGAAAGCTGGAGATGGAGAGGAGCTATTTTCAAAGACGGTCTGTTTGAGTGCAACAAGAGGCTTTGTTTACCCAAGAATATGTTTCCAGCTGTAGTCCAGTAGGCACACGGAGCAGCCCATCTGTCAAAGAGCCTCATGAACTCTGTCATCAACAAGTACTATGTAGCGCCTGGAATCACCACATTGACAAACAATTTTTGCAGAACATGTGCCATCTGTGCAAAATGCAATCCGGGACGCACAGAGAAGACACCACAGAAACACTTGGCCAAACCCCTATACCCTTTTCAAAGGATACAAATTGATCATATCCAGATGCCAAAGAGTGGGCGGTTGAGTACACCCTAGTGGTGTTGGACATGTTTTCCAGTTGGCCAGAGGCCTTTGCTGTAACTAACAGGACTGCTAAAACAACTGTGAAGAAACTCCTCACTGAGGTTGTATGCAGATATGGGCTTCCAGAGGTGATAGAGAGTGACCAGGGCCCCGCTTTCACAGCTTCAGTAACCAAAGAAATATGGGCGGCATTAGGAGTCACTCTGGCGTTCCATACCCCCTATCACCCCCAAAGTAGTGGGAAAATAGAAAGAATGCTAAAAGTAGCCCAAGAGACTGGCATGAGTTGGCCAGACAGTCTGCTTATTGCCCTATTTAGTGTCAGATACACACCAAGAGAGAACACTCCCTATCCCCTTATGAGATTTTGTTTAGCTCAGCCCCCATATTTGGTTGTTATTTTCCACAACAGTTGCAATTACAATTTGATGTGTTAACTGATTATGTGACTGTATTATTACGTGAATTAACCCGTATCCATGTCCAAGTGTTTTCTCCATTCCAGATTCTGAGTCAGATACAGGAACTCACAGCCTATTACCCGGAGATTGGGTATTAGTAAAGACATTTATGAGGAAACATTCCCTTGAGCCAAGATATGATGGTCCATTCCACGTTCTGCTGACCACAGCCCCTTCTGACAAGGTGGCCAGGAAGAACACTTGGATACACGCCTCCCAAACCAAGAAAGTCCCGAACCCTGAGGGAAAGGCGTCATCTACACCATGACAACTATGTTGTATATCCTTTTTCTAATGAGTCTGACAGAGGCTCAACAGGTGGATATCACTGAAATAGGTGACACCACTATATTTTGGTACAACTCATCCAACACTCATGTAGCTATTTACACCTTTGATTTCTGTAGTACAGATCCCATGTGGTGCTATGACCGTAATCTATATGATCTTGACACAACGAGCATGTTCCGATAGTAGTGACCAGGTATACATATGTGTCATGGATGATTACTGGGGACCAAAAGATTAGAATAAGATTGGAAGGGATTTGGACTGGTGAGTATGCCCTTGTAAAGGCCATTATGCCTCTCCACATCCTAGCAGAGAATACCCCTGACCCAACGCCTGGCCGTAGGAGGAAACAAAAAGCTCCTTCTGGTAGTTTTGACCCACATGTGTATATAGATGCCATTGGAGTCCCAAGGGGGGTGTCTAATAAATTTAAAGCCAGAGACCAAGTAAAGCAGGTTTTGAATCCCTGATTCCCATGATAACTGTTAATAAAAATGTAGATTAGATAAATTACATATACTACAACCAACAGAGGTTTGTGAATTACACCAGGGATGCCCTTCAAGGAATCGTTGACCAGCTAGCCCCTACATCCTACATGACATTCCAGAATAGGATGGCTCTGGACATGATTTTAGCAGAAAAAGGAGGTGTCTGTAAAATGATAGAAGGAACCGGAACATGTTGTACATATATTCCTGACAATACTGGCCCGAATGGTAAGGTTACTCTGTCTATGAAGAAATTGGAAGATCTGTCAGTTGAGTTGAAAAAGAATTCAGGGATCACAGACTTGTGGGATCAATATTTCAGTTGGATGAGTGGGTGGCAAAAGATACTTGCCCAAATAGGGGTAACTGTACTAATAATTCTGATTCTCCTGGTCCTGGTTGTATGCTGTGTTATACCATGTGTGAGGAAATTGATGAGCAAAGCTGTAGACAACAGAACACCTACCTTCCTGAACCAGGAGCAAGAGGATCCCCATATGATAGATGAAGGAAAACCTTATACCCCATTACGGTCCCTCCCCGCCAATAGTAATCTCACAATTTTGTAGGGATAGCATCTGACTTCCTTATGTACAAAGTCTGTGGCAAGGGAGGTGATGAAATAGTCATCACCTGTCTAACATACAGCATAAAAGAGTTCCAAGGTACATAAGGACAGATGATCGAGGTCTTATAGGGACAGATGAGCGAGGTCTTATAGGGACAGAGGAAAATAGTCATTCTAAGGGGGGACTGTGATGGATTTGGTAAAATGCCTATTTCATTTCCTATTGAATATATATATATATACGCTATTTCTATAAGTTTTATAAATATTTACTTTTATACTTTAATACATATGTTGTGTGAATATTTTCTGCCTGCTGGGCTTTGTGGTACTTTAAGAAATCCTTGCTTAAGAAATATTTGCTCACAGGAACAGATCCCCTCCCATCGTGTGATTTGGAAGACAAAAGAATGTTTTTCTCTTTTTAAGATAAGACTGAAGAAGATCACACCTATACCATGACGGAGATTGTTTTCGTGTAAAGTAACCAATCAAAGACTAATATAATGCTTATGCTGTTATCACGTGATGTTCGCATCATTTTTCATATATAAACTCACGGTTTCATTTCAATAAATTAGAGAGAAGTTTTCACAGACCAAACGTGTCAGTGTGAGTTTCTTTATGTGCGCACATTCCAAAAGCTGGCCAGCGTCATAAATTTTGGACAGGAACAGATAAGCACTGGATGATTAAGTCCAAGACTAAAACAACATGAACAGACCTGACACTAGAGCAAAGTCGTTCAATACCGGCATAGATTAGGCAATGATACTAACGGGATGGTGAGGAAAAGCATTACATCATCAGCATACATACAGATTCTGAAAGGTGAAACCAATAAAGGGTAACCAGAGATCTCCGAATGTGATCTGATTGCAATCACCAAAGGTCCCAACACCAGCGCACACAATAGGGATGACAGAGGACAACCATGACGGGTACCTCTACCCAATGTAACAAAGTCAGAGTTACAGCCGGGAAGTCTGATCCTTGTTATGGGAGAGTCATAGAGGGCGAGTATACCAGATAAATACTCATCACTGACACCCATTCTCTGCACCCAGGAAAACAAGGCCAAAGGACACCATCGAAGGCCTTATTAGTGTCCAAACTCAGTAACAAAACTTCTCTGGAGTGCAAATTGGCATCCTGACTAATGTGTAATGTAAGGAGAATGTTGTCACTGATAAATCTGTCCGGGATAAAACCTGATTGGTCTGGAGACACCAAAGCCCCTTTCATTCTTTACCCCCCCGGACATTCCTAAAAGAGCCTCAGATTTATATACATTTTCTGTTACAAAGGAATGTTTCCTTCCTCCTGAGCAGCAATGTAAGGGGCTCTATGCTCCATACTCCTGACCCCGGCACTCCATCATTGTGTTGGCTGCATAGTGTAATGATTGCCCATTGGCTGCCTGTGTAGTGTCATCATTGCCCTTTGTAGGCCATGTATGGTCAGGATGGTCCTTGTCTTGTCTATTTATTGTCAGTGCTGTTTGTTTAGAGGACTGTTAAATCTAAATTATGATTCGGCACTTATATTGATGGCAAGCTTGCAAAATATTTGGTTTTTATGATTAGTCATAATTAATATTAATATATGTAAGTGGTCTGTGACAAATGGTAGTATTTACTATTCTTCAATTATAGCTGAGACCAAAAGATATACAAGTTAAGCTGAAATAGTATATACCAGTTGAAAGTTGAGTAGACTATATTTAGAGATAGTTGGTTAAAAGTATTTGGTAGTTATGTCAAGGTTATTAGAAGTGACTTACTATTACATTACGTATTTTCTGTGTATATTTAGTATACGTCTCTAACACTGATACATATATAGTTTAGTGATTATACATTGATATGTTCTTAAGCTATACTATCTTTTAAATATATAGCTAAGGGTTACATCATTGGTACATCAGCATACATATGTTCCTGTCCATCAAACATCATATGTATAGCATCTTTCCCTTTTATGAATTGGCTTTGCTAAGCAGTAATACTTTCCATAGAAGGTATTATGATCACTAACTATGACGTACATTTGCCTCATAAAAGACCATCGGAACGGACAAGGGAAACACACACTCACGCTCACACACTCTCTCTCTGATACACACAAGCAACATGACTCTTGCAAACACACGTCTGAGAAGCTGCAACAGGTGCTGCAAGACAAGAGATCATCATTAACGTCACTTCCATCTTCTCTCTCGGACTTTGAGTTGGACAAGGACATGAGAATCGCACATGGCAAGAACAGCCATGACAGATAATGGTGACTTTTTCTTTGAACTTTCGCTTGTCAGTTTTACAGTAGTTTCATCTAGATGGAACTGTTCATAATACGCTTTACATTGTTTATTTGACACCATTGTGTGATAGAATAAAATCACACTTCATTTTTTATTACAATGGCTCTTTCATTCATAACACTGTTCAACAAATTTTTATTTTTTGCCAGTTTTGGAAACAAAAGGATCCATTTCTTAATGAATTTCACATTCTGAGTTCAAATATAACAATGAAATTTGTCAATTGGCTCTAGTTTTTCTGTAAACGGAAAGTTTTCTACTATAGGCGTAATGACTACATAATGCACAATAATTATATAGATAGATGTCTTTCCACAAATATAAAGCAAGTGATATTGACTACATAACAAAGCCTAAATGGCATAATATATTGCATAGGATTACCAAGAAAAATTATAGCCATAAGCTAAGTTGAATCATTTTAATACTTAGGATTCTCACTAGTTTTGTCTTCAGTTTGTGTCGGTTTTGCTTCTCTTGGCTTTTCTCTTGTATTCGAGGAAAGGGCTATCTCTTACAACTGTCCAGCAATAGTCAGCAAGCATTGATGGGCTCCATTTACCTTGATATCTTCTTTCCATAGCTGCAATGTCTTGATGGAAGCGCTCTCCGTGTTCATCACTCACTGCTCCACAGTTTGGTGGGAAAAAATCCAGATGCGAATGTAGAAAATGAATTTTTAGAGACATGTTTTTAGAGAATTTTTAGAGACATTTTTAGAGACTCTCCAAATCATTGGCACAGCGAAAGGCATAGATGCCTTTTTTCCATTCAACCATTGCTCCAGTGCCGTCCCACAAGAATTGCAGCATATATGTGGTGCCCAGCTCTTGTCCTGGTCTCCTATCTTGCAGCCAAAATACAAGTTGTAGGCTTTCTTAATCATTCCTGTTATCCTCCTTTTTTGTGAGATAAAAGTTATTTCACCGCAGATATAGCAGAAATTATCTGCTTTATTCACACAAGTTCGAGGCATTACTGAGTAGCCTATATAAGCATCAAACGAAATGTAAAGACGCTGTCGGACTACAATCAGCTACAGATACTGCAGCTTTTATGCAGTGAAGTGATGCAATTAAAGGCTAATATTGCATCATCTCAGTATACATGCAATTTTCTATTGGTCACCAGTATCAATTGCGCAATATGCACCTGAAGTTGCATCATAATTTTGAATGGCTTACGTCATTAGATGGGTGAATATATCATGGAAACTAGAGCCAATCAACATTTTTTAGGGTCATTTTCGTTTCCAGCACCCCAAAATTATGTAAGATTAGCTAATTTTATGCCCAAAACTTTTTACCTGTTGAACAGTGTAATCGCCTCAAGACACTAGAAGCAGTATTATATGTGTCTAAAAATCCAACAAGGACCATATTACTAGAATTTATCTCCACAATGAGGAGAATGTTCCGGCCCCGGAAGTGGGGGATGTTCTGCCCCTGAAGGGGTTCATCTGGGTTCCCACACTATATAAGTGTGTATCATCATCTGCTGGAGATAAAAGACGTCACAGTGACTATGGAGGAAGAGGACGGACTTGACTATGGAGGAAGAGGACAGACATGACTATGAAGGAATAGGACGGACGTGACTATGGAGGAAGAGGATGGACGTGACCACGGAGGAAGAGGACGGACGTGACCACGGAGGAAGAGGACGGACGTGACCACGGAGGAAGAGGACGGAGGTGACTATGGAGGAAGAGGACGGAGGTGACTATGGAGGAAGAGGACCGACATAACTGTGGAAGAAGAGGACAGACGTGACTATGGAGGAAGAGGATGGACATGATGGGGGTTAAATAGGAAAAAACATCTTATTACCTCCTCTGCTGTCACATCCAGCAACGTCTCTGATATGCTTCCCGTCCGTTCCTGACATCACTTCCTGTCTGTACCTGACATCACTTCCTGTCTGTACCTGACATCACTTCCTGTCTGCATTCCATAGAGACTTCCTGTGTGAGTATAGGTGAGATCAGCACCTTGTGGAGTTCAGAGGAACTGCAGCCCCGAGATCCATCCCATAATCCCCCTTCCTGTATAATATGTACCTTACAGGGATACTACGGGAGATGAAACATTACTGAATAAAGGAAGAAGAAATAAATGTAACTCTTATGTAACCAACTGTTCAACAAACATCTCTTATTACATATAGAAAAGTCTTACAAACACAGAACACAAAATACAAATGTATAGCTAATGAGAGCGATCCCGCCAAACCTGATCCTTCTGGGGGGGACAATGCAAAAATATATATCAATCCACTCATAATGACATCATCTTCTGGGAGTGTCTGCACATCCATCCATTTCATACACATTTCATTGTCTCTGCAGATCTCCTGCAGCCTATTAGCACCCATTTCCCTCTATGTCTCAGCAGATCTCCTGCAGCCTATTAGCACCCATTTCCCTTTCTATGTCTCAGCTGGCTGATTTTTAACGTGTCCTATGTCTTCAAGCAGAGTCCTATGTCTTTCGATCCTCGTTCAGCCTTTATGGTCAGGGTTTATGGGTTTATGTATCCCAGGGATCCTATAATAATTCCCATATTACTCCCAGGGATCCTTTATGGTCTGCAGAGTTGGGATGTAGCCGGGTTGTTGACATTAATAGGGATGGTAAAATCTCTGAGAATGATAGTTTGTAGTTCAGAGGAGAGAAAGTAGGGTACCCAGGTGGAGAAATCATCAAGAAAGCGGGACACGGGTCCAGGAGGCCTATAGATCACTGCAATCCTCAGAGAAATGGGAGAAAACAGCTGGATGCAGTGAGTCTGGAAAGAAGAGAAGGATAGAGAGGGAGGGTTAGGGAGGACATGGAAGGTGCTCAGTGGGATAGAAGCAAACCAACCCCACCACCTTTCTGACCACTGGGTCTGGGTGAGTGGGTCCAGAGGAGGCCTCCATAGGAAAGTGCTGCGGGGGAGGCAGAATCTGCTGCTTGGAGCCAGGTGTGTAATATTATATATATAATGTATATAATAAGACAATGTATATAAAATGTATATAATGATACAATGTGTAATAGGATGTATATAATGATACAATGTATAATAGAATGTATATATTGATACAATGTATAATAGGATGTATATAATGATACACTGTATAATAGAATGTATATAATGATACAATGTATAATAGAATGTATATAATGATACAATGTATAATGGAATGTATATAATGATACAATGTATAATGGGATGTATATAATGATACAATGTGTAATAGGATGTATATAATAATACAATGTATAATGGAATATATATAATGATACAATGTATAATATAATGTATATAATGATACAATGTATAATGGAATGTATATAATGATACAATGTATAATATAATGCAGATGATGATACAATGTGTAATAGGATGTATATAATGATACAATGTATAATGGAATGTATATAATGATACAATGTGTAATAGGATGTATATAATAATACAATGTATAATGGAATGTGTATAATGATACAATGTATAATAGAATGTATATAATGATACAATGTATAATGGAATGTATATAATGATACAATGTATAATAGAATGTATATAATGATACAATGCATAATAAAATGTATATAATGATACAATGTGTAACATATATAGTCAGGTCCATAAATATTGGGACATGGACACAATTCTAACATTTTTGGCTCTATACACCACCACAATGGATTTGAAATGAAACGAACAAGATGTGCTTTAACTGCAGACTGTCAGCTTTAATTTGAGGGTATTTACATCTAAATCAGGTGAACGGTGTAGGAATTACAACAGTTTGCATATTTGCCTCCCACTTGTTAAGAGACCAAAAGTAATGGGACAGAATAATAATCATAAATCAAACTTTCACTTTTTAATACTTGGTTGCAAATCCTTTGCAGTCAATGACAGCCTGAAGTGTGGAACGCATAGACATCACCAGATGCTGGGTTTCATCCCTGGTGATGCTCTGCCAGGCCTCTACTGCAACTGTCTTCAGTTCCTGCTTGTTCTTGGGGCATTTTCCCTTCAGTTTTGTCTTCAGCAAGTGAAATGCTCAATCGGATTCAGGTCAGGTGATTGGCTTGGCCATTGCTTTTGCAGTCTGCTTTGGGTCATTGTCCATCTGCACTGTGAAGCGTCCAATGAGTTGTGAAGCATTTGGCTGAATATGAGCAGATAATATCCCCGAAACACTTCACAATTCATCCGGCTGCTTCTGTCAGCAGTCACATCATCAATAAATACAAGAGAAGCAGTTCCATTGGCAGCCATACATGCCCACGCCATGACACTACCACCACCATGATCACTGATGAGGTGGTATGCGACGGATCATGAGCAGTTCCTTCTCCATACTCTTCTCTTCCCATCACTCTGGTACAAGTTGATGTCGGTCTCATCTGTCCATAGGATGTTGTTCCAGAACTGTGAAGGCTTTTTTACATGTCGTTTGGCAAACTCTAATCTGGCCTTCCTGTTTTTGAGGCTCACCAATGGTTTCCATCTTGTGGTGAACCCTCTGTATTCACTCTGGTGAAGTCTTCTCTTGATTGGTGACTTTGACACACATACACCTACCTCCTGGAGAGTGTTCTTGATCTGGCCAACTGTTGTGAAGGGTGTTTTCTTCACAAGGGAAAGAATTCTTCGCTCATCCACCACAGTTGTTTTCCGTGGTCTTCCGGGTCTTTTGGTGTTGCTGAGCTCACCGGTGCGTTCCTTCTTTTTAAGAATGTTCCAAACAGTTGTTTTGGCCACGCCTAATGTTTTGCTATCTCTCTGATGGGTTTGTTTTGTTTTTTCAGCGTAATGATGGCTTCACTGATAGTGACAGCTCTTTGCATCTCATCTTGAGAGTTGACAGCAACAGATTCCAAATGCAAATAGCACACTTGAAATGAACTCTGGACCTTTTATCTGCTCATTGTAATTGGGATAATGAGGGAATAACAAACACACCTGGCCATGGAACAGCTGAGAAGCCAATTGTCCCATTACTTTTGGTCCCTTAACAAGTGGGAGGCACATATGCAAACTGTTGTAATTCCTACACCGTTCACCTGATTTGGATGTAAATACCCTCAAATTAAAGCTGACAGTCTGCAGTTAAAGCACATCTTGTTCGTTTCATTTCAAATCCTTTATGGTGGTGTATAGAGCCAAAAATGTTAGAATTGTGTCGATGTCCCAATATTTATGGACCTGACTGTAAATCACATACTCCTGACCACTGCACTCTGTGCTCTGGGATGTAAATTGCATACTCCTGACCACTACACTCTGCACTCTGGGATGTAAATCACATACTCCTGACCACTGCACTCTGGGATGTAAATCACATACTCCTGACCACTGCACTCTGCACTCTGGGATGTAAATCACATACTCCTGACCACTACACTCTGGGATGTAAATCACATACTCCTGACCACTACTGTCAGGGCTCCGGGTATGACCAGAGGTGTGTGGACTGACACAGGGAAACGCAGGCTTCAGATATAGTATAAACAATATAATTTATTTAAGGCTAAACAATACATAAATGCAGTGCAAAAATAAACATAAACACAGTGCAAAAAAACCAAAACAAAACCCCCAACAGATAACAAAAGAACAATACTAAGCATAGTCAGGCAGGCCGGGTCGGTAGCAAACGGGCAGGCAAGGTACAAAGGAGCAGGCAGAGCATAGTCAGACGGGCCGGGTCAGGAACAATCAGGCAGACAAGGTACAAAGGAGCAGACTGGAGTGTGGTCACGAATAGCAGAGGTCAGGACAGGCAGAGTTCAAATCAGAGTCAGGGATCAAGCAGGATCAGACAGGAAGCAGACAGGATGCAGGTACAGGTGCTCTTGCGAAAACAAACACCAAGGCGCTGATTGCAAGTCTGGCCATTCCTTATATGCACCTCCTGCAATCAGCCTCAGGTGTTTGGCTGACTGCAGAAGTGAGCCTCTGGTTGCTGGGAGCACCCACTGGCCAGCCCTGGTACTGCAAACCACAAGGCAAGTGAGTCCCACCACTATTGGCGAGTCCATTCCTGACAGTACCCCCCCCCCTCAAGGAGCGGCCTCAGGACGCTCCAAACCGTCCTAAATGGGCAAAATGTTCCACCGCCCGGATCCGGTAATTGGCAGGATATCAAGGACTGGTAGATCAGGCTGGGCACCGGGCAGAGGCACATAAGGCTGGGCACCGGGCAGAGGCACATCAGGCTGGACACCGGGCAGAGGCACATCAGGCTGGACACCGGGCAGAGGCACATCAGGCTGGACACCGGGCAGAGGCACATAAGGCTGGGCACCGGACAGAGGCACATCAGGCTGGACACCGGACAGAGGCACATCAGGCTGGACACCGGACAGAGGCACATCAGGCTGGGCACCGGGCTACCAGGCGGAGCAGCGGGCACCAGGCCACCAGGCGGAGCAGCGGGCACCAGGCCACCAGGCGGAGCAGCAGGCACCAGGCCACCAGGCAGAGCAGCAGGCCCTGAGTCATCTGGCAAGACTGCGGGCACCGAGTCATCTGGCAAGACTGCGGGCATCGGGGCTTTAAGCTCGACAGTGGGCACCAAGTCATCTGGCAAGACAGCGGGCACCGAGTCATCTGCGGAGCAGCAGGCACCAGGCCACCAGGCGGAGCAGCAGGCACCAGGCAGAGCAGCAGGCCCTGAGACATCTGGCAAGACTGCGGGCACCGAGTCATCTGGCAAGACTGCAGTCACCGAGTCATCTGGCAAGACTGCGGGCACCGAGTCATCTGGCAAGACTGCGGGCACCGAGTCATCTGGCAAAACTGCAGGCACCGAGTCATCTGGCAAGACTGCGGGCACCGAGTCATCTGGCAAAACTGCAGGCACCGAGTCATCTGGCAAAACTGCAGGCACCGAGTCATCTGGCAAGACTGCGGGCACCGAGTCATCTGGCAAGACTGCGGGCACCGAGTCATCTGGCAAGACTGCGGGCACCGAGTCATCTGGCACAACAGCGGGCATCGGGGCTTTAAGCTCGACAGTGGGCACCGAGTCATCTGGCAAGACAGAGGGCACCGAGTCATCTGGCAAGACTGCGGGCCCCGAGTCATCTGGCAAGACTGTGGGCGCCGAGTCATCTGGCAAGACAGCGGGCACCGAGTCATCTGGCAAGAATGTGGGTGCCGAGTCATCTGGCAAGAATGCGGGTGCCGAGTCATCTGGCAAGACAGCGGGCACCGAGTCATCTGGCAAAACTGCGGGCATCGGGTCATCAAGCTCGACAGCGGGCAACGAGTCATCTGGCAAGACAGCGGGCACCGAGTCATCTGGCAAAACAGCGGGCACCAGGTCGTCAAGCTCGACAGCGGGCACAGAGTCATCTGGCAAGACAGCGGGCACCGAGTCATCTGGCAAAACAGCGGGCATCGGGTCATCTGGCAAGACTGCGTGCACCGAGTCATCTGGCAAAACAGCGGGCACCGGGTCATCTGGCAAGACTGCGGGCGCCGAGTCATCTGGCAAGACTGCGGTCATCGGGGCTTTAAGCTCGACAGCGGGCACCGAATCATCTGGCAAGACAGCGGGCGCCGAGTCATCTGGCAAGACTGCGGGCACCGAGTCATCTGGCAAGAATGTGGGCACCGAGTCATCTGGCAAGACTGCGGTCATCGGGGCCTTAAGCTCGACAGCGGGCACCGAGTCATCTGGCAAGACAGCGGGCGCCGAGTCATCTGGCAAGACTGCGGGCACCGAGTCATCTGGCAAGAATGTGGGCACCGAGTCATCTGGCAAGACTGCGGGCGCCGGGTCATCTGGCAAGACTGCGAGCATCGAGTCATCTGGCAAGACAGCGAGCGCCGGGTCATCTGGCAAGACTGTGGGCGCTGAGTCATCTGGCAAGACTGCAGGCGCCGGGTCATCTGGCAAGACTGCGGGCGCCGAGTCATCTGGCAAGACTGCGGGCACCGAGTCATCTGGCATCAGGGTATCGGGCTGAATTGCGGGTGCCGGGGCACCAGGCTGAACCACGGAAGGCGGGTTCACAGACAGCAGACTGACCGGTTTGGATACTGGCAGGATGGTACTGGTTGGAAAGAATTTTTGCTTTTTCCTGGTTTTAGTTACTGGAGCACAGGAAGTAAGCGCAGGTTTGTAAGTGGATAGAGCAGCTGTAGGCAGAGAAGAGCTGGGGGATGGAACAAAGGAGGGAGCAGTTGCTACAGAGGACTTCTTTACAGGGTTAAAGAAAGGATAGGTGCAACGAGTGGGAGCAGGGGACTGATATGTGGTAGTTAGCAGAGTATACTGGGCAGTCACTGGGGGTGCTGTCGGGGATGAAGGAAGAGTGCCTTGAGCAGAGGAATGACGTTGCAAGCTGACTGAGGCTGGGTGCAACAAGTCTGTCCATGTCTGCAGTATGGGTTGAACAAAGCTCAGCTTACACAAAGCCTGTCTGGTCAAAGACTGCACTGCGTTTATACAGTCCCTTAATACCTGTTGTGAACATGCAGAATAACGCTCCAGAAAGTAATCCACATCATCCTCTAATAACCATACCAGGGACTCTACCTGGTCGGCACTAAATGGCGGCAAAAATTCATCCCTGCATTCGGGGGTACCAGATGAAACCAACTCTGCACAAACCTGAATCAATGGTTGCACCTCAGAGAACTTTGTGCCCTGATCTACTAGGCAATGAGCGATCCTTATGCACTCTAGTAGTTGATCCCCGGTATATTTCTTCAAAGTCTGATAAGCATAATCTCTGTCATCAAAGACTAGCAGAGATAAATACACAACCTCATCAAGATCCATCCTTCCCAGCAACAAGCCAAGATGGCTTCCCTGTGCAGCCACTTCTGGTCAGGATTGGCCTTGGTGTAATGTCAGGGCTCCGGGTATGACCAGAGGTATGTGAACTGACGCAGGGAAACGCAGGCTTCAGATATAGTATAAACAATATAATTTATTTAAGACTAAACAATACATAAACGCAGTGCAAGACTAAACATAAACACAGTGCAAACAAACCAAACCAAAACCCCCAACAGATAACAAAAGAACAATACTAAGTGTTGTCGGGCAGGCCAGGTCGGTAGCAAACGGGCAGGCAAGGTACAAAGGAGCAGGCAAAGTGTAGTCAGACGGGCTGGGTCAGGAACAATCAGGCAGACAAGGTACCAAAGGAGCAGACTGGAGGGTGGTCAGGAATAGCAGAGGTCAGGACAGGCGGAGTTCAATCAGAGTCAGGGATCAAGCAGGATCAGACAGGAAGCAGACAGAATGCAGGTACAGGGGCTCTTGGGAAAACATACACCAAGGCGCTGATTGCAAGTCTGGCCATTCCTTATATGCACCTCCTGCAATCAGCCTCGGGTGTTTTGGCGGACTGCAGAAGTGAGCCTCTGGTTGCTGAGAGCACCTGCTGGCCAGTCCTGGTACTGCAAACCACAAGGCAGGTGACTCCCACCACTATTGGTGAGTCCATTCCTGACAACTACATTCTGTACTCTGGGATGTAAATCACATACTCCTTACCACTACACTCTGGGATGTAAATCACATACTCCTGACCACTACACTCTGTACTCTGGGATGTAAATCACATACTCCTGACCACTACACTCTGTACTCTGGGATGTAAATCACATACTCCTGACCACTACACTCTGTACTCTGGGATGTAAATCACATACTCCTGACCACTACACTCTGTACTCTGGGATGGAAATCACATACTCCTGACTACTGCACTCTGGGATGGAAATCACATACTCCTGACCACTACACTCTGTACTCTGGGATGTAAATCACATACTCCTGACCACTACACTCTGTACTCTGGGATGGAAATCACATACTCCTGACTACTGCACTCTGGAATGGAAATCACATACTCCTGACCACTACACTCTGTACTCTGGGATGGAAATCACATACTCACCACTGCATGTTGTTTGCAGGGCTGTATGAAGTAGTCTCCTGACCCCTGCACTCTGGGCCATTATTCATGGTGAACCAGAAACTGGATGACCTGTAAAGGCTTGTAAAGTTGTCAGGGATCGCGGGGCCTCTCCCGGCGCACGCACACTTGCGACAGCTCACGCCTGGACACAGGCACTAGATCCCGGCGGGCCGCGACTGACAGGACACTGCGCATGCTCAGTAGGAGCCGCGGGCGCGCCTCGGGCGGCCAATGACAGCCCGGGGGCGTGTCCTGGCCGGCCAATGACAGTGCAGGGCGCACTATTTAAAGATGCCCTGCACTTTCACAGATTGCCGCAAGGTCTATCTGTGATCCTGAGTTCCTGTACCTGATTAGTGACCCTGATTGCCCTGGCTACGCTGCCTTCTCCTGTGATTTGACCCTGATTGCCCTGGCTACGCTGCCTTCTCCTGTGATTTGACCCGGATTGCCCTGACTATGCTGCCTTCTCCTGTGCTTTGACCCGGATTGCCCTGACTACTCTGCCTTCTCCTTTCCTGACCCCCGGCTTGTTTGACCATTCTGCGGACTGACTTATCCTGCTGACCCTGCAAGTGACCTGACTATTCTTAGCCTGCTGATTCGGTACCTCGCTTACCCCACGGGACCACGGCTCATGGCCATCCTGCTAGGTCCTGCCGTCCTTCTCACATCTGGCTCTCCCGGTACCTGCATACATCCCCGGAGGCTCCCTCTGCCACTGGTGGGCCTGCTCGGAGGTCGTGACCTGGCCCTGGTCTGTTACAAGTCCATCCCCACCATCAGGGGCCCTGGTGAAAGCACAGACTGGGCTTAGACTACACACTCTGGGTAGGACTGTCAAGTGAGCAGCCAGAGGCACCACCTGGCGGATCATAACAAAAGTGTCTCCTGTGAGAAATGTTTGGGCCCCAAAGATCCCCATCGTGGCCCCGACACACACAATTCTTTTCACTCAATAAATTCTTTATTATAGTTTTACTTCTAACAAGATTGTAATCATAGAATCAGGAAATAACAAAGGAAGGAATCCGATTGGTCAGGAAGATCCCTTGTCTGGAATGTGGGGGCGGGGTCATTATTATTGGTGTACAATACAATACACAACGTGTTCCATTATTATAACAAAGTATTGTAGAAAAGATCCCAACATGTGACATGGCTGAATGATTGCTGGTCATATTAGTTCATCTATTCTCTAAGTGGGGTGGTATCTATTGGGCCAATCCCTTTTACAAACCACACATAATATCGCCCTTCAAAGTGAAAACAGAAACGATTTGTACAAAATCAAAGAGTAGAAATATTTTCCGGTGGATCCCCTCTACCCAGACCACATATGTAGACATAGAACAACAAGATGTGTTCCCTCTCGTGCTGCACTCCTCCAACCACCCAAACCCACACAGAAGCCAAGGGAAATAATGAGAGGAAAGTTCCCCCTAGTTTGGGGTGGAGTTCTCCTTCCCTCCTGTTGGGGGATGGGAGAAGGATGGACTGAAGACAGAGAGACGCTTCGGGGTCACCACTGTTCTGTAGAGCCTTGAAATGAAGGACATCAACTTCAGAAGTTCTTGTTGTCTGTGTAAAGTTCCCCGATAACGAGATCTGGGCTCTCCCGGCTTCTAGCTCTGTAACCCGCTATATCATTATCAGGAAACGCAACTCCGACACCCAAGAAGGGCTGAAGTTGTGTCCTTCATTTCCAGGATCTACTGACCACTCTGCACCCCGACATTTACTGCACTTCATCCGTGTCTTTGGGGGCCTCTCATCTCCTTATGGACTGTTTCTTCCATGATGAAGATCAGCCATGGAGTATATCTGAGGTGTATATCAGGGTGTGCTTCTTCCCCACATGAGATCTGGGATGTCCAGCAACATTCATCTAGAAGACATTTCCCGCACTCAAGGCACTAATATACCTCCAGGGTTGTGTGGGACCCCTCATGTACAGGAAGACAGGACTTCAGTGAGGAACAATCACCTCACTCAGGACAGGAATATGGCTTCTCCGCCATGTGAGATTTCTGATGTTTCGAAAGACCGTACTTCTGTGAAAAACATTGGCCGCACTCAGGACAGGAATATGGCTTCTCCCCTGTATGAAATCTCTGATGTCTGAAAAGACTGCACTTCCGTGAAAAACATTTCCCGCAATCAGGACAGGAATACGGCTTCTCCCCCGTATGAGATCTCTGATGTTTGTAAAGACTGGATTTTACTGAAAAACATTTCCCGCACTCAGGACAGGAATACGGCTTCTCCCCTGTGTGAGATCTCTGATGTGTGTAAAGATGGGACTTGTCTAAAAAACTTTTCCCACACTCAGGACAGGAATATTTCTTCTCCCCTGTGTGAAATTTCAGATGTCTGTAAAGACTGGAATTCTGTGAAAAACATTTTCCACACTCAGAACAAGAATACTTCTTCTCCCCCTTGTGAAATCTCAGATGTCTGTAAAGATTGGTCGTCTGTGAAAAACATTTCCCGCACTCAGGACAGGAATACGGCTTCTCCCCCGTGTGAAATCTCAGATGTCTGTAAAGATTGGACGTCTGTGAAAAACATTTCCCGCACTCAGGACAGGAATACGGCTTCTCTCCTATGTGAGATCTTTTATGCACATTAAGTTTGGATTTAGAACAGAAACCCTTCCCGCACTCAGGACAGGAATACGGCTTCTCCCCTGTGTGAGATCTCTGATGTGTGTTAAGATTTGACTTATCTGAAAAACATTTCCCGCACTCAGAACAAGAGTGTGACTTCTCCCCCGTGTGAGATCTTTTATGCCTATTAAGGTGGGATTTAAAATGGAATCCCTTCCCGCACTCAGTACAGGGAAACCTCTTCCCTGTTGGAAGGCCGGCCCAGTCCCGCACAGTCTGAGGTTCCTCAGGATACGAGGAATCCGATGGTCCATCTACACTGGGTGGTGCCGGATGGACATTGGAGGGAGCCGGGTTTTCTCCTGGACTATACTGTGTGATGTCCTCATCTTCTACTTTCCAGTCTGGAGACAAAGTGAGACAATCCTCGGGGGTTTTCCTCATCTCCCGGCCATGGACTAAAATACAAAGACAAACAGGATTACTAGACAGGAGCTGATTGGTTCCCCCAAACCAGGACTCCGCCCACATCAGGCAGCTTGGTCTCTGAGGAGCTTACAATTCCACCCTCAAGGGAACTAGGAAATGGCTCCTCTGATCTCCTACCAGGTCATTTCTTTATTCATGGACCTTAGTCAGAGAGTGAGGAAACAACCAGAACTGTCTTTTATAGGAGGGACAGTGATGAGGGGATTATAGGACGAGGGTCCCCACCCCCTCTATCACTCATCGCCATCTTCCCAACACAAGAAGTACTGCACTTCCTTATTTACTCCATGATTTAGTCATGAAGAACAGCGGGGCTGAGCCCCACCAGAGGTCAGAGAGTGAGGATGGGGGGAGAACAACCAAGATGAAGACTGGACTGATCCTGAAGACCACCATCATTGGGGTATTGACTCCTCCCTCATTATCACTTTCTGTTTAAGGGTCCAAAGTTGGAGGATGTTATCACATTATTATCACCATGTAAAAGTCTGTGCTCCAATCACATCATCCGATATAAAATGTCCAGCTGGGAGGAAATGGGGGGAACAAAAGAGAATCCATATTATGTGTATATATAGCTGTCAGGGAATTCCATGATCCCCGTAGCGATGGTCCCGGCGCAAGCGCAGTATGCCGCCCTGTGCAGGGACACTGGCACTAGGTCCAGGCCGGACGCTGCGTTCGAGTTCGCGCATGCGCAGTAGAAGCCGCGGCCACCCGCTGGGCACCAATGGCAGCGCAGGGCGGGATATTTAAATGGGCCTGAGCTGTCATTCAGTGCCTTCTGGTCTCCTTGTATCCTGTGAACCTGTGCCCTGTAAGTTATTGACCTGGATTGTACCTGACCTTGCTATAGACTCCGTGCTCTGGGAACGCCTATTCAGTGGAGTGCTAGTGGTACCGTCGGGCGGTCCCTTACAATAGCAGTGGGGGAGGGTGGAGAGCAGAAGTCAGGACTATGGAATGTACAACATAGAGTATAAAGTGCAGGGGTCAGGAGTATGTAATGTACAACATAGAGTATATAGTGCAGGGGTCAGGAGGATGTAATGTACAACATAGAGTATATAGTGCAGGGGTCAGGAGTATGTAATGTACAACATAGAGTATATAGTGCAGGGGTCAGGAGTATGTAATGTACAACATAGAGTATATAGTGCAGGGGTCAGGAGTATGTAATGTACAACATAGAGTATATAGTGCAGGGGTCAGGAGTATGTAATGTACAACATAGAGTATATAGTGCAGGGGTCAGGAGTATGTAATGTACAACATAGAGTATATAGTGCAGGGGTCAGGAGTATGTAATGTACAACATAGAGTATATAGTGCAGGGGTCAGGAGTATGTAATGTACAACATAGAGTATATAGTGCAGGGGTCAGGAGGATGTAATGTACAAGTTATATAGTATAAGGGTCAGGACTCTCAGTATTAGTATTCTGTAATCAGTGGAAGCTTAAATGTTTACTGTAGACAACATGTAGAGGTGAGCTGGGATTAAACCATCATGAAACAGGTTAGATTGGATGTGACGGTGTAAGTGGTATACTTGGACAGAAGGGTGTTGTTGGACGTGTTATACTTGGACAGAGGGGTGGCAGTGGACATGGTATACTTGGACAGAGGGGTGGCGGTGAACGTGGTATAATTGGACAGAGGGGTGGAAGTGGACGTGGTTAACTTGGACAGAGGGGTGGCAGTGGACGTGATAAACTTGGACAGAGGGGTGGCAGTGGACGTGGTATACTTGGACAGGGGGGTGATGGTGGACGTGGTATACTTGGACAGAGGGGTGGCGGTGGACGTGGTATATTTGGACAGAGGGGTGGCGGTGGACGTGGTATACTTGGACAGAGGGGTGGCAGTGGACGTGGTATACTTGGACAGAGGGGTGGCGGTGGACGTGGTATACTTGGACAGAGGGGTGGCGGTGGATGTGGTATACTTGGACAAAGGGGTGATGTGGACGTGGTATACTTGGACAGAGGGGTGGCGGTGGACGTGGTATACTTGGACAGAGGGGGGGCGATGGATGTGGTATACTTGGACAGAGGGGTGGCGGGGGACGTGGTATACTTGGACAGAGGGGTGTTGGTGGACGTGGTATACTTGGACAGAGGGGTGTTGGTGGACGTGGTATACTTGGACAGAGGGGTGGCGGTGGATGTGGTATACTTGGACACAGTTCCGTACACATGGCTAATGTGTAAGGTAAAGTCTATGGGCTGGAAAAATCTGAATGTAAATGGATAGAAAACTGGCTAAAAGATCGTATTCAGAGAGTAGTGGGTAATGATTCATACTCTGAATGGTCTAGGGGTGTCAGTAGTGTACCCCAAGGTTCAGTGTTATTAGTGGGGAACCCCAAGGTTCAGTGTTATTAGTGGGGTACCCCAAGGATCAGTGTTATTAGTGGGGTACCCCAGGGTTCAGTGTTATTAGTGGGGTACCCCAAGATTCAGTGTTATTAGTGGGGTACTGCAAAGGTTCAGTGTTATTAGTGGGGTACCCCAGGGTTCAGTGTTATTAGTGGGGTACCCTAAGGTTCAGTGATATTAGTGGTGTACCCCAAGGTTCAGTGTTATTAGTGGGGTACCCCAAGGTTCAGTGTGTTTACTGGGGGACCCCAAGGTTCAGTGTTATTAGTGCGGTACCCCAAGGCGCAGCGTTATTGTGGGGTACCCCAGTGTTCAGTGTTATTAGTGGGGTACCCCAAGGTTCAGTGTTATTAGTGGTGTACCCCAAGGTTCAGTGTTATTAGTGGTGTACCCCAAGGTTCAGCGTTATTGTGGAGTACCCCAGGGGTCAGTGTTGTTAGTGGGGTACCCCGAGGTTCAATGTTATTAGTGGTGTACCCCGAGGTTCAGTGTGATTAGTGGGGTACCCCAAGGTTCAGTGTGATTAGTGGGGTACCCCAAGGTTCAGTGTTATTAGTGGGGTACCCCAGGGTTCAGAATCATCAGTGGTGTACCCCAAGGTTCAGTGTTATTGGTGTGGTATAGAGGTTCAGTGTTATTAGTGGGGTACCCCAAGGCTCAGTGTGATTAGTGGGGTACACCAATGCTCAGTGTTATTAGTGGGGAACCCCAAGGTTCAGTGTTATTAGTGGGGTACCCCAAGGTTCAGTGTTATTAGTGGTGTACCCCAAGGTTCAGTGTTATTAGTGGTGAACCCCAAGGTTCATTGTTATTAGTGGTGTACCCCAAGGTTCAGTGTTATTAGTGGGGTACCCCAAGGTTCAGTGTTATTAGTGGTGTACCCCAAGGTTCAGTGTTATTAGTGGGGTACCCCAAGGTTAAGTGTTATTAGTGGGGTACCCCAGGGTTCAGTGTTATTAGTGGGGTACCCCAGGGTTCAGTGTTATTAGTGGTGTACCCCAAGGTTCAGTGTTATTAGTGGGGTACCCCAAGGTTCAGTGTTATTAGTGGGGTACCCCAAGGTTCAGTGTCATCAGTGGTGTACCCCAAGGCTCAGTGTTATTATCCGGTTGCTGCCCGATCTATGGCCAGATGGTGGCCGGGTGAGCACCTCGTCCCTCCGGGTGAAAGCCATATGGCGTCCATCCAGGTATGCGCAGTTTGCATGCCCGCAGAACCGTGCAGCGGCGCGATCTGTCACCGGCCATGTACCTCGGACACGGCCAATGACAGATCTGTGTACCGGCCCCATTGTCTGTACCATGTGACCTGCTGTGACCAATCACTGTAGGTCACATGACAGTTGTATACAATGGATGGCTTCATTTTCTTCCCAAAAAAAGAACACACATTTTTAAATAAAGATATGTTTTTCTTTGTTTCTGTTATAAAAGTTTTCAAATAAATAATTGTTCTTCATAAATTTAGGCCGAGATGTATTCTGCTCCATGTCTTTGGTGAAAATAACCCAAATTAGGATTTCTGAACTCTATAACTTCCCTACAGACTAAATCATAAACTATGGTATAGATCTGAAAATTGATCAATCCTGAAGTACTGACAGCCAATCTAATTTCTTGAGGTCCAAGAATGTCAGAATAGTACAGATATCCCCCAAATGTCAGGACAGTACAGATATCCCCAAATGTCAGAATGGTACAGATATCCCCCAAATGTCAGGACGCTACAGATATCCCCCAAATGTCAGAACGGTACAGATATCCCCCAAATGTCAGGACGGTACAGATATCCCCCAAATGACAGGACAGTACAGATATCCCCCAAATGTCAGGACGGCACAGATATCCCCCAAATGTCAGGACAGTACAGATATCCCCCAAATGACAGGACAGTACAGATATCCCCCAAATGTCAGGACGGCACAGATATCCCCCAAATGTCAGGACAGTACAGATATCCCCCAAATGTCAGGACGGTACAGATATCCCCCAAATGTCAGGATGGTACAGATATCCCCCAAATGTCAGCACAGTACAGATATCCCCCAAATGCAGGACAGTACAGATATCCCCCAAATGTCAGGACAGTACAGACATCCCCCAAATGTCAGGACAGTACAGACATCCCCCAAATGTCAGGACAGTACAGACATCCCCCAAATGTCAGGACAGTACAGACATCCCCCAAATGTCAGGACAGTACAGACATCCCCCAAATGTCAGGACAGTACAGACATCCCCCAAATGTCAGGACGGTACAGATATCCCCCCAAATGTCAGAACGGTACAGATATCCCCCAAATGTCAGGACAGGACAGATATCCCCCAAATGTCAGGACAGATATCCCCCAAATGTCAGGACGGTACAGATATCCCTCAAGTGTCAGAACGGTATAGATATCCCCCAAATGTCAGAACGGTATATTTATCCCCCAAATGTCAGAACAGTACAGATATCCCCCAAATGTCAGGACGGTACAGATATCCCCCAAATGTCAGAACGGTACAGATATCCCCCAAATGTCAGAACGGTACAGATATCCCCCAAATGTCAGAACGGTACAGATATCCCCAAATGTCAGCACGGTACAGATATCCCCCAAATGTCAGAACGGTACAGATATCCCCCAAATGTCAGGACGGTACAGATATCCCCCAAATGTCAGGACAGTACAGATATCCCCCAAATATCAGGACAGTACAGATATCCCCCAAATGTCAGGACAGTACAGATATCCCCCAAATGTCAGGACGGTACAGATATCCCCCAAATGTCAGGACGGTACAAATATCCCCCAAATGTCAGGACAGTACAGATATCCCCCAAATGTCAGGACGGTACAGATATCCCCCAAATGTCAGAACAGTACAGATATCCCCCAAATGTCAGGACAGTACAGATATCCCCCAAATGTCAGGACAGTACAGATATCCCCCAAATGTCAGGACAGTACAGATATCCCCCAAATGTCAGGAAAGTACAGATATCCCCCAAATGTCAGGAAAGTACAGATACCCCTAAATTTTAGTTTGGGTACAATGTTGCATTACTGTGCAATTGTCATTCAAAGTGTGAGAGCGCTGAAACCTGAAAATTGGCCTGGGCACGAAGGGGGTAGAAGTGCCCGGTATGGAAGGGGTTAGTGGGGTACCCCAAGGTTCAGTGTTATTAGTGGGGTACCCCAAGATTCATTGTTGGGACCCCAACTTATTAATATATTTATAAACAATATCGGGTCTGATATTAAAGATCCCAAGGGAGGATATGATCTCCATGTATAATACATAAGGGGGGGATATGATCTCCATGTATAATACATAAGGGGGGGTATGATCTCCATGTATAATACATAAGGGGGGATATGATCTCCATGTATAATACATAAGGGGGGATATGATCTCCATGTATAATACATAAGGGGGGATATGATCTCCATGTATAATACATAAGGGGGGGATATGATCTCCATGTATAATACATAAGGGGGGATATGATCTCCATGTATAATACATAGGGGGGGGGATATGATCTCCATGTATAATACATAAGGGGGGATATGATCTCCATATATAATACATAAGGGGGGATATGATCTCCATGTATAATACATAAGGGGGGATATGATCTCCATGTATAATACATAAGGGGGGGATATGATCTCCATGTATAATACATAAGGGGGGATATGATCTCCATGTATAATACATAAGGGGGGGATATGATCTCCATGTATAATACATAAGGGGGGATATGATCTCCATGTATAATACATAAGGGGGGATATGATCTCCATGTATAATACATAAGGGGGGATATGATCTCCATGTATAATACATAAGGGGGGATATGATCTCCATGTATAATACATAAGGGGGATATGATCTCCATGTATAATACATAAGGGGGGATATGATCTCCATATATAATACATAAGGGGGATATGATCTCCATGTATAATACATAAGGGGGGATATGATCTCCATATATAATACATAAGGGGGATATGATCTCCATGTATAATACATAAGGGGGATATGATCACCATGTATAATACATAAGGGGGGATATGATCACCATGTATAATACATAAGGGGGATATGATCTCCATGTATAATACATAAGGGGGATATGATCTCCATGTATAATACATAAGGGGGGATATGATCTCCATGTATAATACATAAGGGGGGATATGATCTCCATGTATAAAGCATAAGGGGGATATGATCTCCATGTATAATACATAAGGGGGATATGATCTCCATGTATAATACATAAGGGGGGATATGATCTCCATGTATAATACATAAGGGGGGATATGATCTCCATGTATAAAGCATAAGGGGGATATGATCTGCATGTATAATACATAAGGGGGGATATGATCTCCATGTATAATACATAAGGGGGGATATGATCACCATGTATAATACATAAGGGGGGGATATGATCTCCATGTATAATACATAAGGGGGGTTGCTGTAGGAAAGTCCTGGATTCTTTCTTGGATACACAGAATATAACTGGATATAACATTTATAGGGAAAGTTGATCCAGGGAATATCCGATTGCATCTCGGGGTGTCAGGAAGGAATTTTTTCCCCTGCAGGAGCAGATTGGATCGTGCTTTGCTGGGTTTTTTCCTTCTGGTGGATCAGCTGTGGGTGTCGGATTATAACTTTTATTTTTAATGGTACAACTAGATGGAATGTCTGTTTTCAGCCAGACTAACTATGTAACTATGTAGGTCCCACACCGCTGCCTCCCATCTCCTGAGACTGCACTCAGTGACTTGGGTCTGAGACACTACAGACATATCCCTCCACCCGGCACAGCCAGCAGATAACAGAGAAGGTCCCCTGGAAGAGTCAGGCACAAGGCAGGAGACCCCAGTCACATGTCCTGGGTGCTACATTATGCAATGCTTAGAGTAAAAACCAACATTTTTCTGCCAGCTGAACCCCAGAACCTCCATAAATCCAGTCTAGATACATAAATTGTGTCTGCAGCACAGAGAAGGAAGATTATGCGAGAGAAATCCAGGAATACAGGACGGGGAACACAGCTCAGGAAAGTGACCAGGGGATTACAGGCTGATATCACCCAGTCCCCGCCCTACTCTGGACCAATCAGTGAGCAGTATGGGTGGAGGAATGGATTTAGTGTTCATGACCCACCTGTGCTGATCTCTGTAGGAGTGTCCTCCTCTATAAATGTCCCCGTTATTCCATCCTCCTCCATAGACTGCTGATCATCCCTCACATACGTCTCTTCTTCTTCTGCTTTCACCTCAAATTCTATATCGATTGGATCTCCACTCTAAATCAAGGAAATGAGAGAAAATATCATCTGTAAAATGTAAGATTTATGATTGTGACATCACACACAAAATCCACACATTGTCTCCCTTCACAGAAGCAGATCACATGTGATATGTGGGTACATTTCCCCTAAATACCGCATGCCATCCTGAAACTGTCCATTTCCTATCCCGTGTTGCGGTATTGACCACAAACACTGAACACGCTCAGTAAATACCGCATGAACAGGCGTTACATTCACAGAAGGAAATAAAGAATGAAATGCATGCGGTCATTAATTAGTGGTGGAGACATGCGGCATTCAGGAAATGTGTACTGCTTGGTAAAGAGTGGACGGCCGCTGGCATCCTTAACAACCAGTAAACAACATGGTTGTTAGGGAGCGAGCGGCCGCCACGTCCTAACAAACCAATAAATATAAAAAAAAGAATTACCGGCAATGAAATATGAAGAAAATAGCATAGGATTCCCCCTTTGGCGGGGTCTAGTATGGATTTTGAGGGGGACCCCTTGCCAAAATGAAAGAAATACATATCATACCCCTATCTGAGCATGCAGCCCAGCAGGTCAGGAATGGGGGTGATGAGCAAGTGACCCCCCCATCCTGAAACATACCAGGCCACGTGCCCTTAACATGGAGTGGATGCTCTGGGGCAGGGGGGCTTTGCTCCTCCAGATCACCTTGTCCATGTTGATGGGGACAAGGGACTCTTCCCCACAACCCAGGCTAGTGGCTGTGGGGGTTTGCAGGCAGAGGACTTACAAAATTTAACAAGGGGGCCCTCAGATCCCTCACCCCATGTGAATGAGTATGGGGTACATGGTACCCCTAATTATTCACCCCCAAAAAGTATTCTGTTAAATAGACAGCAGGCAGTTTTTGACAAGTCCTTTATTAAAAAAGCAAAACTAAAGCAAAATGTCCCCCCCGGTGTAGATCCATCATCAATCACGATGCTCGCTGTCACCGCTGACTCGGAAAGAAAAGCTCCGCTCCCAATGAAGACTCCCCTCTGTCTGACAGCTCTGCTGCCTCCTGCCACTAAATATACTAAGGGACGGTGCCACTCGGTGATGTCACTGACCAGGGCATGTTGTATTGGTGATGTCACTGACCGGGGCATGTTGTATTGGTGACGTCACTGACCAGCGCATGTTGTATTGGTGATGTCACTGACCGAGGCATGTTGTATTGGTGACGTCACTGACCGGGGCATGTTGTATTGGTGACGTCACTGACCGGGGCATGTTGTATTGGTGATGTCACTGACCGGGGCATGTTGTATTGGTGACGTCACAAGAGGGCAAGGCCACCCAGTGATGTCACAGGGTGGTAGCACTCCTTAGTTTATTTAGAAGTGGGAGGCGGCGGAGCTGTCAGACAGCAGGAGGAGAGCTTTGTTTTTTCTTCGAGTCAGCGATGACAGCGAGTATTGTGATTGGATCATCGATGAATCTACATCAGGGGGATATTGTTCTTTATTTTTGTTTTGTCAAAAATATCTTCAAGTGGTTTTTTACACTACACTACAATGCCCAGGGTTGTGGGGAAGGGACCCTTGTCCCCATCAACATGGGGACAAGGTGCTTTTGGGAGGGCAGAGCGTCCCTGCCCTGAAGCACCCACCCAATGTTGAGGGTATGTGGCCTGTTATGGTTCAGGAGGAAGGTGGGCACTCACTAAGGGTCTGGTATTGATTTTGGAGGGGAACCCACACTTTTTGTATTATTTTGTCATCGGGGTTCCCCTCAAAATCCATACCAGACCTTGAACTTGGCAGCCGTCTGCTCCTTGTTTACTGGTTGTTGGGGACACTGGTGGCTGCCCTCTCCATAACAACAAGCTATTTACAAGTGTTGCTATGGACACCAGTGGTAAATTCCCCGCAGGATTCACTACTAAAAAACAGAATGCAGCATCTTACTACATACTGGGATACGGGAAGATACCGCTTTGTGATTGGACCCCATAGTCTCTACAAGTCCATGTTCTAGATTCTCCATCCCACCAACCTTGTAATGGTGAGGGATGGTGTGACCTTCCTGTGTGGAATCCCGGGAATACAGAGGACGGGGACATCTCTCTGGTGGGTTCCTGGTATTAGGTGGCTCCATCATATCCTTGTGTCCTTCTGAAAACTCCTCCATCACTCCATACTCCTCATCCTCCTCTTTATACTCTTCTTTAACATCAATATTATCATCCCCGAGGATTCCACTCTGAAAGATATAATAAAACATTCATTGTAACAAACATGCTGTGTATAAATCACAACTACCAATAATTGTCATCATCTACCTGATGATGGTGAGGGATGGTGTGACCTTCCTGTGTGGAATCCCGGGAATACAGAGGACGGGGACATCTCTCTGGTGGGTTCCCATGACTGGATCCATCTGTAGGAAACATACACACTGACTGAATCCATTGTTTCTATGTGTTTATCAGATGATGGGGGATCTAGGTGGATCCTCCGTACTGCTCTCTCCTTTACAATAAAGTCTCCTCTTACCCGGTGATGTGAGGGGCGGCTGATTGTCCATCATGACGTCCTTGTAGAGATCCTTGTGTCCTTCTAAATACTCCCACTCCTCCATGGAGAAATAGACAGTGACACCCTGACACCTTATAGGAACCTGACACACACAATGATACAGTCACCATCCAGACACATCCCTTGTCTGTTACTGGAGAATGTCCCAGAATTCCCGGCACCGCTCACCTCTCCTGTCAGCAGATGGACCATCCTGGTGGTCAGTTCCAGAATCTTCTGCTCTTTCTCCCTCTCAGGTATCAGAGAATGAGATGGAGGCACCATGGTGAGGCTCTGGGTTCTGCTCCATCCTCCTGAGATTGGCTCCCCACTAGACTTCTTCTTTACAACATAATCCTACAGATCAGAAGACAAATAAAACAATATCAACCACCTGACATCATCTAAATGTGTGCAAAAATAAAATGGTCTATTGACCAGAATAGACAAGAGTGATGTCATGTGACCTCCCAGAATCCTCCTCACCTCTCCGGTCAGGTCTGTGTTTTATTAATAGAGATGAGAGTGATGTCATGTGACCTCCCAGAATCCTCCTCACCTCTCCGGTCAGCAGGTAGATGATCTCCAGGGTGAGGTTTAGTATCTTCTCAGTCATGTGACTCCGGTCCTCCTCCATCCTCATTGGTGCCATCATGTGATCTATACAGGTCTCCTTGTAGACGGATAACTTTGGGAAATGAAAGTAAGAATGATTTGGATGGTATTGGTCACACAATAATAGGATGTGGATGTGAGGGGGGAATAGGAGGGTTGATGGACATTGAAGAACTACTCCCCCCATGGGAAGACATTTTGTTTGGACTGTTTAGTGTTTACTACAATTTTGGGGTCCGGGGCCCCTTTTCTCTGTTGGGTTTGTTTGGTCTCTGAACTGGTTTTGATGAGTTTTAGATCTGCAGACAAGGAATGATAAATCTGATCCTTCCTATGACTAGTTTGCTCTGGGGCAGTGCTGGGAGGTCAATGTCGGCTCATCATGCAGGGATGGTCACTTTACATCGCCCGACGCCCGGGACATGTAGTTCTGGGGGCCGGGCAAGTATTGTTTTTAATCTTTATCCCTGCTGAGGGCAAGCCGCAGGGCTCTCCTTTCAGGTGCCAGCCTCTGCCACCCCGTGTGTGTGAACCTCTCCTGTACCTACTATGCTTCCCCGGCTCTGCTTGCCCATCTGTGGGCCCGGGTCAGCGGGTGTCGGAGGGTAGAGGGGACGGAGGAGAGCGGACACGTTCACTCCCTTCTTGTTCTGACCCAGAAGTGACGTTTTGACAGATTTCCTGACTATCGAGGCCAGCAAAGAATGTAATGCGATGTGATGTGCTCTACATTACATCCAATGGAGTACAGGGGAGACATTGGGGGTCTTTTAGACCCTGGATGTCTCAATAAAGAGAACCTGTCATCAAAAGTCATTTCATAGAGGACTTTGTCCCCTTAAGTAAAAATGTTTTTTTTAATTGTAAACAATTAAAGTTACACCCAAGTACATAACTCCTCCCCTTAAAAAATGTTGAGGCCCCCCACCCCCACATATGCGCACCCAAACATAAGAGCACACGCTGGAGCGCCTACACGTGATAACATTGATTGTGATACACGTTACATATCGCCGGTCACACCAGAATGAGAGGATAATTCTAGGAGCAGACCTCCTCCGTACTCTATACTGATGACCTAGAAGGGGCTATAAATGTGTCACCTATAGATAATACCGGGGACTAAAGGTTGTCACCATTTCAGCACACACAACTTAAGGTTTGACATGTTGGATATCTATTTACTCGCTGCAACCTCGGCTTTTATATTTTACACATAAATGGGTCATTTATTGCTTTTTGTGCCCTGAAATCAGCTTAAGTGTATTTTTTTAATGAAATTTGGCATTTCATAGACTTTGTGATAATATTTTGTGACGTAAAAATTAGAACTGCCACTATTTTATTCTCTAAAGTCTCTACTTTCAGAAAATCGATATTTTGGGGGTTTTATGTCATCTTCAGGCCTAAAATGATTTTATAAACGTGTGCAAAAAATGGCTCTGGGTGTGAAAGGGAGAAAGGATAAGCCGGACACTCCCCTTTTCTGAGGAGCAGCCAATCAGTTCTCATTACACTGCAAGGTCTCTCCCCTCTCTGCTAGTCCCCGGGTGCAGTGCTGGAGACAAGCGGGGGAGGGGAGGAGGAGATAAACAGAACAATGTTACACATATTACACATTTAAATTGCTATAAAACTCTTTTAATTTTTTTAAAGCCCCCAACATTTGTAAAAGAGCCTCAGATTTATATATATTTGTTGTAAATAGGAAATAACATCTTATTACCTCCTCTGCTGCCACTTCCACCAACGTCTCTGATATACTTCTTCCCACGTCACCTCTGATCTGGAACTTCCTGTCTGTACCTGACATCACTACCTGTCTGTACCTGACATCACTTCCTGTCTGTACCTGACATCACTTCCTGTCTGCATTCCATAGAGACTTCCTGTGTGAGTATAGGTGAGATCAGCACCTTGTGGAGTTCAGAGGAACTGCAGCCCCGAGATCCATCCCATAATCCCCCTTCCTGTATAATATGTACCTTACAGGGATACTACGGGAGATGAAACATTACTGAATAAAGGAAGAAGAAATAAATGTAACTCTTATGTAACCAACTGTTCAACAAACATCTCTTATTACATATAGAAAAGTCTTACAAACACAGAACACAAAATACAAATGTATAGCTAATGAGAGCGATCCCGCCAAACCTGATCCTTCTGGGGGGGACAATGCAAAAATATATATCAATCCACTCATAATGACATCATCTTCTGGGAGTGTCTGCACATCCATCCATTTCATACACATTTCATTGTCTCAGCAGATCTCCTGCAGCCTATTAGCACCCATTTCCCTCTCTATGTCTAAGCAGATCTCCTGCAGCCTATTAGCTCCCATTTCCCTCTATGTCTCGGCAGATCCCCTGCAGCCTATTAGCTCCCATTTCCCTCTCTATGTCTCAGCAGATCTCCTGCAGCCTATTAGCGCCCATTTCCCTCTCTATGTCTCAGCGGATCTCCTGCAGCCTATTAGCACCCTTTTCCCTCTCTATATCTCAGCAGATCTCCTGCAGCCTATTAGCACCCATTTCCATCTCTATGTCACATATTACAACAAGCAGTCACAAAGGTAAATGTAAAATAAAAGCAGAGAGGGAGAGAAGGCTGATAAAGCAGCTCATAGATGAGAGGTACATAAGAACATACAATGTCAATACAAAACAGTGACATGGCCATCAATCACAAACGATTGGAGCAGACAGATCGGTGTCATAGGTATCCCGTGGGTCCTGAACTGCCTCCAGCGCAGGGACAGTAGCAGGGTGTAAAGCAGGTAGGTACTCCAACTTTCTCATTTCTGCTCTGACCTTCATCAGTGCCGGTAACATGGGGGACATAGAAGACAGCCAATGCATGGGAATGGTTCTCCTGGCTGCCCTCATGTAGGTGGAAAGTTTCCTCGCACATTTAGAGAGACCCGAAAAGGTAGACCCAACAGAAAGTAAATGGGCTCAAAAGGGACAGGAGCCCGCAGAAGTAACCACAATGGGGTAAGGACCTCCTCCAAAAGGGTGCAATGGACCGGCAATCATAAAAAATGTGGAAAAGAGTGTCAGTTTCCATCCCACAACACCAACAAACAGAAGAAACATTCGGGTTACTATCATGGAGAACCTCAGGGGTCCGATACCAAAACAAGGGGGTCTTAGAAGGATTTTCTGTACACATTACACACACAGAAGATTTAGAAGAGGCCTCCCAAATCCTACTCCATTGATCCAACCCAATATCACATTGAAGGAAACGGGACCATTTACACATATAAAGGGGAGAATCAATAGAAAAAGGGCGACATCTACAAGCAATGTATACGTAGCGGAAATGATGTCCCGGTGGTGTGGGCCTTGGAGGCAGATATGCTCTAAAGGGGTAGGTTGTTCAAGAGTCAGAGAAGAGGCTTTGGAGGCAAAAATGTGTTGTATCTGTAGATAAACAAAATACTGATGGGGTGGAATGCGAGCAGCTTTTTGAATGTCAGGGAAGGATTTAAGGTTGTGAATTATGGGATTGACCAAATGTTGCAATTGGAATAGATTAACCTCAGCCCAAGGACGGACTCGACCAATGGCCAGACTATCTGGGAGACTTGGATTAAAAATGATGTTGGTCAAGGGGGAACACTTAGAGCCTAGGATGAATCTAACCCTACACCTCCTCCATATAGACAACATAAACTGCATGGGTCCTAATATGAGAGGAGAGGTAGTGCGGGCTGTGACAAAATAAGTCCCCCTCATTCCCTCTTTACACCAAGTCATGGCCAGACATGCACGCCTCTGTTAGCTAGTCGCTGTGGCCGTGTGCATGTGGGTGGGATCTGTGACAGCCTCTGATGACTCCTCTGTCATCCAATAAAGCTGATGGACCTCAGATGTCTTCCATGTCCTACGATGAAGCTGATGGACCTCTGATGTCTCCCCAGTCCTCCAATAAAGCTGATGGAACTCTGATGTCTCCCTTGTCCTACGATGAAGCTGATGGACCTCTGATGTCTCCCCTGTCTTCTGATAAAGTTGATGGACCTCTGATGACTCCCCTGTCCTCCAATAAAGCTGATGGAACTCTGATGTCTCCCTTGTCCTCCAATAAAGCTGATGGAACTCTGATGTCTCCCTTGTCCTACGATTAAGCTGATGGACCTCTGATGTCTCCCCTGTCCTCTGATGAAGCTGATAGACCTCTGATTTCTCCTCTGTCCTCTGATAAAGCTAATGGACCTCTGATGTCTCCCCTGTCTCCAATGAGGCTGATGGACCTCTGATGTCTCCCCTGTCCTCTGATGAAGCTGATGGACCTCTGATGACTCCCCTGTCCTCTGATAAAGCTGATGGACCTCTGATGACTCCCCTGTCCTCTGATGAAGCTGATGGACCTCTGATGTCTCCCCTGTCCTCTGATGAAGCTGATAGACCTCTGATTTCTCCTCTGTCCTCTGATAAAGCTAATGGACCTCTGATGTCTCCCCTGTCCTCTGATAAAGCTGATGGACCTCTGATGACTCCCCTGTCCTCTGATGAAGCTGATGGACCTCTGATGACTCCCCTGTCCTCTGATAAAGCTGATGGACCTCTGATGTCTCCCTTGTTCTACAATGAAGCTGATGGACATTTTGATGTCTCCCCATTCTCAGATGAAGCTGATGGACTTCTGATGTCTCTCCTTTCATCTGATGAATCTGATGGACCTCTGACTCCCCCCCTGTCATCTGATGAAGCTGATGGACTTCTGACGTCTCCCCATCCTCTGATATCCACCAGTCAATGTTCACTGAAGGAAGGGGGATCCAGGAGTGAACATTCACTGAAGGAAGGGGGATCCAGGAGTGAACATTCACTGAAGGAAGGGGAGATCCAGGAGTGAACATTCACTGAAGGAAGGGGGATCCAGGAGTGAACATTCACTGAAGGAAGGGGAGATCCATGAGCGAATGCTCACTCCAGGAGGGAGAAATCCAGGAGTGAATGTTCACCATGGGAAGTGGAAATCCAGGAGTAAATGTTCAATGAAGGAAGGGGGGATCCAAGAGTGAACATTCACTGAAGGAAGGGGAGATCCATGAACGAATGCTCACTCCAGGAGGGAGAAATCCAGGAGTGAATGTTCACCGTGGGAAGTGGAAATCCAGGAGTAAATGTTCAATGAAGGAAGGGGGGATCCAGGAGAGAATGTTCACTAATCTCCCACCCCTCTAACTGGCATCACCCCCTGTGCCGATCCTAGGTGTGCTAATGGGCCCACGGCAGGGGTGTGTGGGGGGACCTACCTTTACCAGGGTGTGTGGGGAAAACCCCCATTGCTGGGCTATGCAGGGGGACCTACCATTACTTATGTGTATGGAGGAATCCACCATAACCTGGGTGTGTGCGGGAGGGCTCACCATTACCAGGGTGTGTGCGCGAGGGGGCACCATTGCTGGGGTGTGTGGGGGAACCCCCCATTACAATGGAGTGCGGGGGAGCCAACCATTACTGGGGTATATGGGGGACCCACCATTTGTCAATAAGATAACACCGTGTTATCATTAGTTCATTTTGAAGTGGAGTTCCCCTTCATCTTCATACTTCTCCTAATGTTGGATGAGGAACTGGTATGGATATTAAAGGGGAACCCCACACTTATTTAGTTTTGAAGCAGAGTTTTCCTTTATATTGTTAGACCTCACAGTTGAGCTGAACTTTTACTGCCCCCTATATCTGCAGAGGCAGTGGGCAGTGTCTACACATATCCCAGTAGTGATGGTTGTCTTCGCAGTCACAGCAGGAATTATCCCCCAGATGTCACTTTTGGTGGGTGTAGCTCCTGCTGAATGTGACCCATTGAAGTGAATGAGGCTGTTTGACCCCAACAAGTGCAGGCAATGCATGTGACTCACAAACTGCACCAAAAACACAAGGCAGGTGCATTTTTGATGTGGTTTGCCATGTTTTCCATTGATTTCAATGGGGAGGTGCATTTTTTGTGTGGCTTTTTTTTTTACCACACCAAACCTGCACTAAAAATGTGACAAGCAGGACTTAGAAAAATGCAGCGGCCCCGCATCGGCTGAGTGTAAAAAGGAATCCGGGAGGGAAATGTAATTTGTTGGCAATTTAAAACTCTTCTCTAGATTTATAAATGTCAGGGACGTGCGATGATTGACACCCCCTTACCCAGATAATGGGGACTTGTAATCTGACAGATTCACACAGGAATTCATTGCTGAAGGAGCCCCGAGAAACCTTTGGAGGACCCCTGGCTGAGGAAGGCTGGACTAGGCAGTCATATATTTCTGTCCCCCTTGGTGGGAGTGGAGATGACCCCTCTATCAGTGTAGTGATCCCCCCAAAGGGGGTACTTATGTTCACTCCAGCACTCTGCCTCCCAACCCCAAGAACTGTCTCAGCCCCAACTGACACCCCTGACAATAGTGAAGTACAAGGACCAATGAAAAGCACACACGGTATAATAAACACAGAGATCAGCTTTACTGTAAGACCTCTATGGGAAGTAATAAACATGAACAACAGGTATACGTTCGGTGAATCCAGAGAACAGCAAATCCTGAGACCGGAAGCAATATAACTCACTTTTACACTCAGGCTGCTTTCAGGGAATCCAACCGTGAATAACCCCAAGAGCAGAGGAAACACTTACATGGCGCCCTCAAAGTGGGTCTAAACCCCTTTACATAAACTCAGCTCTATGATGTCCAAGCAGGAGGAGAGCAGAAGGATGACTCTCTGTGGTGTCAGACTTCTCCCTTCTAACCCCCGACACCACAAGCCCAATAGGCAAACACTGCGCCCAACTGATGCTTCATAGCTACTTTCCAAGGTAGAGCTATTCCCTCCCACACCATGCAATATAGAGGCCTGAATACGCATGCGCGTGCCCGTATGGCACCAGTAACTTCAGTCTCTTGGTAACAGGATGAATGTTGGGGTCTTCAGCGAGACACTTTCATTGGTGCACTTACACTCCTATGGTAAAGTATCATTGTAATCCCGTGGCAGGATTTGTATAGCAAAGCAAACACTGTGTCTGTATAGCAGAGCCATCTACACAACCCAGTGCCTGGTGAGTATGGGAGAAGTGTCATGTCTCTGTGTGCCGTGTTCCTGTCATCTGCCAGGGGGCAAAATCCCTCTCACCAGATCCTGGGACTAAGGCCCAAACCATGGTCCTGGAAATGACCGGCTCCTGTGGTCACCTCACGATGAGCCCTTCACACTGTTGGTGTAGGCACTGTACTGTAGGCCACATCTCTCAGGTTGGATGTTCCCTGACTGATGCGGATACCTAAACATGGAGTGAACTGACCCTGAGCACTTCTCTGCCAGGTCCAGACTGTCTCCTGCCACATGCAGACTGCCTCCCCTCAGGAAAAACAAGATGGAGTCCTTCACGCTGCTCTCACTAAGCATGCTGGTCTCTGTAGTTCCATCCCTCATACCAGCTTATCAGGCCATTTCTTTCCAGGACTGCATATCCCACAATGCTTTGCAGCTGCACCTCCTGCTTGAGAAAGTCCCCGTCATTGGCTCCTTTAATACCTCTTCTGATTGGCTCTCTCTGTATTACAGTCTGAGAGGAGAAGGGAGGGGCTGAAATCCCTGACTGCCTTGTGTGCATCCAGTGCAAGTGTCAGATTTCACAGGAGATGCCAGTCAGCAGGTTACAGCAGTCACAGATAGGAGTCATTTCCTCCCCTACACAAGGATCTACAGTCCATACACACCCAGCACAAGGCCGGGGCCACACTACCAGACGCTTCTCGGGGCTGCAGTTCCTCTGAGCTCCACAAGGTGGGGATCTCACTTCTGCCCAGACAGGAAGTGTCTATGGAAGACAGACAGGAAGCTCCAGGTGAGAGGTGAGTTGGGAGGAAGCAGAGAGGAGACGTTGCTGAAAGTGGCAGCAGAAGAGGTAATAAGATGTTATTTCCTATTTACACCCAGTAACCCCCGTCATGTTCGTCCTCTTCCTCCATAGTCATGTCCATCCTCTTTCTCCATATTCATGTCCGTCCTCTTCCTCCATAGTCACGTCCGTCCTCTTCCTCCATAGTCACGTCCGTCCTCTTCCTCCATAGTCACGTCCGTCCTCTTCCTCCATAGTCACGTCCGTCCTCTTCCTCCATAGTCACATCCGTCCTCTTCCTCCATAGTCACGTCCGTCCTCTTCCTCCATAGTCACATCCGTCCTCTCCCTCCATAGTCATGTCCATCCTCTTCCTCCATAGTCACTGTGACGTCTTTTATCTCCAGCAGATGATGATACACACATATATAGTGTGGGAACCCAGATTAACCCCTTCAGGGGCAGAACATCCCCCACTTCCGGGGCCGGAACATTCTTCTCATTGTGGTGATGTGTCACCTTCTCACATCATCAGTCTATACTAATGGAATATACCACTTTTATAAGTGGCGGGGAATGGAGAATCCTATGACATCACACTGACCTCACAGCTCCTCCTCCCAATGTCCCTCCATCCAGAGTCAGAGAATCCTATGACATCACACTGACCTCACAGCTCCTCCCCCAATGTCCCTCCAACCAGAGTCAGAGAATCCTATGACATCACACTGATCTCACAGCTCCTCCTCCCAATGTCCCTCCATCCAGAGTCAGAGAATCCTATGACATCACACTGAGCTCACAGCTCCTCCTCCCAATGTCCCTCCATCCAGAGTCAGAGAATCCTATGACATCACACTGACCTCACAGCTCCTCCCCCCAATGTCCCTCCATCCAGAGTCAGAGAATCATATGACATCACACTGACCTCACAGCTCCTCCCCCAATGTCCTTCCAACCAGAGTCAGAGAATCCTATGACATCACACTGATCTCACAGCTCCTCCTCCCAATGTCCCTCCATCCAGAGTCAGAGAATCCTATGACATCACACTGACCTCACATCTCCTCCTCCCAATGTCCTTCCATTTGGCTCCTTTCTTTTTATTCTATGGTCTTAGGATGTGGGAGACCCTTGGCATCCTCATAAGCAAAACAGAACTGTAGATCCTGTGTTGTATGTAATGATGTCAGAATTCTTTTTAACCTGCATAGTGTGGGGGTCCTGTGGGGGGGAATTATACCTCAGCCTGAAGTGGGGCTTTAATAAAATGGAGACCTGAATGGAGAGGTGAGGAGGATTCTGGGAATATCATTTGATGTGACTATTTGTGTTCAGATGTAGAGTTTTCCTCCTGTGAAGTCTGGAGATCATATGACATCACATTGCCTCCACCTCCCTCCCTGATAGAAGAGAGAAAGAAGAAGAAGATTCTAGAAGTCACCAGAGAGATCACTGAGCTGCTGACAGGAGAGGTGAGCGGTGCCGGGAATTCTGGGACATTCTCCAGTAACAGACAAGGGATGTGTCTGGATGGTGACTGTATCATTGTGTGTGTCAGGTTCCTATAAGGTGTCAGGGTGTCACTGTCTATTTCTCCATGGAGGAGTGGGAGTATTTAGAAGGACACAAGGATCTCTACAAGGACGTCATGATGGACAATCAGCCGCCCCTCACATCACCGGGTAAGAGGAGACTTTATTGTAAAGGAGAGAGCAGTACGGAGGATCCACCTAGATCCCCCATCATCTGATAAACACATAGAAACAATGGATTCAGTCAGTGTGTGTGTTTCCTACAGATGGATCCAGTCATGGGAACCCACCAGAGAGATGTCCCCATCCTCTGTATTCCCGGGATTCCACACAGGAAGGTCACACCATCCCTCACCATCATCAGGTAGATGATGACAATTATTGGTAGTTGTGATTTATACACAGCATGTTTGTTACAATGAATGTTTTATTATATCTTTCAGAGTGGAATCCTCGGGGATGAGAATATTGATGTTAAAGAAGAGTATAAAGAGGAGGATGAGGAGTATGGAGTGATGGAGGAGTTTTCAGAAGGACACAAGGATATGATGGAGCCACCTAATACCAGGAACCCACCAGAGAGATGTCCCCGTCCTCTGTATTCCCGGGATTCTACACAGGAAGGTCACACCATCCCTCACTATTACAAGGTTGGTGGGCTGGAGGATCTAGAACATGAACTCATGAAGACAATGTGTGGATTTTGTGTGTGATGTCACAATCATAAATCTTACATTTTACAGATGATATTTTCTGTCATTTCCTTGATTTAGAGTGGAGATCCAATCGATATAGAATTTGAGGTGAAAGCAGAAGAAGAAGAGGCGTATGTGAGGGATGATCAGCAGTCTATGGAGGAGGATGGAATAACGGGGACATTTATAGAGGAGGACACTCCTACAGAGATCAGCACAGGTGGGTCATGAACACTAAATCCATTCCTCCACCCATACTGCTCACTGATTGGTCCAGAGTAGGGCGGGGACTGGGTGATATCAGCCTGTAATCCCCTGGTCACTTTCCTGAGCTGTGTTCCCCGTCCTGTATTCCTGGATTTCTCTCGGATAATCTTCCTTCTCTGTGCTGCAGACACAATTTATGTCTCTAGACTGGATTTATGGAGGTTCTGGGGTTCAGCTGGCAGAAAAATGTGGATTTTCACTATAGACTTTACTAGACCTAGGCACCTGGGGTGTGTGCTTTGGGTATTCTGCCCCATGTCCGGGTCTAGTAAGATCTCTGACTGAACAATTCTCCCAGGGTTCCTTGCTCTGTGGTCTGCTGGCTGTGCCGGGTGGAGGGATATGTCTGTATAGTCTCAGACCCAAGTCACTGAGTGCAGTCTCAGGAGATGGGAGGCAGCGGTGTGGGATCTATGCAACTTGTCTACAGTAAACATGTAAACTGCCACTAATTACTGAATACCAATATTATGAGTCCTGACCCCTACACTGTATATTCTATGTTGTGCATTACATCCTTCTGATACTGTATAGTCCCAACATTTGTATCCTATATAATAGGTTGTACATTACATCGGCGTTACTTCTTTTGTTACACCCATTTCCTCCCAGCTGGACATTTTATATCGGATGATGTGATTGGAGCACAGACTTTTACATGGTGATAATAATGTGATAACATCCTCCAACTTTGGACCCTTAAACAGAAAGTGATAATGAGGGAGGAGTCAATACCCCAATGATGGTGGTCTTCAGGATCAGTCCAGTCTTCATCTTGGTTGTTCTCCCCCCCATCCTCACTCTCTGACCTCTGGTGGGGCTCAGCCCCGCTGTTCTTCATGACTAAATCATGGACTAAATAAGGAAGTGCAGTACTTCTTGTGTTGGGAAGATGGCGATGAGTGATAGAGGGGGTGGGGACCCTCGTCCTATAATCCCCTCATCACTGTCCCTCCTATAAAAGACAGTTCTGGTTGTTTCCTCACTCTCTGACTAAGGTCCATGAATAAAGAAATGACCTGGTAGGAGGTCAGAGGAGCCATTTCCTAGTTCCCTTGAGGGTGGAATTGTAAGCTCCTCAGAGACCAAGCTGCCTGATGTGGGCGGAGTCCTGGTTTGGGGGAACCAATCAGCTCCTGTCTAGTAATCCTCTGTGTCTTTGTATTTTAGTCCATGGCCGGGAGATGAGGAAAACCTCAGAGGATTGTCTCACTTTGTCTCTAGACTGGAAAGTAGAAGATGAGGACATCACACAGTATAGTCCAGGAGAAAACCCGGCTCCCTCCAATGTCCATCCGGCACCACCCAGTGTAGATGGACCATCGGATTCCTCGTATCCTGAGAAACCTCAGACTGTGCGGGACCGGGCCGGCCTTCCAACAGGAAAGAGCTTCTCCTGTACTGAGTGCGGGAAGGATTTCAGTTCTAAATCCCTTGTTAATAGGCATAAAAGGTGTCACACAGGAGAGAAGCTGTATTCCTGTCCTGAGTGCGGGAAATGTTTTTCACAGAAGTCCAGTCTTTACACTCATCAGAGATCTCACACGGGGGAGAAGCCGTATTCCTGTCCTGAGTGTGGGAAATGTTTTTCACAGAAGTCCCAGCTTTTCAAGCATCAGAGATCTCACACGGGCGAAAAGCCATATTCCTGTCCTGAGTGTGGGAAATGTTTTTCAGAGAAGTTCAGTCTGCACAAACATCAGAGATCTCACACGGGGGAGAAGCTGTATTCTTGTCCTGATTGTGGGAAATGTTTTTCACAGAAGTCTCATCTTTCCACACATCAGAGATCTCACACAGGTGAGAAGCCACATTCCTGTCTTGAGTGTGGGAAATGTTTTTCAAGGAAGTCAAATCTTTCCACACATCAGAGATCTCACACAGGGGAGAAGCCATTTTCCTGTCCTGAGTGTGGGAAATGTTTTTCAGAGAAGTCCCATCTTTACACACATCAGAGATTTCACACAGCTAAAAAGCCATATTCCTGTCCTGAGTGTGGGAAATGTTTCTCTTTTCAATCCGGTCTTACAGTGCATAAAAGATCTCACACAGGGGAGAAGCCATATTCCTGTCCTGTGTGCGGGAAATGTTTTTCACAGAAGTCATCTCTGTATACACATCATAGATTTCACACAGGGGAGAATTCATATTCTTGTTCTGATTGCGGAAAATGTTTTTCAGATAAATTCAAGCTTTACATACATCAGAGATTTCACATGGGGCAGAAGCCATATTCCTGTCCTGAGTGCGGAAAATGTTTTTCACGGAGGTCCAATCTTTACACACATCAGAGATCTCACACGGGTGAGACGCCGTATTCCTGTTCTGAGTGCGGGAAATGTTTTTCACAGAAGTCCCATCTGTACACACATCAAAGATCTCACACGGGGGAGAAGCCGTATTCCTGTCCTGAGTGTGGGAAATGTTTTTCATGGAAGTTCAGTCTTCACAAACATCAGAGATCTCACACGGGGAGAAGCCTCTCTCCTGTCCTGAGTGAGGGAAATGTTCCTCACTGAAGTCCTGTCTTCCTGTACATCAGGGGTCCCACACAACCCTGGAGGTGTATTAGTGCCTTGAGTGCGGGAAATGTCTTCTAGATGAATGTTGCTGGACATCCCAGCTCTCATGTGGGGAAGAAGCACACCCTGATATACACCTCAGATATACTCCATGGCTGACCTTCATCATGGAAGAAACAGTTGATAAGGAGATGAGAGGCCCCCAAAGACGTGGATGAAGTGTGGGACCAGGTTGGCCATTGATATCAGGAGAATAAAAATGGAGTCCTGACCTGTCATTGGCTGAGTACATTTTGTGGTGGGAGATTTCACAAACACTTAAGAGGTCTGATTTTTTATATAAAAACCTGCTGATCGGCTCAGTGAATTCCAGTAAAGGGCTCTGTGTTTACTAACAACACAGGACTCTGTACACAGAGCAGAAATCTGGCAATTTATTCTCTTTGTAAAGCAGAAAGAGAAATCAGCCCCATTAGTATGAGCAGCACGGATCACACACAGGACACAGATCGCACACAGGACACGGATCGCACACAGGACACGGATCGCACACAGGACACGGATCGCACAGAGGACACAGATCACACAGAGGACACGTATCACACTAGTGAACAAACACAACAATTTCCATGTTAAATCGATGTAAAATGTTTGATCAGCTCAGCAAATCTCCCGAGGACATTTGGTTAATCCCCCATTACACAGAAGGGAAGTACAAGAACTTTCCCGGGGGGGGGGGGGGGATTGCTATGCCGTGTTTTTCAAGAAGTCAGGAGATGGGAAGTATGAATCAGATATATTACAATCCACATTTTAGGCCTGAAGATTAGTTAAACCCCCAAACATATATTTCTGAAATCAGAGGACGTGCAGAATAAAATGGTGGTAGGTACAATCTTTATGTCACATGATATTAAATCAATAGTTCATCAATGTTACATTTCAGTACAAATACATTCATTGTAATCTTAGAGCACATAGATGACATTTGTTACTTAGTTTTTCTGTAAATAATGAGGTTGTGCCGAGTAAATAGATACCCAACATGTCCAGCCCTAGAATTGTGTGTGCTGATGACAAAACTTCAATAATGGCCCATGGGGGGCACTATAAATGCCTTTCCTGGTCCTCGGTGTAGAGGTGACCCTGAATAATGGATGGAGAATGACTGCTCTCACTCTGGCATGCATGGCGTGATGTAATGTGTGTGGTGCAAGCCATGTTTTGGTTGCATGTAAGAGGGGATGCAAAGATTTTGGGGAGGGATTTAAGTGTTTGGGTGTAAGTTTCATTGTTTTTACTTATCTTTATTGCTATCACATAATTGACCATTATCCCCCTATAGGATTTTATGGTGACGGGTTCTCTGTTAAGAGACATCAGGACCCTGATTTACTAAGACGTGAGTCTACCAGCAGACTCTGAACATTCAGGCAGACTCAGTTAAATCAGTCAAGACCTGTCAGTCCTCTGAGCGACGTCTAGCAATCTCATTGACGAACGTCAACTTTACTATTAGTAAATGTGGAATCACGTCTGGCACATTTTTAGGTGCAATACCGGATATGTTCACTAGATGGCGCACAAGCGCGGGCTTTGTACCATTGGCGTTTTCCTGTTGGCATAAGAGAATACTTAGAATGTAACATAATTAGTACTCCTATATATATATATTTTTTTTTTTGCTGTTTCTCCAAAATGATGAGACAACTGATGCATTTACTAATGAATGTCATACATTCTATTTTCAGATGTTATACATTTTCACACTTATATCTCAAATAATTGGGAATGTCTAGTTCTAATTTCCCAATATAATGATATATCTTCATTCTCTTTAATCACGTAACTATTCTATGTTATAGACAAGTGCAGCGCTATAAATGCATGTGATCAATAATGAACGCATGGAAAAACCAAAACGTGCAAAGAATTGCAATAATGATGTAAAATTGTAAATGGTGCTAAAATAAGTTCCTATAATCATTCCTGAATAATGGAATGTCCTTGGTGTGAGAGTACCAACTCAGAGAGTGCCTATGAATGACACGTGTGGTCTCTCCGTGACGGACAGTAGTGCATGAACTCGTGAAAGGTAAACCACTGGGACTGGTCTACACTCACCAGAACAAAAGTATTAATGTGCATGGGTTATACACATCACACATCTGGGGGTGCAGCGGTATGCTGGCAGCTATGGGTTAGTCATCCAGCTCCATCCATCCATTCATCCATCCATCAGGGTGGGTGCCCAAATGGTCCTGGGGAGGAATTAGCTCAGCCACAGGAGCCAGAAAGGTGCTTAATAGTGTAGTACACTGTCACAGGGGTGGATGACCTATCACAAGTTCATGCACTACTGTTCGTGGTTATATTGATCTTGTGTAATACCATTTTAGTAGTCTATATAATTTGACCAGCGCTCGCTCTATCATTTTTAAACAATGTAACTATTCTACATTGTATCTCAATTTGTGTCTCCCACAGTGGTTTAGTGGTTAGAGCTCAGAACTTACAGCACTTGGGTCATGGGTTCTAATCCCAGTGATGGCTACATCCCAGTTTGCATGCTTTCCCTGTATGGATGTGTTTCTGCCAACACTCAAATGACATGCTGTTAGGTTCATTGGACCTAGTACATGGCTGAGTTTCTGCCCTTAGATTATAAGCTCCTTGACATTTATGAACGTTCAAAAAATGGAGATCAATTTTCTGGGTTGTGTCAGTGCCAGGAATATTGATCAATCAATTATGATTTTGCCTAATGACTAGAAAGTGGATGAATGTTACCTGCGTCCTGTTCTTCTGCCAATTAGGAAATGTGCAAGTTTCATGCTGTGTATATTTCATTGTAACTTTTTTCTCTTCTTTTAAATCTGTCTCCTTATACAACTTGACCCCCTCCCCCACCCCATCATCACCTGTCCCATATGCAAATCTATGGATCACTGCCCCACTCTTTTTAACTATTTACTGATCAAGTGAATGTGTCTCATTTTCTATCAGCTACAGCTCAGATCTCACATTATTATACAATTGCTGATTGTATCTCACCACTAGTCTGATTGAATTCACAATCCCTGGTCAGTCCCGGTCCCTGACCTATAATAACCTTTAGGGCCAGTTTACCCTACATGTGTTTCAGTTGCTTTTTTGGCATCACAAACGCACAGAGAGAAGGTTATATGGTTTTCAATGTCATAGTTCACATCAGCGCTTGCATTTTCAGTGCATTGCAGGTGCTGTAAACAAAGTTGACCACGCTGCATTGTTTATGCACAGAACTGTACTGGAACACATTGAAACGTCCTTGAATGTACTAAAGTGCACATGTCCCTAATTAAATTGAATAAAAAGAAAGTAGAAAAAACTAACTTGAAGGGATACAAAAATGTAATGCAACGTGTCCAAAACGCATCCAAAATTTACTGGAACACACTAAACATGCATGCCAAAAGGGCCTGAAAAAACGCATCAGGAACACATCTAGACTGTTTCTATAGTGTGAACTGACCCTTAGGACTTGTTCACACCATTGGTGGTGCAGAAACGCATGCAAGAACACACATTTTCCAGCACAGCAAAGAAATGCAATGCCCTCTGCAGATGTGCACGGTTAGGCGCAACACACTTTTAAAATAATATGCCTGCAGTATTTTTGCATGTTCCCACACATTAGGCAGCCCATTGAAATTAACGAGCTGAGGAAAAAAAAAAGTAAAAAATGCCCCATTCACACAGGTCCTCTGTCCTGTACAGCATGAATGAGGGGGTTGTTTATGTGGGCGGAGCCACCTGTTACACTATGGGGACACAGCAGCTGTATGAACACAGGTTGTCATCTGACAGGTGTGATGGCGTGGGGAAGTGGCCCTGAATGCTCACTGTCTGTGTTCAGGGCTGTACACCTGCACCCATATGCTTGTCAAATTATGACCTGCAGCATTTCCATAGTGTAACATAGGTTGGCTGCAAACGGCGACAGCCACAAAAACCAACCACTGATTCCCACGCTACAGGCCACAGCACCCATGTGAATGAGCCCCAAGACCTCCATTACACACACAGCTTGATTTATGAACTCAGTACAGTTTTATCATTTAGATTTCACAGGAATATGGTTGGGATTATGTCCATTAATAATGTTTTTAGTGTATTTTTACCATAAATATAATTTGGATATTTTCTCTGGAGGTGGGGGGCTGTCAGGTATGCTGTATGGGCCCCCATGATATCTAACAGTGGCCCTGGGTGTATGCTTGTGTCTGTGCCACCTGTATAGTTAGGAAGAACCTTGAACCTCTGCTATGTACCTCAATGGATCTAGGAATTGGACATGTTTCCTCCTGAAGATACAACAATTATTAATAATGTTTCCCCGGCCAATGAGGATCAGCTCCTCGGTGGAGAACAGCGATCTCGCCATGTCCAGATGTGGTCTGGAATTCCACAAAAGAACAATTCACAAAACTAAAAAATAGACTTGTAAATGACCACTTAACTCTCCTAACTACACTCCCATCCACTCACACTCCCCACTACCACTTCCAGGTGTGTACAAACGTCCTGCCGCCAACGTCATGACGTATTTCCGGTATGACAGCTGCTCTAGCGCCTCCTCCAACAGCCGTCTTGGCATTTATTTGTGCACCATAGCAATTTTCCATGCGGCTCCATTGTGTATATGACATTCACAAATATATGTTTGCAGTTCTATTGTGGATTTGGCATTGGTGACTGTATGCTTGAAGCTATACTGTGTATATGACATTAGTGAATGTATGCTTGCAGCTCTGTGTATATGACATTGGTGAATGTATGCTTGCAGCTATACTGTGTATATGACATTCACAAATATATGTTTGCAGTTCTATTGTGGATTTGGCATTGGTGACTGTATGCTTGAAGCTATACTGTGTATATGACATTGGTGAATGTATGCTTGCAGCTATACTGTGTATATGACATTGGTGAATGTATGCTTGCAGCTATACTGTGTATATGACATCGGTGAATGTATGCTTGCAGCTTTACTGTGTATATGACATTGGTGAATGTATGCTTGCAGCTATACTGTGTATATGACATTGGTGAATGTATGCTTGCAGCTTTACTGTGTATATGACATTGGTGAATGTATGCTTGCAGCTATACTGTGTATATGACATTGGTGAATGTATGCTTGCAGCTCTACTGTGTGTATATGACATTGGTGAATGTATGCTTGCAGCTATACTGTGTATATGACATTGGTGAATGTATGCTTGCAGCTATACTGTGTATATGACATTGGTGAATGTATTCTTGCAGCTATACTGTGTATATGACATTGGTGAATGTATGCTTACAGCTATACTGTGTATATGACATTGGTGAATGTATGCTTGCAGCTTTACTGTGTATATGACATTGGTGAATGTATGCTTGCAGCTATAATGTGTATATGACATTGGTGAATATATATTTGCCAGTAAAGGCCCAAAGTCAACATAAATATGGGGCCCAATTTTTTACAGTTAAGAGGATTGTAGAAGAAGAATAGCTAGCTGCACATTGAACACGACCTATTCATTGGTACATAACTTGGTCTTGTGGTGCAATAGGGGGCTTTTGGTTTGTTAGTTTGGACATACTTGCACATATGCGCTCTAACAAGGAAGATTTGGGCATATTATATAGCTAACAACAATAAGTGTTAGGGGTGCGAGTACATTTCAGATACTTATATAGCGCTGTCAATTTACGCAGCGCTTTACATATAGATGTGGTAAATTCACATCAGTCCATAACCCTTAAGGGGCGTACTAAGAGCCCTAACTTACATTCATACATATACTAGGGCCAATTTTGACAGGATCCAATTAACCTACCAGCATGTCTTTAGAGTGTGGGAGGAAACCGGAGTACCCGGAGGAAACAGGCACAGGGAGAACATGCAAACTCCAGGCAGGAGGTGCCATGGCTGGGATTCGAACCAACAACCCTAGTAATGCCAGGTGGAAGTGCTAACCATTTAGCCAATGTGCAACATACAACTCGAGCATGAAATAATCCCCCCAAAAAATACATAGTACAAATGTTTATTGATCAAATACACATTCCACATTTATTTGGATAGCAACAAAAAGCTACATTCAATATCTTGGTGTGGAAAAAAACAAAAAAGCACAGGATTGATTTTGCTAAAATAGAACGGTCCTGCTCATAAGAGCTTACAATCTAAAAGATTATACTTCTAATGAACTGTGCTTTCACAGGTTACAGCAGGAGACAAACAGTTAATATCACTTGGGCTTATTCACAAGACAAGCTGCAGATCGAAATATCAATATAAAAATACATATGTGCCAAAATAAAACACCTCCCACCTCCCCAAATCCCCCACACATACATTTCTCACCGTGTTTGTCTGAAAACTGCATTTCATTCTAAATAAAGAAAACTTGGAAGAGCAGAGCAATGGACATGTGTTAGTATTACAATGCAAAGATAATAAACACACAATCATTGTACAATAACACACAAACACACCTTAGAAGGAAGAACATGCAAAACATTTACAGCCCACATCAACACACAGCGTGAGTGTGACCTGGGGCAATTCACTGCAATATCTCTTCCCCCCCCCAAACACAGCGTGAGTGTGGCCTGGGGCAATTCACCACAATATCTCTTCCCCCCCAAACACAGCGTGAGTGTGGCCTGGGACAATTCACCACAATATCTCTCCCCCCCCCAAACACAGCGTGGGTGTGGCCTGGGGCAATTCACCACAATATCTCTTGCCCCCCCAAACACAGCGTGGGTGTGGCCTGGGGCAATTCACCACAATATCTCTCCCCCCCCCAAACACAGCGTGAGTGTGGCCTGGGGCAATTCACCACAATATCTCTTCCTCCCCAAACCACCACAGACAAGGACATGCAGAAATAATGTGCCTGTACAAGGCAAAAATCAGCCACTACTGCATCTCTTAATATTAGGTAGGCCACACCCACCACTGCCATTCATTTGGTCAGAGAAAGTGTTTGCACCTGATGAATCCTCTTCCCACCTGCATTAACCCTTGGTATACAGGCCCCACAAATCAGAGTCAGAAAGAAAGCCACAGTGACGTGTACCTGTGCAGCATACAACAGAACATTGAACAGAAATGTGAAAGGGAACCCTATTGGTAATATTTCTTGGCCCTATGGGCACAATTCACTGCAGATTATCGCATGAGTTAAGGCAGTCACATGACCACATCTCGCATGCAATACTGAAAATGTCAATTCACTTTTGCTAGTATGCGGCATTTCCCATAAATCAGAAAAACACTCAGGAAATCAAACATAAAAAGGCCTTACACTGCGGTCACATCAAAGCCGATTTAGAAATTGTGCGACGTACAGTGAAGATGCTGATTTCCTTACGATTTGCAAGACATCTGACACCGATATCTATGCAAATCGTCACAAAAGTAGTACATGTACTACTATAAAAATCAGTGTAGGAAACGCACCCATGTGACCGCTCTAATAGCAGACAATAGGGTGCGACTTGGCATACGATTTGCATGCCATGCAAATCGCATGCCAAGTCACATCCAGGGTTCACGATTTCAGGTGCGATTTGGGAATTGAAATTGTACCTAATATCCAATCTAATGAATGTGGATGTGAGTGTCTTAACGTAAGCGATTTGCTGCAGCACAATTTCAAAAGTAGTTCTCGTCTAACTTTTTCAGCATTTTGTAGCGATTTCACATATAGACTACAATAGAAATTGCAATGCAAAAAACAATTGAAAACTCATTGGTAAATCTACAGAAAACACGGTGAAATTGCCAACAAAAAGCACAATTTTAAATCACATCTAGTGTGAACGAAGCAGGCAATTCAACAAAGGAAATAAGTCTTTGAAGGCATGTGGTATCTGCATGCTCAGATAAGGGTCTGTTATGGATTTGGGGGGGACTCCATGCCATTATTATTATTTTTTTTTTTAATCCATTTCTTTCGCTCACTCTTCTCATGTTTGACAAACTTGCCCAAAAGAAGTTGGAGTGCAAACCAGCATTATCCAATCAATCATTAGTCCCGGCCCTTATCTCATCCCATCGTTTGACATTCACATAAGGTGCTACTTTAAAGGTGTTTGAACAGACAAGGCCTCATTCTAATTCACATTCTAGGGATCATTTAAACAGAAAGCAAAGATGCTGCCACCAGTACATGTATGTTAGGGTAGTCACACAGAGATCATGCAAATTCATTGCCGTGGTTGGGATTCAAACCAACAACCCTAGTGTTGTGAGACAGCAGTGCTAACCACTAATCCACGGAGCTGTTGAACACTAATCCAGCCTGTATTTCTGTGGTGTGAATCAATCCTAAGTCCCTGGGCAAGGTCAGTGTAACTAGCAGATATCTCCAATGTGACACAAATGTTGTGCTATGTTGCCAATTCACATGTATGTTGGTTCTATGTATCCCAATACAAAGGATTGCAATACTAATACAGGCGTACCTCGGTGTACCAACGCCTCGGGGAACGTAATTTTTGGTTTATGAATGAAAATCCATTGAAAATAATGCCTCGGTTTACACAATTGTTAATAATTTTTTTCGCAATACAAAGTCTATGTCGGCGCTGATTTTCAAATGCAAATGCCGCCTTTTTTTTCTTCACTATAGTTCACAAGCTTAGAAGTCACTTTCCCCGAAGTTACAGAAAACTTTGTATCTTTTAATAAACTCAAAGTAAACATTGTTTCCTTTAGGGATATAAATTCCAAGAAAACTTTCTCTTTTAGCTGGGGGAAGTGACAGGTGAATTTCTGAGCTATAGTGAAGAAAAAAAAGGGAGAATTACATTTAAAAACCAGCACCATAATAAATAAAAAATGGCGTGGGGTCCCCCCTCCCATCCACACCAAACCCTCCGGGGGTCCCCCCTCCCATCCACACCAAACCCTCCGGGGGTCCTCCCTCCCATCCACACCAAACCCTCCGGGGGTCCCCCCTCCCATCCACACCAAGCCCTTCAGGTCTGGTATGGATATTAAGGGGTAAATCCACACCGAAATTAAATAAAAAACAGCTTGGGGATCCCCCCAAAATCCATACCTGACCCTTATCCGAGCATGCAGCCCGGCAGGTCAGGAAAGGGGGGGGACGAGCGAGCGCCCCCCCCCCCCTCCTGAACCATACCAGGCCACATGCCCTCAACATGGGGGCTCCCCCCCAAAGCACCTTGTCCCCATGTTAATGGGGACAAGGGCCTCTTCTGTTAGTGGGTTAATTGGTCGGCCATTTTTCGGGATTTTGGCATATTTTGTTTATCAGTAAAGTTGGAAATTTTGTTTTCCAAATTTACTGATAAAAAAAAATGTGCCAAAATCCAGAAAAACGGCCGACCAATTAACCCACTAACGGCCTGAAAATCGTTTGTTTTTTTTTTCGGCAGAAAAATCGGCCGATTTTAGATCCATCTATGGCCTGCTTTAGATGGGTCTAAAATCGGCCGGAAAAAAAATTGGCTGATTTTCGGGCCGTTAGTGGGTTAATTGGTCAGCCATTTTTTGGGATTTTGCAACTTTTTTTAATCAGTAAATTTGGATAAAAATTGGCCGATTTTTGCAGATCGGACGATTTTAGCGGCAATGATCAGCAAATTAGCTCATCTTTTTACAGATAAAAAATCTGTGCATGAGCCATGACCTGCAAGAAAAAGAAGAAAATGAAAAAGAAGAATAAAAAAAAGAAGAAAAAAAAATGCAGGCCATAGATGGGGCGAAAACTGACCGTTTAAAAAATAAAAAACAAAAAATCGGTTGTTCAATGGGCCGACGTTACCACCAACGGTAAACAAAATTGTCTGATTTTCGCCCCGTCTACGGCCGGCAAATATAATAGCAAAGTAATTCCTTCTGTCCCTGCAGAGAGCTGCGCTATTATATTTGACATTAAAAAGTATAAAGGTTGCAACATTGTATCTATATGTATCAGAATAAAAACATCTATATCCGGAATGGATACAAATAGATACAATGTTGCAGTCTCTATACTTTTTAATGTCAAATATAATAGCGGAGCTCTCTGCAGGGACAGAAGGAATGTTTCAGCTGTCATCGGGGTTTCCCACTGACAGCTGAATTTTAAATTATTTCCGTGAATTAAATAAATAATTAAAAAAACAGCGTGGGGTCCCCCCTCTCATCCATACCAAGCCCTTCGGGGGTCCCCCCTCCCATCCATACCAAGCCCTTCGGGGGTCCCCCCTCCCATCCATACCAAGCCCTTCGGGGGTCCCCCCTCCCATTCCTATCAAGCCCTTCAGGTCTGGTATGGATGTTAAGGATGAACTCCACGTCGAAAATTTAAAAAAAAACAGCGTGGAGTACCCCCCAATATCCATGCCAGACCCTTATCCGAGCATGCAGCCCGGGAGGTCAGGAAAGGGGGGGACGAGCAAGCGCCCCCCCTCCTGAACCATACCAGGCCACATGCCCTCAACATGGGGGGGTGCTTTGGGGCAGAGGGGGCTCCCCCCCAAAGCACCTTGTCCCCATGTCGATGAGGACAAGGGCCTCTTCCCCACAACCCTGGCCGGTGGTTGTGGGGGTCTGCGGGCGGGGGGCTTATCAGAATCTGGAAGCCCCCTTTAACAAGGGGGCCCCCAGATTCCAGCCCCCCCTACGTGAATGAGTCTGCGGTACATCATCCCACGACTCATTCACAAAAAAACTAAGTGTGGTGTAAAAAAAACACAGTACAGGGTCTTTGACAAGTCCTTTATTAAAACAATGTCCCCCGAAGTAGATCCAACGTCAATCACGGCAGTGGGGACCCGAAAAAACAGAAAAATCTGGTCCTGTCGGAGGCGTCCAGCCTTCTGAAAAAAAGGCTAGCTGACAGTTCTTAAATAGGTTTTGGGCGGGGCCAGCCGTGGACATCATCCGAGAAACCCCGCCCAATGTAACATCATTGATGTCACATGGGGCGGGGTTTCTCGGATGATTCTCTGCTTTTATGTATACCTTTGTTTTTATCTTGTGTTCTGTGTCTTTAAGACTTTTCTATCTGTAGTAAAATATATTTTTTAAACAGTTGGTTGCATAAAAGTTAGTTTTATTGTTTCTTACTTTTTTTAGTTATTTTGGCTCTTCCCTGATATCTCTGTAAGGTAGATACAATACAGGAATGGGTATTAGGGGACATTTCTGGGGGCTGCAGTTCCTCTGAACTCCACAAGATGGTGATCTCATTTCTACTACCCAGACAGGACTTCTCTATGGAATACAGACAGGAAGTGATGCCAGGAACAGACAGGAAGTGATGTCAGGAACATACAGGAAGTCATTTGGACTAAAGGCAGGCTGTGCCATGTAGTGTGAATGAGATTGGAGATGTTGGTGGACGTGGCAACAGAGGAGGTAATAAGATGTTATGTTCTATTTATACCCAGTAACCCCCGTCATGTCCGTCCTCTTCCTCCATAGTCACGTCCGTCCTCTTTCTCCATAGTCATGTCCGTCCTCTTCCTCCATAGTCACGTCTGTCCTCTTCCTCCATAGTCATGTCCATCCTCTTCCTCCACAGTCACTGTGACGTCTTATCTTCAACAGATAATGATACACACATGTTGATGATATACATCAATATTTAGAAGGACACAAGGATCTCTACAAGGACGTCATGATGGACAATCAGCCGCCCCTCACATCACCGGGTAAGAGGAGACTTTATTGTAAAGGAGAGAGCAGTACGGAGGATCCACCTAGATCCCCCATCATCTGATAAACACATAGAAACAATGGATTCAGTCAGTGTGTGTGTTTCCTACAGATGGATCCAGTCATGGGAACCCACCAGAGAGATGTCCCCGTCCTCTGTATTCCCGGGATTCCACACAGGAAGGTCACACCATCCCTCACCATCATCAGGTAGATGATGACAATTATTGGTAGTTGTGATTTATACACAGCATGTTTGTTACAATGAATGTTTTATTATATCTTTCAGAGTGGAATCCTCGGGGATGAGAATATTGATGTTAAAGAAGAGTATAAAGAGGAGGATGAGGAGTATGGAGTGATGGAGGAGTTTTCAGAAGGACACAAGGATATGATGGAGCCACCTAATACCAGGAACCCACCAGAGAGATGTCCCCGTCCTCTGTATTCCCGGGATTCCACACAGGAAGTTCACACCATCCCTCACTATTACAAGGTTGGTGGGATGGAGCATCTAGAACATGGACTTGTAGAGACAATGTGTGGATTTTTTTATGTGACCTTATATTTACAGATGATATTTTCTCTCATTTCCTTGATTTAGAGTGGAGATCCAATCGATATAGAATTTGAGGTGAAAGCAGAAGAAGAAGAGGCGTATGTGAGGGATGATCAGCAGTCTATGGAGGAGGATGGAATAACGGGGACATTTATAGAGGAGGACACTCCTACAGAGATCAGCACAGGTGGGTCATGAACACTAAATCCATTCCTCCACCCATACTGCTCACTGATTGGTCCAGAGTAGGGCGGGGACTGGGTGATATCAGCCTGTAATCCCCTGGTCACTTTCCTGAGCTGTGTTCCCCGTCCTGTATTCCTGGATTTCTCTCGGATAATCTTCCTTCTCTGTGCTGCAGACACAATTTATGTATCTAGACTGGATTTATGGAGGTTCTGGGGTTCAGCTGGCAGAAAAATGTTGATTTTCACCATAAGTGTTACTAGACCTAGACACCTGGGGTATATGGTTTGGATCTTCTTCCCCATGCCCGGGTCTAGTAAGATCTCTGACAGAACAATTCTCCCAGGGTTCCTTGCTCTGTTATCTGCTGGCTGTGCCGGGTGGAGGGATATGTCTGTAGTGTCTCAGACCCAAGTCACTGAGTGCAGTCTCAGGAGATGGGAGGCAGCGGTGTGGGATCTCTGCAACTTGTCTACAGTAAACATTTAAAGTGGTTGTAAACCCTCCATATACCCAGAGAAGTGACTGGCCTCAGGTGATACACAGAGATAAAACAAATCCTCCTACATATGTTGCACCTTTTTATCTGCAGTACTCTCTTCTCTACAACTGTTCAAAGCCCAGAATGTGTACAGCTTGTATGAGAAGTCAGAAAAAAAGAGACAGAGAGCTAAAGTCACATTCTGTAGAGCTCAGTGATGTGAGCTCTGAAAGATGATTGGAGGGAAGGTACACTTTCACACAGGAACAGAGCTGAGGCTGTCAATCACAGGCTGTGTGCTGGAGCTTCTTCCCTTTCACATTTCTTCTCTTGGTGTCAGGAAGACTTGTCAGAAGTGATTCATGCTGATCGCAGAGGAAGGAGACAGCAGAAAGAAATGACTCTTAGTGCTCTGGACTGAGACAAGTACACACTGTAGAGGGATATGCCTTGTTTATATTCCATGTCTGAGGGTTACAACCACTGTAAGTGATCTCTGATTACTAAACACCAATTTGATGTGATCCTTACACTATTTATTAGTGTGGCCCCCTTGTCCTGAATAGAGGTACTATGTGGGTTTAGTTTGTGGCTGGGCTGTACTTGGCTCAGGCTGATTGTATAGTTCTTCACTTGGTTTCTCCCTAAGTTTAGGTTGTCTTGTGATGTCTCACTGTGGCCAGTAGATGTCACTGCTATCACTGGACATAGGATGAGGTGGCGGCTGCATTCCTTTTCTTTGGCTTTTTCCGTTTTCACCTGGTGATCTGGCCAGTAACACACCTTCTGTATTAGAGCGCCCCACTGTGGAGACAGCAGCATGGTCAGTCTGGGGGGAGGGGAGTGTTAGATGTACTAGCAGATATAAAAACAGTAACTAATTGAAGCCAAACTCCAGCTCACACTTCATACTCAGTTTCATCAAACAGTTTTTTTTCTTTTGGGATAAAAGTTTTACAAGAATAAATAAAAGCTGATCATTGTAAGCCCCCTGTCAGTGGTAAATGGTCTGCCTCATCCCTGGAACTGATACATTCTGCTGCAGAGTTTTTATAAAACAGATTTACTGGCTAGATCACCAGATGAATATAGAAGAAAACTAATACTGTTTAGTCCTAACTTTTGTATCCCGTATGATAAGTTGTACATTACATACAGTGAAGGAAATGCGTATTTGCTCCTCGGCTGATGGTCAATGTTCGCCCCTCACACAGAAATGATCGGTCTAACAATGGAATGTTCGCCCCTCACACAGAAATGATCGGTCTAACAATGCAATGTTCGTCCCTCACACAGAAATGATCGGTCTAACAATGGAATGTTCGGTGTAACACTGAGAGACAGAATACAACAACAAATTCAGCAGAAATGCATCTAACAAATGATGACGGATCTGCATGTTCATGAGGGAAAGAAGGATTTGATCCCCTATCATTCAGCAGGATTTCTGGCTCCCAGGTATCTTTCATACAGGTAACAAGCTGAGATTAGAAGCAGTCTTTTAAAGGGAGTGCTGCTAATCTCATTGTGTTACCTGTATAAAAGACACCTGTCCACAGGAGCAATCAAACCATCAGATTCCAAACTCTCCACCATGGCAAAGACCAAAGAGCTGTCCAAGGATGTCAGGGACAAGATGGTAGACCTACACAAGGCTGGACTGGGCTACCAAACTATGGCCAAGCAGCTTGGTGAGAAGGTGACAACAGTTGGTGCAATCATTCACAAATGGAAGAAACACAAAACAAGTGTCAGTCTCCCTAGGTCTGGTGCACCATGCAAGATCTCACCTCGTGGAGTGTCAATGATCATGAGAACAGTGAGGAATCATCCCAGAACTACACGTGAGGATCTTGTCAATGATCTCCAGGCAGCTGGGACCACAGTCACCAAGAAAACAATTGGTAACACACTACGCCGACAAGGACTGAAATCCTGCAGTGCCCGCAAGGTCCCTCTGCTCAAGAAAGCACATGTCCAGCCCGTCTGAAGTCTGCCACTGAACATCTGAATGATGCCGAGGAGGACTGGTGGGAAGTGTTGTGGTCAGAGGAGACCAAAATCCAGCTCTTTGGCATCAACTCAACTCGCCGTGTTTGGAGGAGGAGGAGGAATGCTGCCTATGACCCCAAGAACACCATCCCAACTGTGAAACATGGTGGTGGAAACATTCTGCTTTGGGGGTGTCAGGGATCACTGTCGCGATGGGCTCGGCACAGGTGCAGTGCACCACCCTGTGTCGGAATGCGGGCACTGAGACCTGGCCGACCGCGGCGAGTGAGTTTGCGCATGCGCAGTAGGGACCGCGGGCGCGCACGTGGCACCAATGACAGCGCAGGGCGGGATATTTAAATGGCCCTGAGCTGTCATTCAGTGCCTTCTGGTCTTACCTGCATTCTGTATCCTGCGAACCTGTACCTAGTAAGTTGTTGACCCGGATTGTTCTTGACCTGCTGTTGCTGACCTGGCGTGTGACCCTACGATTCTCTGCCCACTGTCTTGTACAGTACTGTCCTCTCTGTTACCGACTCAGCCTGTCTGACTTCGCACTTGCTCAGCCATCCATCCATCCCATCGGGGTCACCCGACCTCCTCATATCAGGCTCTCCCCTGTTGGAGCCCCTGGCGAACACCCCTACCACTGACGGGTGTGCTCAGTAGTCTTGACCTGGTCTCGGGGTACTCCAAGTCCATCCCCACCATCAGGGGCCCTGGTGAACAAGTACCCTGGGGCTTAGATTCCGCGCTCTGGGGATACCTGACCAGTGGAGTGCTAGTGGTGCCGCTAGGCGGTCCGTTACAGGGGGTGTCTTTCTGCTAAGGGGACAGGACAACTGCACCGCATCAAAGGGACGATGGACGGAGCAATGTACCATCATATCTTGGGTGAGAACCTTCTTCCCTCAGCCAAGGCATTGAAAATGTGTCGTGGATGGGTGTTCCAGCATGACAATGACCCAAAACACACGGCCAAGGCAACAAAGGAGCGGCTCAAGAAGAAGCACATTAAGGTCCTGGAGTGGCCTAGCCCGTCTCCACACCTTCATCTGATTGAAAATCTGTGGAGGAGCTGAAAGTTCGAGTTGCCAAACGTCAGCCACCAAACCTTAATGACTTGGAGAGGATCTGCCAAGAGGAGTGGGCCAAAATCCCTCCTGAGATGTGTGCAAACCTGGGGGCCAACTCCAGGAAACGTCTGACCTCTGATTGCCAACAAGGGATTGGCCACCAAGTACTAAGTCATGTTTTGTGAAGGGGATCAAATCCTTCTTTCCCTCATGAACATGCAGATCAGTCATCATTTGTTAGACGCATTTCTGCTGAATTTGTTGTTGTATTCTGTCTCTCAGTGTTACACCGAACATTCCATTGTTAGACTGATCATTTCTGTGTGAGGGGCAAACATTCCATTGTTAGACCGATCGTTTCTGTGTGAGGGGCGAACATTCCATTGTTAGACCGATCGTTTCTGTGTAAGGGGCGAACATTCCATTGTTAGACCGATCGTTTCTGTGTGAGGGGCGAACATTCCATTGTTAGACCGATCGTTTCTGTGTGAGGGGCGAATATTCCATTGTTAGACCGATCATTTCTGTGTGAGGGGCGAACATTCCATTGTTAGACCGATCGTTTCTGTGTGAGGGGCGAACATTCCATTGTTAGAGCGATCGTTTCTGTGTGAGGGGCGAACATTCCATTGTTAGACCGATCGTTTCTGTGTGAGGGGCGAACATTCCATTGTTAGACCGATCGTTTCTGTGTGAGGGGCGAACATTCCATTAGAGCGATCGTTTCTGTGTGAGGGACGAACATTCCATTGTTAGACCGATCGTTTCTGTGTGAGGGGCGAACATTCCATTGTTAGACCGATCGTTTCTGTGTGAGGGGCGAACATTCCATTGTTAGAGCGATCGTTTCTGTGTGAGGGGCGAACATTCCATTGTTAGACCGATCGTTTCTGTGTGAGGGGCGAACATTCCATTGTTAGACCGATCGTTTCTGTGTGAGGGGCGAACATTCCATTGTTAGACCGATCGTTTCTGTGTGAGGGGCGAACATTCCATTAGAGCGATCGTTTCTGTGTGAGGGACGAACATTCCATTGTTAGACCGATCGTTTCTGTGTGAGGGGCGAACATTCCATTGTTAGACCGATCATTTCTGTGTGAGGGGCGAACATTCCATTGTTAGAACGATCATTTCTGTGTGAGGGGCGAACATTCAACATCAGCGGGGGAGCAAATACGCATTTCCTTCACTTTACGCCTTAATTATTTTCCACCCATTTCCTCCCAGCTGGACATTTTATATCGGATGATGTGATTGGAGCACAGACTTTTACATGGTGATAATAATGTGATAACATCCTCCAACTTTGGACCCTTAAACAGAAAGTTCTAATGAGGGAGGAGTCAGTACCCCAATGATGGTGGTCTTCAGGATCCATGCAGTCTTCATCTTGGTTGTTCTCCCCCGATCCTCACTCTCTGACCTCTGGTGGGGCTCAGCCCCGCTGTTCTTCATGACTAAATCATGGACTAAATAAGGAAGTGCAGTACTTCTTGTGTTGGGAAGATGGCGATGAGTGATAGAGGGGGTGGGGACCCTCGTCCTATAATCCCCTCATCACTGTCCCTCCTATAAAAGACAGTTCTGGTTGTTTCCTCACTCTCTGACTAAGGTCCATGAATAAAGAAATGACCTGGTAGGAGATCAGAGGAGCCATTTCCTAGTTCCCTTGAGGGTGGAATTGTAAGCTCCTCAGAGACCAAGCTGCCTGATGTGGGCGGAGTCCTGGTTTGGGGGAACCAATCAGCTCCTGTCTAGTAATCCTCTGTCTTTGTATTTTAGTCCATGGCCGGGAGATGAGGAAAACCTCCGAGGATTGTCTCACTTTGTCTCCAGACTGGAAAGTAGAAGATGAGGACATCACACAGTATAGTCCAGGAGAAAACCCGGCTCCCTCCAATGTCCATCCGGCACCACCCAGTGTAGATGGACCATCGGATTCCTCGTATCCTGAGGAACCTCAGACTGTGCGGGACCGGGCCAGCCTTCCAACGGGGAAGAGCTTCTCCTGTACTGAGTGCGGGAAGGGTTTCTGTTCTAAATTCGGTCATAATCTGCATAAAATATGTCACACAGGGGAGAAACCGTATTCCTGTCCTGAGTGTGGGAAATTTTTTTCAAAGAAGTCACATCTTTGCAGACATCAGAAATCTCACACGGGGGAGAAGCCGTATTCCTGTCCTGAGTGCGGGAAGGGTTTCCATCATAAATCCCATCTTAATGTGCATGAAAGATCTCACACGGGGGAGAAGCCGTATTCCTGTCCTGAGTGCGGGAAATGTTTTTCAGTGAAGTCCAATCTTTACACACATCAAAGATCTCACATGGGGGAGAAGCCGTATTCCTGTCCTGAGTGCGGGAAATTTTTTTCAGCGAAGTCCAGTCTTTACAGACATCAGAGGTCTCACACAGGGGAGAAGTTATTTTTCTGTCCTGAGTGTGGGAAATGTTTTTCAGAGAAGTCCAAACTTCATAGTCATCAGAGATCTCACACGGGAGAGAAGCCGTATTCCTGTCCTGAGTGTGGGAAATGCTTTTCACTGAAGTCCCATCTTTACAGACATCAGAGATCTCACACGGGGGAGAAGCCGTATTCCTGTCCTGAGTGCGGGAAATGTTTTTCATTGAAGTCCCTTCTGCACACACATCAGAGATCTCATACAGGTGAGAAGCCATATTCCTGTCCTGAGTGTAGGAAATTTTTTTCACAGATGTCCAGTCTTCACAGACATCAGAGATCTCACACGGGTGAGAAGCCATATTACTGTCTTGAGTGTGGAAAATGTTTTGCGCGGAAATCCATTCTTCATAAACATCAGAAATCTCACAAGGGGGAGAAGCCGCATTCATGTCCTGAGTGCGGGAAATGTTTTTCACAGATGTCCACTCTTTACAGACATCAGAGATCTCACACGGGGGAGAAGCCACATTCCTGTCCTGAGTGTGGGAAATGTTTTGCAGTGAAGTCCAATCTTCACACACATCAGAGATCTCACACGGGGGAGAAGCCACTTTCCTGTCCTGAGTGAGGGAAATTTTCCTCACTGAAGTCCTGCCTTCCTGTATATCAGGGGTCCCACACAACCCTGGAGGTGTATTAGTGCCTTGAGTGCGGGAAATGTCTTCTAGATGAAGGTTGCTGGACATCCCAGCTCTCATGTGGGGAAGAAGCACACCCTGATATACACCTCAGATATACTCCATGGCTGATCTTCATCATGGAAGAAACAGTTGATAAGGAGATGAGAGGCCCCCAAAGACATGGATGAAGTGTGGGACCGGGTCGGCCATTGATGGCAGGAGAAGAAGTTTTCAATGTATTTTCCATGAATGGAAGACATTCCAGCAGCTCAGATGTGATCCTAATAACATTGGTTCCCCCATTCACACAGGAGGAATGGACATGAACTCTCACTGAGGGAATTGCTATACAAACATTCTATGAATAGACCCCCAAATGTCAGGAGACATTTCTATAAAGACGGGAAGTATGGAGCAGAGAAATGAAGAGACCTCCCAGCAATGTTATTACCAGGCTGCAGCTAGGGGGAGCTCTAATGTCACCCCAGCAGAGGGATCCCATCTAGCCCACATTAACCCTCTCACTGCCAGAGCTGTTTCTGCATGATTTTGCACACATGGGAAAATGCAGATTTTGGTCCTGAAGATGAGATAAACCCCCAAACATCAATTCTGTGACATCAGAGGCCCTGGAGAATAAAATGGTGGTGATTGTTAAGGTGTTCCCCGTACACAGATTCCCCTTCATATCCGCCTTTATTTCCTCCTTTCCCCCATTTTCTATGTTGGGATCTTTTCTACAATACTTTGTTATAATAATGGAACACGTTGTGTATTGTATTGTACACCAATAATAATGACTCCGCCCCCACATTCCAGACAAGGGATCTTCCTGACCAATCGGATTCCTTCCTTTACTATTTCCTGATTTTTATGCTTCAATCTTGTTAAATGTAAAATTATAATAAAACATTTATTGAACAAAAACTATTGTGTGTGTCGGTGCAATGAGGGCAAACTTCAATATAGAACATTGCTCCTCGGTGACACCTCACACCCTTCAATAACGGTGCAGAGTGCGGGGGTCAGCAGTATATCGTATACAGCCCACCATACAGAGTGCAGAGGGGGGCTGTAGTGTGCCCCCCCTCCTGATCCATACCAGACCACATGTCCACAACATGGGGGTCATCTTACCAGGGGGGATTCCCCCAGGTATAGCACCTTGTCTGGTGGCTGTGGGGATCTGTGGGTGGGGGTCATATTGGATTCTGGAAACCCCCTTTAATAACAGGGGGCCCCCATATACCGTCCCCCCATGTGAATGAGTATGGGGTATATAGTACCCGACAATAGCACCAGCCCAATGACCGTTCCCTAAACTGTCATCATCTACATAAGTGAAGGGACAGGGATGGTGGGACCTTATTACCCAAATGTGACCAGTGACCATATTTGGTCAGTGATGTCACTGCTTTCCCCGCCCCCTTCCTTACATGGCAGGGATTCCCAATGACATCACTGATTCCTGGAGGTGTGGCCGCTGTACCCATCCATGTCTTCCTCAGGCACCAGTGACAGCGGGAAGCTGTTATATATAGAAGTGGTAGAAATGTCTCTTCTATATGTGATGATCGGCTCCTGCAAAACACGGGACCGGAACAGGCAAAGTTTGGTTTGTACTGTCGTCATCCCTACTCTCCGACAACTAAACCCAGAGATCATCCCAAGTGGTCATTGTATTTGTCCCTTACATTGGTGACCAATGGGAGAAGGACCCTCTTATATCAGTGGTCAGTGTAGTGGTCCCTTACATTGGTGACCAATGGGAGAAGGACCCCTTATATCAGTGGTCAGTGTAGTGGTCCCTTAAATTGGTGACCAATGGGAGAAGGACCCCTTATATCAGTGGTCAGTGTAGTGGTCCCTTACATTTGTGGCCAATGGGAGGAGGACCCCATTATATCAGTGGTCAGTGTAGTGGTCCCTTACATTGGTGACCAATGGGAGAAGGACCCCCTTATATCAGTGGTCCGTGTAGCTGTCCCTTACATTGGTGACCAATGGGAGAAGGACCCCCTTATATCAGTGGTCAGTGTAATGGTCCCTTACATTGGTGACCAATGGGAGAAGGACCCCCTTATGTCTTCTCCAACCGCTGCGCTCCCCACAACCTCACTAACACCCCCTTCCCTCTCTCTGACCACAACCTGATTACCTTCTCTATCTCCTCGTCCTCCAACGCCTACCCCTCCAAATGTCACACTACTACCAGCCGTAACCTCCGCAACCTTAACCCTGCCTCCCTCCATTCCGCAGTTGATCAACTCCATGACCGCATCCTCCCCCTGTCCTGCCCCGACTTGGCTATGACCGCCTACAACAATGCGCTGTCAACAGCCCTTGACTCACTAGCGCCTTTAACCACACGCAACATCAGACCCCGACCGCTCCAGCCCTGGCAGACTGATCACACCAAAACCCTCAAACGACACAGTCGTGCCCTGGAGCGACTATGGCGCAAAACCAAATCCCAACAAGCCTTCACCCGATACAAATCTGCCTTCCACACCTACACCTCCTCCCTCCATACTGCCAAACAGAACTACTTCCTGACCCTCATCAAGGCCCTCTCCTCCAATCCTCGCCGACTCTTCTCCACCTTCAACTCTCTACTCTCGCCACCCCCACCTCCACCCAGCACCTCACTCACTGCCCTTGAGATTGCCAATCATTTCAAAAACAAGATTGACACAATTCGCAAGGACATTGCCGCAACTCACACGCCTTCTCAACCCGTCCCCTCTCACACAGCTACCCCCTCATCCCCCCTCCCCCTCGACATAACCCACAGGGACTTCGTCGCTGCTCAAACTCCCTCCAACCCCCTTCCCCCTCACTCAGCTACCCCCTCTACACCCCTCTCCCACGGCCCCACCACTGCTCTGACCTCCTCTCCCACCCCACCCTACATTCCTCATACTGAAGCTCCCCCAACACTCCGCACCTTTGACCTTACTACCATCGAAGAAGTCTCCAAGATCCTCTCTGATGCCCGCCTCACCACCTGCCCCCTTGACCCTATCCCCTCACAACTCCTACAACCTCCCTCCCCCTCCATCCTACGCTCCCTCACCCACATCTTCAATCTCTCCCTCTCCTCCGGCACTTTCCCTTCCCCTCTGAAACATGCACACATCACCCCCATACTTAAAAAGCCCTCCCTGGACCCCAATGACCCGAACAACCTCAGACCCATCTCCCTGCTCCCATTTACATCTAAACTCCTCGAGCGCCTAGTCTACGCCCGCCTATGCTCTCACCTCAATGACAACAACCTCCTCGATCCCCTACAGTCCGGCTTCCGTCCCCTACACTCCACCGAAACTGCCTTACTCAAACTCTCCAACGACCTGTTAACCGCCAAAGCTAATGGCCACTATTCAGTGCTCCTACTCCTTGACCTCTCTGCGGCCTTTGACACAGTCGACCACCCCCTCCTCCTCAAAAAACTACACTCCCTCGGCCTCAGAGATTCTGCTCTCTCCTGGCTCTCATCCTACCTGTCACAACGCTCTTTCAGCGTTACCTATAATGCCACCACCTCCCTCTCACTCCCCCTCTCTGTTGGGGTCCCTCAAGGCTCTGTCCTCGGGCCCCTTCTCTTCTCCATCTACACCTCCTCCCTTGGCCAACTCATACACTCTCACGGCTTCAACTACCACCTCTATGCCGACGACACACAAATCTATCTCTCAACCCCCCACCTCACCCCCTCGGTCTCCGCCCGAATCACACACCTGTTGAGCGACATATCAGACTGGATGTCGCTCCACTTCCTTAAACTGAACCTCTCCAAAACCGAGTTTCTTGTCTTCCCTCCAGCCCGGACACCACCCCCCATTGACTTCTCCATCATGTCCAACAACGCCACCATCAAACCCGCCCCGCAGGCCAGAGTACTTGGTGTCATTTTGGACTCCAACCTATCCTTCCAGCCCCAAGTCCACTCTTTAACAAACTCATGCAGACTCCACCTCCGCAACATCGCCAAAATCCGCACGTTCCTAACTCCAGAAACCACTAAACAGCTCATCCACTCCCTCATCATATCACGACTCGACTACTGCAACTCCCTCCTCACTGGCCTGACTCGCCGCTGGCTATCCCCGCTTCAGTCCATCCTGAATACGGCTGCCAGACTCATTCACCTTTCCAACCGCTCCGTTTCCGCCACCCCCCTCTGCCAATCCCTCCACTGGCTTCCGATTGCGCAACGGATCAAATTCAAAATCCTAACGCTGACGTACAAAGCTGTCCACCATACTGCCCCGAACTACATCACTGACCTAATATCCAAGTACCGCCCAGCACGCACACTCCGCTCCTCACAAGACCTCCTTCTCTCTAGTTCCCTGGTCTCCTCCTCCCATGCCCGCCTCCAGGACTTCTCCAGGGTGTCGCCCATCCTCTGGAACTCCCTGCCCCAACCCATCAGATTATCACCTACTCTCCTCTCCTTTAGGCGCACCCTGAAAACCCATCTCTTCAGGGAAGCCTACCCCGCCCCCTGCTAACTTGCCGACCTCCTCCACTCTTCCTACCACTCCATCCCCCACAGCTATCTCCTCCTGTGCCACCATCCCCTCCCTCCTAGATTGTAAGCTTGAAAGAGCAGGGCCCTCGATCCCCTCATGTTTTGCATTGTATTGGAATTGTTCTGTCACATGTTCTGTCCCCCTTTGTAATGTACAGCGCTGAGCGAACTATTGGCGCTTTATAAATACTGTATAATAATAATAATAATAATAATATCAATGGTCAGTGTAATGGTCCCTTACATTGGTGACCAATGGAAGAAGGAACCCCTTTTATCAGTGGTCAGTGTAGTGGTCCCTTAAATTTTGTGACCAATTGGAAGATTCCCTTTTATCAGTGGTCAATGTAGTGGCCCCTTACATTTTGTTACCAATTGGAGAAGGATTCCCCTTTTATCAGTGGTCAGTGTAGTGGTCCCTTACATTTTGTGACCAATTGGGGAAGGATTCCCTTTTATCAGTGGTCAGTGTAGTGGCCCCTTACAAAAGACTAGAAGGTCTAAAAAAAAACTAAATGTGAATGAATCACCAGGACCAGATGGCTTGCACCTGAGAGTCCTCAAAGAATGTAGCCAGGTTATTGATAGACAGTCATTCCACATATTTAGGAAAGCTTACTGACCGGAATGGTGGCAGCGGATTGGTGAATATCTAACGTGGTTCCAGTATTCCAGAAAGGACCGAGATACATATCTGGAAGCTCCAAGCCAGTCAGCCTAACATCAATAGTTTGTAAACTATTGGAGGGATGATAAGGGACCATACCCAAGAATTTGCTGATGAACATAGTATCATTAGTAGTAACCAGCATGGATTTATGGGAAAAGATCGTTCTTGTCAGACCAACCTATTAACAATCTATGAGGAGGTGAGCTGTAATCTGGATAAAGGAACCCCCGTGGATGTAGAAGCAACGAGGATTGTGTCACTTCCAGAGTCACTCAGATGTAAACAAGCCATTTCCAGCTTGTGAAAGCATCAGAATGAACTGATCTTGGTTTGATCGGATGTTTTTATGGTCAGATTGGGATCTGGGGTCCAATAGACCGCAGATGTCTCAGTACAGAGAACCTGTCTGATAGCAATAAAAGTAATAAATAAATTGGGACAGTGTAAAAAAATAGAAAAAAAATTAAAAGAAAAAAATGAAAGCACCCCCCCCCCTTGTTTGCACACAAAGGTTAACACATACGGAATTCCACCACGCATTGTAAACGGTGTTCTCACCACACGTGTCTCCACACAGGTATGGCTGGAAATGTCAGAGTGAGAGCGATAATTCCGGCATCAGACCTCCTGTGTACCTCTACACTGGTATCCTGAGTGACACCTATGGGGGGTATTTAGGCCCCGTAGTTTGGCGCCGTTCCACTGGCATTTGTAATTGTAAAGTGTGACATGTTAGGTATCTATTTACTCGGCATAACATCATCTTTTACCCCCAAAACGGTATTATATTGTGTTTGCTGCACTAACATTAGGTAAAGTTTCTTTTCTAAAAAATGTACATTAAAGAAAATCTTCAGAAATACGGAGCGACAAATATTGTACCAGCAACCATGTTCCTCTCCAGGGTCTCTGCTTATATATAATATTTGGGGGCTCTCAGTCATTTCCCAGCAAATAATGACTTTTACATGTCGGAATGTCAGAATTGGCCGGGTAGGGAAGTATTAATAATAAATACAATAAATAATCGTCTCCTGACATTTAGGAGTCTATTAATAAATGGAACAACAACTCCCCCAGGTAGAAGTGCCGGTACAGTCCATTCCTTCTGTGTGAATGGGATGGGGGGACCAATGGTAGGAGGATCTTTGCTGAGCTGCTTGAAGGGTTTCCATCCATTTCACATGGAAAATACCACATTTGTCTATTAGATGGTGAGAATTCCTAGGATACTTAGCGCCATCTAAAGGCCAAATGCAGAATTTACCATTTTAAATCAATGGCTGGTTTCATAGCGCTGGTTTAATCCCCTGATGCAGAGCGCACGCAAATTAGTGACCTCTCAGACCAGACCTGGGATTTTTTCTGTGTGTACCTGTCTTTGTGCTGGGAGCACACCGCATGGCGCACTCCCAGCACAAAGACTGGGGTGTCAGTGAGAGCCCCGGGTCCTGGAACTCTCAATTCTGGGTCACATGATCGCTGTGACAGCCCCTGATTGGCTATCACAGTGATCAGTCACTATGAAGCCCACCCCCTTGTTTTCTCTCTTTGAATGGAAGAGAGATACATTGTATCATTATATATATTACACATTGTGTAAAATACCGTATTGTCTTGATATTTTATTAACTTGTATTGGTGAGAAAAGCTCAAAATAGAAAGTCCTTCCAACTCTTGCATAAACTCAAAAATTGATTTAATAATAATTGCATAAAATTAGAAATAAAATATTGGAATACAGAATGTTTAAATAATGTCCAAAAATATAGTTCTGTTCTTGAGATAAATATTATATGTAATCGTGTATGTGTGTGGTGTCAATAAGTAGGCTCTCTTAGCCTTGCTTCCAAAAAAAGTGTGTGTCCAAAAGTCTTTGTTCTGCTCTAAAAAAGGAGCAATTCAGCCCCCACCATCTCCTAAAAGTGGGCTGGTATTCTCTTCTAGTCCCACAATGATAAATGATAACAGATGTATTAGTCTTCTTCCCTCCCCTCAGAGTCTGAGTGATACTTTAGCTTACAGAGATGGGGGAGGGATAGCTAGACTAATTACTACCACATGTTGCTAGAATGTAGAGAAAAAACCCAAGATATATATATATATATATATATATATACTGTACATCTCCACATATATATATTCACAGACTATATAAAGTCTATTTATCTTACTTTTCCCAATCTAGAACAAATAGAAATATAATAACTCAATTATCCTATTAAGATCCAACTCATCCATACTTATGTTAGTACTGTTAATAAGCAGATATTAGATATTAGGTTAAGGAAAGCTTCTAACATTTCCCTCTCAAAATGATCGATTTATCAGATCTTAATCATTTTCCTTATCTTAATCCATTTATACACATTCTAGTCACTTTCGTATCCATTCATGCGTTTTTAGATCTTAAGATAACTGATCTGAACATATATTCAACTTGATTCTATAATGGGAAAATTAATTATTTGATAAACCTTTTGTATTGTATCACATAAAAATATTTTTACCCTTATTATTTTCCTTTCCTTTCCCCAAATAATTTATCCCCTTAATAAATGTAATATTATAGCACAATACTTTAAAGTATGTATGTCACTTAAAAAATAGATGTTTCATATTTTCCCTCCAAAATATATGTGTAGCACACAGTTCTATAATCCATACATCTTTTCAAATTACCTTATCAACATTTAACCATAACATATGTTCCCTAACTTCAATTCATTCATGTATATCAAATGTTTTTTTTTTAAATATACATATAACAATGTATTCCAAGATACCACTTGCTACACGTCTGGACGTGCCTTGGTCTATCACCACGGCTTATCCTCTTGGACATTTAACCCATGTTTTGCCGTTGACTGTCTTCATACACACCACGTCTTAAGCTATATGTCTATCTTTCTAGCACGACTCATTCAACATGAAGTGAGCCATTTATCCACAAGTATACACTCTACTTCCCCGTTTTATCTTACCCAAAGCCCTCCCCTCCTTTTTTTTCTCTTCTTTCTTTCTCTCCTTCCCCTTCCTTTCTATCCTATACACTTACCTTTCCCACTATACTACCCTACATACCCTTCTCTAACTAACCCCCCTCTGTCCGTTCTCTAGTTCACACCTGTATCCAAATCCTATCACTTATATATCACAAACAATACAGAGCATTGATCTTCAAACAGGTGTGCTATACTCCACTTAACTCAAATATCCAATCCATGGACACACGAAACATAACAGAAACTACATCATGTGCTGTTCTTACTCAACATTTCACACTCCCTGATATAGAAACCTGCTCATAGGTCAGAAGACAATCTATCTCAATGCTTATCTCCTATACTCTGTATATTTGCTGGACTGTAATATTATGTTGTCATAATATCTTACACCATTCTGATCTGTATTGCTTTTTAAGCTTTGACCCATCTGCGAAACGGGAGGCGACATGCTGTGTTTTGTTCAGATTTGGTTCCATAACTGTATATGCACTGTTATGCCTTCTTTCTTCTAATAAAAATATTTTTTGAAAAAACAAAACAATGTAAAGCTGTCTCAGTTTTTTTATATGTACCTTAGGAAAACTTATCTCTAGCTTAATTAACAACAGATGTTCTGACTAATTAGAGTGACTCTGTTGTAACAAAAGTTTAACCCTTTCACTTCTGAAAGTACATAGTGTGTGATTGTAAATGTTTGTGTGAAAACTGATCTCATCTTGATATGGTAAACAAATCATGTCAAAATAAAATGTACACACAAAAAAACAATATATCTGACGAATGAATTATTTCATCAGTAGTCAAAAGTCAATTGTTTTATAAGTTCTTCCTCTATGAGATGCCTTGAGAATTCTTGTCTTCTTCTAGCGCTCTGTAAAGTTAAAATAACTTTATTGAACATAAAAAGACAACAAAAACTATGATGAGTGAATTATTTTTGCAAAGCTTCTTCCAGAATAGATTTCCTTTTTGGAAAATGTACTATCATCTGAAAGGTTTAGAAATATTTGAGTTTTCTTTTAGCAGTTACTCTTAAGTCATTTCCTGTAACAGAAATGCAGTATCATTATTTTGGCATTGATCATTTTACATTGGTTAATCCTCTTACATTAATCTATTAATATCACATATCACAATCACAAACATTTCTAGTCATGACATGGAAGACATATTTTTATTATAACATTTCTTATTGACTTGTAGTGTTCTATTTTTCCTAAAATGGCCTAAATTCTTCTACAAATGTTCTGTGAATTTAAATATAACAGGACGCTACATCTCCATTATTGGTCATGATTCAAAACCTTGGTTTCAAAACCAAAGAAAGGTTTTGTATCTACCCAGAGATGACAAAGGACTGCCTTTGTTCTTATCTCTATAAAATTGGAAATATGCGTAACTGTTTTTTGTGTTGACTTACTTCTTGTAGTATTGTACTGATCTGCAGTAATACATACTGGTTTAAAACTTTTCTCACTTCTTATGCTGAAAACATGAGGTACAAACTTCTCACCTACAGCTGTACAAACATGTGTTGGTATGTTTTCCTGAAAATGTCTTTTTGTTACATCTATCTGAATGTGTTTGGATGACAGTGTTTTGTACCATATAGGATCATTTTCATGATAATTTTCTGTTGAACCATCTTCCTCTAGGAGTTTCAGTGATGAATCAGGTGTCTGTAATATGATCTTACTAGATCTCACAATGTTTTCAGTTACCTTGACTGCAAAGGAAACACTTAACAATTTTTTCATATGTGCATCAAAGTTTTTTTTCCATATTTGTCAAAGTTCTTGAGAAGAAACCTATTATTTTCTGATCACCTTCTTTTAATTGTGACAAAGTTGCTGAGATTGCATTATTGGTTACAAACATTGGTTTCTAAAACAAAAGGAATTTTACTACAAAACTCAGCAGTACTCAATGTAGTAGCATTCTGCAGATCTCTTTTCAATAGTTCAAAGGCTTCTTTCTCAGTTTGATCCCATTGATCAAACACACCATGTTTTTGTCTCAAACGATCAAATAATGATCTAGACTTTCCTGCAAAATTGGGTATAAAATCTTTACAATGATTTACTTCACAAAATAAATAGAAAAAGCGCCACACTATTTAAAATAATTAGAGATGAGCGAATTATTCAAAAATTCGATTCGGCTGATTCGCCGAATTTGAGGAAGAAATTCGATTCGATGCGAATTAATTCGCTACAAATTTAACTTATTAAAAGGGTTTCTAGGCTTCAGAGAGCCTTTAAATTAGTGCAGAACACTGTACCTTTAATTTAAATGCCCTTGGAGATGAGGAAGGACAAGGAGAAGGAGAAGGAGAAGGAGAAGGATGAGAAGAAGGAGAAGGAGAAGGATGAGAAGGAGGAGAAGGAGAAGGATGAGAAGGAGGAGAAGGAGGAGGATGAGAAGGAGAAGGATGAGAAGAAGGAGAAGGATGAGAAGAAGGATGAGAAGAAGGAGAAGGATGAGAAGAAGGAGAAGGATGAGAAGATGGAGAAGGATGAGAAGAAGGAGAAGGAGAAGGATGAGAAGATGGAGAAGGATGAGAAGAAGGAGTTTCAACCGCTGTATGGAATGTCACAGAACTGTCAGAAATAGCGGAGCTCTGCAGATACACTTAGCGGAGCTCTGCAGATACACTTTTTGCCGGCTTGGAATTCTTCTTATTTTCATCCTACTTCTTCTTCTTCTTCTTCTTCATCCTCATCCTCAGAAGAAGAAGAAGAGGATGAGGATGAAGAGGAAGAAGAAGAAGAAGAAGAAGAAGAAGTAGGATGAAAATAAGAAGAATTCCAAGCCGGCAAAAAGTGTATCTGCAGAGCTCCTCTATTCTGCAGATACACTTTTTGCCGGCTTGGAATTCTTCTTATTTTCATCTTACTTCTTCTTCTTCTTCATCCTCATCCTCTTCTTCTTCTTCTGAGGATGAGGATGAAGAAGAAGAAGAAGAAGAAGTAGGATGAAAATAAGAATAATTCCAAACCGGCAAAAAGTGTATCTGCAGAGTTCCTCTATTTCTGACAGTTCTCTGACTTTCACATGTACAGCGGTTGAAACATTGTATCTATTTATTTCCGAATAAAAACATCTGTATCCTAAATGGAAACAAATAGATACAATGTTTCAAACGCTGTACATGTGAAGGAACTGTCAGAGAACTGTCAGAAATAGCGGAGCTCTCTGCAGGGACACTTTTGCCGGCTGATCGGGAAAAATCCGATTCGCGCACCCGAAGTAGGCTAATATTCGGATTCGACGCGAATCGAATTTTTCCTGAAATTCGAATCGAATTCCACTTCGCCTGGTTCGATTCGCTCATCTCTAAAAATAATAAGCTATGTGTCAGCAGCAACACCCACCAAAAAAAATTATATATACAAACAATTAATTTGGCAAAGTGAACAAAATCTCATAAGGGTATGCGCTAAAAAAAAAATTATATATATATATATATATATATATATATCTCACCATATATTAAGTGTCCAAAATAAACTAGTGTCCAAAACAAAATCTAAATATTCTCTGTGACTTCATAACACTGTGAATAATCCACCACCAAATGAATTAAATGAACTCACCAGAGCTATATGCTGATCAAATTATAGAGCAGCAATAGCACTTGTGCTCTGGGAGTGGTGAATGAACGATGTCCAGATATTAGATGTGGTAATTCTTAATCACGTCCAGGTAATCAATAATGGTGAACAGTAGGAAGGATAATGTATCACTACCAAAAGCAATACTCTGCAGCCAAGGATCTCATGATGAGTCTCTCCATTTAATTCCATACCTCCATATATGCATGAATCACACTCAGGGACAAAGGAAAAAGCATGATGGTGCAGTACGTTTAAAACATATGTAAATTTAATAAAAGCTCAAACAACTCACAAAAAAGGTGTCCAGACAGACACCAGCTTAAACAGCAATGCACAGCAATGAGGTGATGAACGATCCCCGCTCACCGCGGATCACCTCCGCCCCTTGATGACGTTGTGGTGACGAAACGTGTTGGGCGTGGGCTACTCGATGTTGACGTCAGAACGTTCTTTTCCCAGTGTTTGTCGGAGGTGATCCTGAAATCAACTGATAAAGAATATGAATTATCAGCTTTCTTGATAGGCCAAATACAATTATTCACCACTGATTGTACTTTCTTTAAATTCCTTGCTGTAAAAACTCATCTATAATGGAAGAAATTGGATTAATTGATTCTAATGGCAATTTGTATTGAGGTTGAGGCTTAGGGTCTCTACCTTCAATGTCAGCTTCAAAATCTTTAAACAAACCTGCATCATTTTTGCTTTGACTTCAAAGATCTTTATGTGATCTAACCAATTGTTCCAATTCAAGATTGGTTCCTGTATGGGGCCATTTATGATCTGAAGACATGTCAGCAGTTGCTGTACAAATACTTCCAACATTACTATACATGGAAGAATCAATTAACGTTGATTTGGGCCTAGATGGATCTCTCCATAACGTTGAAGTACATAAATCAATTATCAAATTGAGTTTACTAATCACATCGATACCAAGAATGTTCTGTGCACCGTGACAATATCAGATGTTTATGTTAGTTTTCAGAAATCCTGGAATCTCAAAAGTCACATTAGAAACTTTCCTCGCAACTAAACTACATTTTCCACTAAAATCAAGTAAATTGCATTTTGGAGAATTGGCATTTACAGGTAATTTATGTTTATGTTTTATGTACCTACTAAAAACATTATGTTCCTGCCATTCAATACACCCTGTACATATGGCCTTCCACTTTCATCCAATAAAATTGGAGCAACATATTCTAACGGTAAAGGAGAAGAATCTCGATTTGATCCTGACTCTAATTTTGGAAATGGCAATAAACAATTCCTATTAATGACAACAGCACTGTTTACCATATTGTTCAAGCTGTTGTTGACACTCAGTGAACTGATCTCTTTGACTTCTGAGGCATAAGGCAACTCATACAAACTATTGTTGGAACATGGAGGAGCAGATTGTTCAGAAATTGTATTTTCATTTTCTAATTCCAAAGTGTTTCTTTGTAAATCTAATATATATATTGAACACAATCTCTTTTCAAATGACTAAATCATTTACAATAGAAACAAATGGTATTTCCTGTCTGCTCTGAGACTCTAGGTCTGCCTGTGACGTGTTCATCACCATAATTGGGTGTGGCCAAGCACGTGGTCTCTCTCTGATCTCCATTTTGAATAGCTACACTTTCCATCTTCTGATTGTGTAGTTTAATTTGTCTGCTAACTGTATCTATAACTTTGGCTGCTTGATCTAAATCTTTTTATCCGGCAGCAAATAAGAGATGCTGGATATAGATACTTAAATTTTTTAACAAAAGCTTTTATCATAGCAGAACTCTCATTGGCCAAATTAAATATCATTTTGTATACTTTGGAAAATCTATTTTTACAATCAAAAGGATCATCATTGATCGTATCTCTAAAGGAGTCTAAGATTTCCAGAGAAGGAGTTTCCTCCCCAGTTGTACATAGCAATAACTGACGCAATCGGTCTGATGCATTGCTATGAATTTCCACATCATCCTCATTAATATATGGGGTTTTGGTTAATCGACATGTCATAAAGCTGGGAAGCCATAATCTGAAGAAAACATTTCTTTGCTACTCATTCAGGCAAAAGTTATTGCACAAAATTTCAAAAACCTCTATATTATGAAAAGCATCCGCTTTCATGTCATAGGCTGGCATATCCTTCAAAATTTTCATGAGCTGATCAAGGATCTTAAGATGAAGTTCTGCAGCTTTATCCATTCATTTTCTCTTAAGCATTGCTTCATGATCCTGCAGATCATCTTCTATAAACTGGATGTCTGCTATTAAAGATTTTTGTCTGCCTTGCCTCTGGCTAGTATTTACACAAATTCTTTTTATATCAGTCATGGTGTGACAGATGTCCCGCTCCCCCCTTGGCTCACCTTCATCCCCCTCCACCTCTCATCCTGTCGTGGTCCTTTGAAGCCAGGCTGCTCAGGATAAGAGGTGTGACTCCTGTCACCCCTGTCACTTATATTCCCCCATCCGGCTTGGCTGGAGGGAGGAAGATAGTTTTCCACAGAGAGGTTCACACCTCTCCATGGAGAGGTGCGAACCTCCCTTAGGGATGTTCCGGGCCACAGCAGTCAGCCTGACACCGCACTGCCCCGGCATCTGCAATGCGGGCACAAAAGTTCCTGCGCTTGCAGATACCAACAGACAAAGGCAGCACTCTCGAGAGCTCGGCCCTTGTCAAGGGGGGCATGCCTCGTTGCCAGGTGATGAGGCACACCACATACGGTTGCCAGGATGACCAAGGAGCGTCCTGCATCGGCTTAAGAAGGCCGATGCCAGGCTCCCTGGTTGTTCGTTCTGCTGCACAGCCGCTGAGAGGTCTCCGCTGTGGCAAGACTCTCACGGCCACTCTGCAAGAGCCCAATACTGGGTGAATTAACCCCCGCTGCCACTCTGCAATAACTAGGGATGTGGGGGAGAATTACCACCCACTGTCCCCTGGCTGTCGTCTGCTGTGATTCCGGGCATCCCTGCCAGAGCCGTGAGTGTATGCACCCGTTTTATTCCCCTGAACTGTTCCTGTACTCTATCCCCATTTCCCTGCTTGGATTACAAACTGTTGTAGAGACTCTAACTTTGCCCCTGGGATCCGATTACAACTGTTTTGATCCCTCTCCTTGCTACTTCCCCATACCAGGTACTGCCACGCTCCCTGCAGACCCCAACTGAGTGACTGTCATTTGCTTTAATAAAGCTTTGTGTGTTTGCCATCTGCTTTGTGTGTTCTGTCCTGCCTACCCTCCGTCACAATATCATTCTGTAGTTCAGAAAGCTGAATGTCTTTCGTTTGAATTGCACTTTGCAGGTTAACTGTTTGCTCAAAGTCTGGCAATTAGCATATACACTGTTATCTTCCTCTGACTTATTCTTTACACAAGCAGCAATCCTAGGAACCTCCAAAATCATGGCGTTAAAAACATTAACTAACTTCATTACATTTCTAACTTGTTTGCTCAATTTCTTAAAGGAAAACCTAGATTTTTCTATGTTAATATTAGCCTGTAAGCACTCATTATACATGTACCGCCAAAGTTCATTATCTTTAACAAATTTAGACAGATTTTGGAATTCTAATTTACTCTCTCTAGATAATTCATCGATAAAATCCATTACTTACCGATTAAGAAGGTCTTTCTTCATGTAACGTTCCTTTTCTCTCTTGGTGGGAAATTACATCACCAAGGAACAGCGTTTTCTTGCATCTGCACAAAATTCTCACCAATTCTGATTCTAGGCTGATTTCGATTATGCCAAAGGGTCATCTGCTGAAGGCTTTTATTTCTCCTGAAAGCTTGACTTCATATTTTGCTGACCTTGCAGCAATCTTCTCTCTCATCAAGGTGAAGGAAAAAAAAGTAAAAAACGATCGATAAATCAAACTGGTCTGACTCGCCACTGTAAAATACCGAATTGTCTAGATGTTTTGTTAACTTGTATTGATGAGAAAAGTCCAAAATAGAAAGTCCTTCCAACTCTTACATAAACTCAAAAATGTATTTAATAATAATATTGCATACAATTAGAAATAAAATATTGGAATACAAAATGTTTAGATAATGTCCAAAAAATATAGTTATGTCCTTGAGATAAAAATTGTATGTAAAATTGTTTGTGTAGTGTGAATCTGTAGTCTCCTTAGCCCAGCTTCTAAAAAGTGTGCCACCAAAAAGTCTTTGTTCTGCTCTATAAGGAGCAATTCAGCCCCCACCTTCTCCTAAAAGTTGGCTGGTTTTCCTCTCTGGTTCTTATAGTCCCACAATAATATCTGGTGACAGATGTATAGAACAAACCTTCAGTCTTCTCCCCTCCCCTAGGAGAGAGGCTGAAAATGAATCCTTGGGACCTCTAATCAAAACTTCACTGATATTCCATCAGTCAGGGGGGATGGGATGTGTTACACATACTGTATATACTATATATATATATATATATATATAAAATATTTCCTAAAAATATTCTTAATATAAAAGTTATATCATATATAAATATCCTAATCAAGAAATATTACAGTATAAAATGTGTATGCTTAACATGTATCAAGTAGATTCTTACAAATCTCTATTAGTGAAACTTTAGCTCCTACCCACAGAGATGGGGGAGGAAAGCTAGCAAACCAATTCATGACTAATTACTACCATGTTACTAGAATGTAGAGAAAAGATCCAACACATTCATACATATGTTAGTAATGTCAATAAGCAGATATTAGGTTATGGAAGGCTTCTAACAGGAACATTTCCCTCACTCAGGACAGGAAAGTGGCTTCTCTCCCGTGTGAGACCTCTGATGTGTGTAAAGACTGGACTTCTCTGAAAAACATTTCCCGCAATCAAGACAGGAAAATTGCTTTTCAACCACATGAGACTTCTGATGTCTGACAAGTTTTGATTTTACTACAAAACATTTCCCACACTCAGGACAGGAATATGGCTTCTCTCCTGTGTGCAATTTCTGATGATAATAAAGATTGGGCTTCTTTGAAAAACATTTCCCACACTCAGAACAGAAATATGGCTTCTCCCCTGTGTGAGATCTCTGATGTGTGTACAGACTGGACTTATCTGAAAAACATTTCCTACACTCAGAACAGGAATATGGCTTCTCCCCCGTGTGGGATCTCTGATGCCTGGAAAGATGGGACTTCGCTGAAAAACATTTCCCACACTCAGGACACAAATATGGCTTCTCCCCCGTGTGGGATCTCTGATGTCTGGAAAGATGGGACTTCACTGAAAAACATTTCCCGCACTCAGGACAGGAATACGGCTTTTCCCCCGTGTGACATATTTTATGCACATTAAGATTGTACTTAGAACAGAAACCCTTCCCACACTCAGTACAGGAGAATCGCTTCCCTGTTGGAAGGCTAGCCCGGTCCCGCACAGTCTGAGGTTCCTCAGGATACGAGGAATCCGATGGTCCATCTACACTGGGTGGTGCCGGATGGACATTGGAGGGAGTCGGGTTTTCTCCTGGACTATACTGTGTGATGTCCTCATCTTCTACTTTCCAGTCTGGAGACAAAGTGAGACAATCCTCGGAGGTTTTCCTCATCTCCCGGCCATGGACTAAAATACAAAGACAAAGAGGATTACTAGACAGGAGCTGATTGGTTCCCCCAAACCAGGACTCCGCCCACATCAGGCAGCTTGGTCTCTGAGGAGCTTACAATTCCACCCTCAAGGGAACTAGGAAATGGCTCCTCTGATCTCCTACCAGGTCATTTCTTTATTCATGGACCTTAGTCAGAGAGTGAGGAAACAACCAGAACTGTCTTTTATAGGAGGGACAGTGATGAGGGGATTATAGGACGAGGGTCCCCACCCCCTCTATCACTCATCGCCATCTTCCCAACACAAGAAGTACTGCACTTCCTTATTTAGTCCATGATTTAGTCATGAAGAACAGCGGGGCTGAGCCCCACCAGAGGTCAGAGAGTGAGGATGGGGGGAGAACAACCAAGATGAAGACTGGACTGATCCTGAAGACCACCATCATTGGGGTATTGACTCCTCCCTCATTATCACTTTCTGTTTAAGGGCCCAAAGTTGGAGGATGTTATCACATTATTATCACCATGTAAAAGTCTGTGCTCCAATCACATCATCCGATATAAAATGTCCAGCTGGGAGGAAATGGGTGTAAAATAATTAAGACCTATGTAATGTCCAACTTATATAGGATACAAAAGTTAGGACTATACAGTATTAGTTTTCTTCTATATTTATCTGGTGATCTAGCCAGTAAATCTGTTGTTTTATAAAGACCATTTACCACTGACAGGGGGCTTATAATGATCAGCTTTTATTTATTCATGTAAAACTTTTATCCCAAAAAGAAAAACCTGTTTGATGAAACTGATTATGAAGTGTGAGCTGGAGTTTGGCTTCAATTAGTTACTGTTTTTAAATCTGCTAGTACATCTAACACCCTCCTGCCCCCAGACTGACCATGCTGCTGTCTCCACAGTGGGGGCGCTCTAATACAGAAGGTGTGTTACTGGCCAGATCACCAGGTGAACACAGGGAAAGAAGCCAAAGAAAAGGAAAGCAGCCTCCACATCCAATGATTGGTAAGCTATAATATGGGACATTTGTGGTTTATCCGCTTGCCGACCCTCCCACAGTGTTGTTACTGCAGCAGGGCGGCACCTGTACGCACAATGCCGTCTTTTAACGTCGCTGTGCAAAACGGGTAAGGGGCGCGCGTGAGGCGTGTTCCCGCCCTACCATACCCGCCGATCGTGGCAGCGGGTGTCTGTCACCAGCTCCAGGCAGGTCATTTCCCACAGGGTGCCGGTGATTACAAGTAATCACTGACAGATAGCAGGGCTGCAGTGTTTACGTTGCAGCTCTGCTATCTGTCAGTTCCAAACACGCTGAACCTGAGAGCAGACTTTATCTCTAGGGATCAGTGTGTTCCTGTGAAGTACACACCCCCGCCCCCTAGTAAAACACTCCCCTCACAGTTAACCCTTTCATTACCTAAAAAATGTTAACCCCTTCCTCCCCAGTGCCATTAGTACAGGGTCAGTGGTTTTTTTTGCACTGATCACTGTATTGGTGTCACTGGGGATGTCAGTGACCCCAAGTCATTTCCCCCCTATGTCAAAATGTCTGCCGCAGTCCCGCCATAAGTCGCTGATCACTGTCATAAATCGCTGATCACCGCAATAAGTTCCATTATTAGTATAATTAAAAATAAAAATCCCAGTATCTTTCCCGCCATTTGTAGACGCTATAACTTTCACATAAACCAATTAATTTACACGTATTGGGATTATTTTTAAGCAAAGACATGTCGCAGAATACATTTTGGTAGAAATTTATGACTAAATTTGATTTTTAAATTTTTTTACTGGACATGTTTTATAGCAAAAAGTCCAAAATATTGTTTTTTTTTCTCAAAATTGTCAGCCTTTTTTTATAGCGCAAAAAATAAAAAAAACGCACAGGCGATTAAATACCACCGAAAGAAAGCTCAATTTGTGGGAAAAAAAGGATGTAACTTTCATTTATGTACCGTATTGCATGACCGCGCAATTGTCTGTTAAACTAGCACAGCGCTGTATAGCAAAAAATGGCGTAAATTCCATTATCTATCCCATAGTTTGTAGACGCTATAACTATCACACAAAGCAATCAATATACACTTATTGGGATTTTTTTACCAAAAACATGGAGCAGAATACATTTTGGCCTAAATTTATAACTAAAACTTTATAGTTTACTATATATTTTTTATAGCTGAAAGTAAAAAATATTGTTTTTCTTCAAAATTTTTGGTCTTTTTTTATATATAGTGTGAAAAATAAAAAGTGCACAGATGATCAAATTACACCGAAAGAAAGCTCTATTTGTGTGAAAAAAGGACGTAAATTTCATTTGGGTGCAGCATTGCATGACCGCACAATTATCAGTTGAATTAGTGCAGCGCTGAGTAGCAAAAAGAGGTCATTAAAGGGGGTAAATCCTGAGGGCAAGTGGTTGGTGAAATCTCATCCTATGTCCAGTGATAGCAGTGACATCTACTGGCCACAGTGAGACATCACAAGACAACCTAAACTTAGGGAGAAACCAAGTGAAGAACTATACAATCAGCCTGAGCCAAGTACAGCCCAGCCACAAACTAACACCCACATAGTACCTCTATTCAGGACAAGGGGGCCACACTAATAAATAGTGTAAGGATCACATCAAATTGGTGTTTAGTAATCAGAGATCACTTACAGTGGTTGTAACCCTCAGACATGGAATATGAACAAGGCATATCCCTCTACAGTGTGTACTTGTCTCACTCCAGAGCAATAAGAGTCATTTCTGTCTGCTGTCTCCTTCCTCTGCGATCAGCAGCTGAGTCACTTCTAACAAATCTTCCTGACACCAAGAAAAAAAAAAGATGACAGGGGAGGGAGCTCCAGCACATAGCCTCTGATTGACAGCCTCAGCTCTGTTCCTGTGTGAAGGAAGTGTGTCCCTTCCCATCAATTGTTTCTCAGAGCTCATTTCACTGAGCTCTGAAGAGAGTGACTTCAGCTCTCTGCCCCCTTTTTTCTGACTTCTCAGACAATCTGTAAATATTCTAGACTTTGAACAAATATAGAGAAGAAAGTGCTACAGATACACAGGTACAACGTATGTAGGAGGATTTTTTTTCATCTCTGTGTATCACCTGAGGCCGGTCACTTCTCTGGGTATATGGAGGGTTTACAACCACTTTAAATGCCTACACTAGACAAGTTGCAGAGATCCCACACCGCTGCCTCCCATCTCCTGAGACTGCACTCAGTGACTTGGGTCTGAGATACTACAGACATATCCCTCCACCCGGCACAGCCAGCAGATAACAGAGAAGGTCCCCTGGAGGAGTCAGGCACAAGGCAGGAGACCCCAGTCACATGTCCTGGGTGCCTACATTATGCAATGCTTAGAGTAAAAATCAACATTTTTCTGCCAGCTGAACCCCAGAACCTCCATAAATCCAGTCTAGATACATAAATTGTGTCTGCAGCACAGAGAAGGAAGATTATCTGAGAGAAATCCAGGAATACAGGACGGGGAACACAGCTCAGGAAAGTGACCAGGGGATTACAGGCTGATATCACCCAGTCCCCGCCCTACTCTGGACCAATCAGTGAGCAGTATGGGTGGAGGAATGGATTTAGTGTTCATGACCCACCTGTGCTGATCTCTGTAGGAGTGTCCTCCTCTATAAATGTCCCCGTTATTCCATCCTCCTCCATAGACTGCTGATCATCCCTCACATACGCCTCTTCTTCTTCTGCTTTCACCTCAAATTCTATATCGATTGGATCTCCACTCTAAATCAAGGAAATGAGAGAGAATATCATCTGTAAAATGTAAGGTCACATAAAATATCCACACATTGTCTCTATGAGTCCATGTTCTAGATGCTCCATCCCACCAACCTTGTAATAGTGAGGGATGGTGTGACCTTCCTGTGTGGAATCCCGGGAATACAGAGGACGGGGACATCTCTCTGGTGGGTTCCTGGTATTAGGTGGCTCCATCATCTCCTTGTGTCCTTCTGAAAACTCCTCCATCACTCCATACTCCTCATCCTCCTCTTTATACTCTTCTTTAACATCAATATTATCATCCCCGAGGATTCCACTCTGAAAGATATAATAAAACATTCATTGTAACAAACATGCTGTGTATAAATCACAACTACCAATAATTGTCAATCATCTACCTGATGATGGTGAGGGATGGTGTGACCTTCCTGTGTGGAATCCCGGGAATACAGAGGACGGGGACATCTCTCTGGTGGGTTCCCATGACTGGATCCATCTGTAGGAAACACACACACTGACTGAATCCATTGTTTCTATGTGTTTATCAGATGATGGGGGATCTAGGTGGATCCTCCGTACTGCTCTCTCCTTTACAATAAAGTCTCCTCTTACCCGGTGATGTGAGGGGCGGCTGATTGTCCATCATGACGTCCTTGTAGAGATCCTTGTGTCCTTCTAAATACTCCCACTCCTCCATGGAGAAATAGACAGTGACACCCTGACACCTTATAGGAACCTGACACACACAATGATACAGTCACCATCCAGACACATCCCTTGTCTGTTACTGGAGAATGTCCCAGAATTCCCGGCACCGCTCACCTCTCCTGTCAGCAGCTCCATCATCTTCTTGGTGACTTCTAGAATCTTCTGCATGTTGTCTCTCTCAGGGTTTAGGGAGTCACATGGAGGCACTGTGATGGTCATATGATCACCTGACTTCAGAAGAGGAAATCTCTGTATTGAGGAACCAATAGGAATATCATGTTAGAATCCCAGAATCCTCCTCACCTCTCCGGTCGGGTCTGTGTGTAGCAATTGTGCACACAGAGATGGACGCGGCCCCCCATTTTGTTAAGAATTTTCTATGTTATACAATTTCTAACTCTCAAGGCAGGCTACCCCCTCCATCTTGTAGATCTCTCTTCCCCCTCCCTCGCTGTGGGGTGACATGTGGCCTGAGTGATGAGAAGGGTCACAGGCAGCCAAAGCACAGCAGAAGCTCCGAGCTATAAAACCTTATGAGCTGGGTGCCTAGCTGTCTAAGAAACTGTGCAATCTGGCACATCGTAAAAGTATAAACTGAGTCCCTCACTGAACTTCAAAAGACCTTCCAAGGGGTTGTAAAAACAGACTTACTTTTAAAAACTCACTTTACATATAAGTTGATATCTTCACGTAGGACATAACTACCTAAACATGGAGCCTATATTCGGAAGGCTCAGATTGAGGCCATTCTCCTGGTATGTGACACCCCTTAGCTGACATACAGAGAAAAACAGAAAAGTATATCTCTTGAACCATTCAAGTGCATATTTCATGTTTCATCTCTAACCATTCCGCAGATGCGGCTGAGTATTAATATACTAGTGACCAGGCCGGCAAATGTACCTAGGAAAAGTTATGAGCCAAAATATTAGCTAGGAGAGATTCTGGTTGTAACTTAGGTCTCCACCCAACACCCCTCCCCAAAAGGAGACCATTGGTTACTACTCCAAAGAGACACCCTGCTGGGATTTGCTAGAAAAAGGCTGTTATGCTTGGAGTGTGGGTGAGAGAAGAGTCTCCTGCTTTTAACATCGAAACTAGCAGTAGAGATAAGAAATCCTTTTTGTCTCATGAGACTTGAAGCTGCTTAACACAAGGCTTTTTGGCTAGTACTTCTCTACCTAAACTTCTTTCTGTTGTCTCTTTGCTGTGTTATTGCTCTCTGTATATTTATATATATTGGTTACATCTTTTTTTTGTAAATATTTTTATTGCACCCTTTTGACCTTTTAGTAATAAAACTTACTTTCTGAAAGTGTTGAACTGTTTCTAAAGCTCTTTAATGCAACTTACGAATTCATGCTGCTGAAGAGTGCTACTGTGTTGTTTAACCCTCTGTATAACCTGCCTGCGGTGACAGTGGTATACAGACGATTATTTCAACCACCCTAGTGTTATTGCTGATATTGTCAAGTTTCCTCTTTCTCTGTACAAAAAGGAGGTGGTGGCAGTGTGAAGGGTTAATTGCGTAATTAACCTGACCCAGTAACAATTGCGCTCAGGCTGCTGGTACATCGATTTGTGGTCCAGTGAGTTGGAAAATCGTTGTGCAGGGTGCAGCTGGCCGTGGCATTGTTACGCATGTGACATTGCGGTTTTAGATTGGCTAGTCCTTCGGTCATGAGTCTGGTGAGAGGGGCAGGGATTTGACATCGCAATCGTCACACTGTGTATTATTAATAGACATAAGAGTGATGTCATGTGACTTCCCAGAATCCTCCTCACCTCTCCGGTCAGGTATGTGTTTTATTAAGAGATAAGAGTGATGTCATGTGACCTCCCAGAATCCTCCTCACCTCTCCGGTCAGGTCTTTGTTTTATTAATAGAGATGAGAGTGATGTCATGTGACCTCCCAGAATTCTCCTCACCTCTCCGGTCAGGTCTGTGTTTTATTAATAGAGATAAGAGTGACGTCATGTGACCTCCCAGAATTCTCCTCACCTCTCCGGTCAGGTCTTTGTTTTATTAATAGAGATGAGAGTGATGTCATGTGACCTCCCAGAATCCTCCTCACCTCTTCGGTCAGGTCTGTGTTTTATTAATAGAGATCAGAGTGATGTCATGTGACCTCCCAGAATTCTCCTCACCTCTCCGGTCAGGTCTGTGTTTTATTAATAGAGATAAGAGTGACGTCATGTGACCTCCCAGAATTCTCCTCACCTCTCCGGTCAGGTCTTTGTTTTATTAATAGAGATGAGAGTGATGTCATGTGACCTCCCAGAATCCTCCTCACCTCTTCGGTCAGGTCTGTGTTTTATTAATAGAGATCAGAGTGATGTCATGTGACCTCCCAGAATTCTCCTCACCTCTCCGGTCAGGTCTGTGTTTTATTAATAGAGATGAGAGTGATGTCATGTGACCTCCCAGAATCCTCCTCACCTCTGCGGTCAGGTCTGTGTTTTATTAAGAGATAAGAGTGATGTCATGTGACCTCCCAGAATCCTCCTCACCTCTCCGGTCAGGTCTGTGTTTTATTAACCTCCCTGATGGTATTCCCGAGTGTAGCTCAGGGTAAGGTTTCAGTACCACAAGCGGTAACCCCGAGCTACACTTGGGAATACCATGTGGCGCTGCTCCGTGATCCCTCGATCTCCCACCTTGTCCTCCGCTCCCACGATGTCCCTCCTGCAGTGTCCCAAGCAATGTTGTTTAACCCTCTGTATAACCTGCCTGCGGTGACAGTGGTATACAGACGATTATTTCAACCACCCTAGTGTTATTGCTGATATTGTCAAGTTTCCTCTTTCTCTGTACAAAAAGGAGGTGGTGGCAGTGTGAAGGGTTAATTGCGTAATTAACCTGACCCAGTAACAATTGCGCTCAGGCTGCTGGTACATCGATTTGTGGTCCAGTGAGTTGGAAAATCGTTGTGCAGGGTGCAGCTGGCCGTGGCATTGTTACGCATGTGACATTGCGGTTTTAGATTGGCTAGTCCTTCGGTCATGAGTCTGGTGAGAGGGGCAGGGATTTGACATCGCAATCGTCACACTGTGTATTATTAATAGACATAAGAGTGATGTCATGTGACTTCCCAGAATCCTCCTCACCTCTCCGGTCAGGTATGTGTTTTATTAAGAGATAAGAGTGATGTCATGTGACCTCCCAGAATCCTCCTCACCTCTCCGGTCAGGTCTTTGTTTTATTAATAGAGATGAGAGTGATGTCATGTGACCTCCCAGAATTCTCCTCACCTCTCCGGTCAGGTCTGTGTTTTATTAATAGAGATAAGAGTGACGTCATGTGACCTCCCAGAATTCTCCTCACCTCTCCGGTCAGGTCTTTGTTTTATTAATAGAGATGAGAGTGATGTCATGTGACCTCCCAGAATTCTCCTCACCTCTCCGGTCAGGTCTGTGTTTTATTAATAGAGATACGAGTGATGTCATGTGACCTCCCAGAATTCTCCTCACCTCTCCGGTCAGGTCTGTGTTTTATTAGCCTCCCTGATGGTATTCCCGAGTGTAGCTCAGGGTAAGGTTTCAGGACCACAAGCGGTAACCCCGAGCTACACTCGGGAATACCATGTGGCGCTGCTCCGTGATCCCTCGATCTCCCACCTTGTCCTCCGCTCCCACGATGTCCCTCCTGCAGTGTCCCAAGCAATGTATTCCGGAGGATGCCGTCATCTGTTTTCTGGGTTCCATCCCCTGCGAGCGTCGGGACATATGAGAAATTTGAAAATGGCAAAAAGTGACATTCACTAAAATCACATAGTATAACATTCCTGTATCAAACCATTTCACATACATTGTGTCCCGAGTGCTTTGTCTGGCGCCCTGCCTGCATTTTTACTGTTCTTTCTGCCTGGAAACTGAGAAACGTCCATGGCGTCCAAAAAGCGTCCCTTTAGGTTAGACGTGGTTATAGACCGGCTAGAGAACAGCAATAGTAAACCAGAACCACTTGCAGAATTGAGTGATAATGATTGGTGGGGGAAATTCCTCATCAGACACTGAAAACGATTCTGTGACTGAGCTCAGCGATGGGCCAACTTGGCGCTATATTTCACATTTCATTGTTTTTGGTTTGATTATATTATTGAATTAAATGTATTATTATTATTATATTATTATTTTTTATGATTATTTATTAAATTATTATTTATGATTTTGTGTTTCAAGTTTTATCCTCCCCGGGATGTTTACTAGACTCTTGTCCAGACAGATTTCAGTGAGTTATTCCTAAGAATTACAGCCGACAATAAAAAAAATACATATTTCCATGCAAAAAAATTTACCGCTTTCAGCACAGAAATACTGACATAATCAGACTGCTAGGGAGGTTAATAGAGATAGGAGTGATGTCATGTGACCTCCCAGAATCCTCCTCACCTCTCCGGTCAGGTCTGTGTTTTATTAACAGAGATGAGAGTGATGTCATGTGACCTCCCAGAATCCTCCTCACCTCTCCGGTCAGGTCTGTGTTTTATTAACAGAGATGAGAGTGATGTCATGTGACCTCCCAGAATCCTCCCCACCTCTCCGGTCAGGTCTGTGTTGTATTAACAGAGATGAGAGTGATGTCATGTGACCTCCCAGAATCCTCCCCACCTCTCCGGTCAGGTCTGTGTTTTATTAACAGAGATGAGAGTGATGTCATGTGACCTCCCAAAATCCTCCTCACCTCTCCGGTCAGGTCTGTGTTTTATTAACAGAGATGAGAGTGATGTCATGTGACCTCCCAGAATCCTCCTCACCTCTCCGGTCAGGTCCGTGTTTTATTAATAGGGATCAGTGATATCATGTGACCTCCCAGAATCCTCCTCACCTCTCCGGTCAGGTCTGTTTTATTAATAGAGATAAGCGTGGTCATGTGACCTCCCAGAATCCCCCTCACTTCTCCGGTCAGGTCTGTGTTTTATGAATAGAGATGAGAGTGATGTCATGTGACCTCCCAAAATCCTCCTCACCTCTCCGGTCAGGTCGGTGTTTTATTAAGAGGTACGAGTGATGTCATGTGATCTCCCAGAATCCTCCCCACATCTCTGGTCAGGTCTGTGTTTTATTAATAGAGATAAGAGTGATGTCATGTGACCTCCCAGAATCCTCCTCACCTCTCCAGTCAGGTCTGTGTTTTATTATTAGAGATAAGAGTGATGTCATGTGACCTCCCAGAATCCTCGTCACCTCTCTGGTCAGGTCTGTGTTTTATTAATAGAGATGAGTGATGTCATGTGACCTCCCAGAATCCTCCTCACCTCTCCGGTCAGGTCGGTGTTTTATTAAGAGGTACGAGTGATGTCATGTGATCTCCCAGAATCCTCCTCACCTCTCCAGTCAGGTCTGTGTTTTATTAATAGAGATGGGTGATGTCATGTGACCTCCCAGAATCCTCCTCACCTCTCTGGTCAGGTCTGTGTTTTATTAATAGAGATGAGAGTGATGTCATGTGACCTCCCAAAATCCTCCTCACCTCTCCGGTCAGCAGGTAGATGATCTCCAGGGTGAGGTTTAGTATCTTCTCAGTCATGTGACTCCGGTCCTCCTCCATCCTCATTGGTGCCATCATGTGATCTATACAGGTCTCCTTGTAGACGGATAACTTTGGGAAATGAAAGTAAGAATGATTTGGATGGTATTGGTCACACAATAATAGGATGTGGATGTGAGGGGGGAATAGGAGGGTTGCTGGACATATAAGATCTACTTCCCCATGCGAAGACAGTAGTCTGGACTGTTTAGTATTTGCTATATTTTGGAGGTCCCGGGACCCTCTTGACCTGTCAAATCAGAAATCCCCTTTTCTCTGTTGGGTTTGTTTGGTCTCTGAACTGGTTTTGATGAGTATTAGATCTGCAGACAAGGAATGATAAATCTGATCCTTCCTATGACTTGTTTGCTCTGAGGCAGTGCTGTGAGGTCAATGTCGGCTCATCATGATGTCCAGGAAGAGGAACTTACTGACTTTTGGCTGGAGTTGCTGGCTAATCAGGACAATTGGCAGACCTCCGGCTGCAGGGCTCCAATCTGTGGCAGCCTGCTGACTGACAGGAGTGATGTCACTGTCACTCTCTGCAGTAAGAGAAAAGATTGGATTGGGTAGAAGGAGGATGGTGCTGGTGGAGTAGAGAGCTGTCAGGAAGGAGCCTATTCTGTTCCCTCCAATGACAGCCTAGTGTGGGTAGAAGGAGGACAGCAGGAGGGTTTGAGTATCAAGTATACTGTAGTATCCAGGACATTGTACAGAGTGGTGGTGGGTTCCTGGGGCTCTGAATTCCAGCACCGGGCACTGCCAGAGCCTGTGTCATGGGAAGGTATAGGAGTGTCTCCTGAAGATGTATAGCACTGACCCCCACTTACCTTTTAGTCAAAAATGCACCAAGAATCCTCCTCTAAGAACAAGTGCCCACCAAGGGGTGAAGGATTGTCCTTCTGCATTCTATTTGGTATCTTGGAATACATTATTTGACCAGTGAGATGGTAAGAAGGTGAAGGTTGTCTTCCTTTCCTGGTAGAAGCTCTGTAAGGAGGTCTGGAAAGTAAGTGCAGGTAAGAGGACAATCAGAGACCAAGAGCCCCCCTCCCTACCTCAGTGTCCCCCTGAGCCTGACAAACTTCTCTTTCCTCAGAGCCCTGCTCCCCACCAACCCTATCAAAGACCCAGATTCCTTCAGCTACTCTACCCCCTTAAAACCCTTTAACTTCACTATCCCCTTAGGGGCCCCAAAGTCTCCCATCCTCAGTAACCCCTGAGAGACCCCTCAGCTCCTCTACTTCCCTCAGACCCCTCAGTATTTCCCTCCCTCTGACACCAATGATGGAACATATTCTTCATGGCCGGCTGGGGAATGTTTCCTTCCTCCTGAGCAGCAATGTAAGGGGCTCTATGCTCCATACTCCTGACCCCGGCACTCCATCATTGTGTTGGCTGCATAGTGTAATGATTGCCCATTGGCTGCCTGTGTAGTGTCATCATTGCCCTTTGTAGGCCATGTATGGTCAGGATGGTCCTTGTCTTGTCTATTTATTGTCAGTGCTGTTTGTTTAGAGGACCATATTACTAGAATTTATCTCCACAATGAGGAGAATGTTCCGGCCCCGGAAGTGGGGGAATGTTCTGCCCCTGAAGGGGTTCATCTGGGTTCCCACACTATATATGTGTGTATCATCATCTGCTGGAGATAAAAGACGTCACAGTGACTATGGAGGAAGAGGACGGACATGACTATGGAGGAAGAGGACGGACGTGACTATGGAGGAAGAGGACGGACGCGACCGTGGAGGAAGAGGACGGACGTGACCGTGGAGGAAGAGGACGGACGTGACCGTGGAGGAAGAGGGCGGACGTGACCGTGGAGGAAGAGGGCGGACGTGGCCGTGGAGGAAGAGGGCGGACGTGGCCGTGGAGGAAGAGGGCGGACGTGGCCGTGGAGGAAGAGGACGGACGTGGCCGTGGAGGAAGAGGACGGTCCTGTCTTTGCCTGACATCACTTCCTGTCTGTGCCTGACATCACTTCCTGTCTGTGTTCTATAATAACTTCCTTTCTGGATAGAAGTGAGATCACCACCTTGTGGAGTTCACAGGAACTGCAGCCCTGAGAAACATTAAAATAACCGTTCCTGTGGTTTCCATGAAAGATCAAAAATAACTTAAAAAAAGGGGAGGGGGAGGAGAGTCAAATCAGGAAGTACTAGGGCATGGAGATGTATGGAATCCATGGATCCCATATTTTATCACATTGGTGATGTAGCTAGGGGCAGTGTTGTGGATGGCTTTGTACGTTGTGGTTAGTATTTTTGAATTTTATATGTTGGGTTAGTGGAAGTCAGTGAAGGGATTGGCAGAGAGGGGCAGCAGTCACTGATTGGTTGGGTTGTCTAATGAGAGCGATCCCGCCAAACCTGATCCTTCTGGGGGAGACAATGCAGAAATATATATCAATCCACTCATAATGACATCATCTTCTGGGAGTGTCTGCACATCCATCCATTTCATACACATTTCATTGTCTCAGCAGATCTCCTGCAGCCTATTAGCACCCATTTACCTCTCTATGTCTCAGCAGATCTCCTGCAGCCTATTAGCGCCCATTTCCCTCTCTATGTCTCAGCAGATCTCCTGCAGCCTATTAGCGCCCATTTCCCTCTATGTCTCAGCGGATCTCCTGCAGCCTATTAGCTCACATTTCCCTTTCTACATCTCAGCGGATCTCCTGCAGCCTATTAGTGCCCATTTCCTTCTCTACGTCTCAGCGGATCTCCTGCAGCCTGTTAGCTCACATTTCCCTTTCTACATCTCAGCAGATCTCCTGCAGCCTATTAGCTCACATTTCCCTTTCTACATCTCAGCGGATCTCCTGCAGCCTATTAGTGCCCATTTCCTTCTCTACGTCTCACCGGATCTCCTGCAGACTATTAGCACCCATTTCCCTCTCTACGTCTCAGCGGATCTCCTGCAGCCTATTAGCACCCATTTCCCTTTCTACGTCTCAGCGGATCTCCTGCAGCCTATTAGCTCCCATTTCCCTCTCTACGTCTCAGCGGATCTCCTGCAGCCTATTAGCTCCCATTTCCCTCTCTATGTCTCAGCAGATCTCCTGCAGCCTATTAGCGCCCATTTCCCTCTCTATGTCTTAGCAGATCTCCTGCAGCCTATTAGCTCCCATTTCTCTCTCTATGTCTCAGCAGATCTGCTGCAGCCTATTAGCACCCATTTCCCTCTCTATGTCTCAGCAGATCTCCTGCAGCCTATTAGCTCCCATTTCCATTTCTATGTCTCAGCAGATCTCCTGCATCCTATTAGCTCCCATTTCCCTCTCTATGTCTCAGAAGTGGTGTGACTACAGATGATCCCTCAATATCGCCTCTCCAAGAATAATGTCCCTTCAATCTAATATTCCTGAGACATCTATACAAGTCCTGAGCCAACAACAACGTCTTCCTGATACCTTTAGGGCTAAAGCCCCAACCTTCCCCCAGAAGGTCCATCTTCCCCGATGTCAGTCCAGCTGAGGAGAAGGTGACAATTCCATCTATTTCTGTTGATGATGAATCATCTGTTGGGATGGTTGGATGAGTGGGAGATCCCTTGTTGCAGCGTTGATGTTTCCTACCTCCCCTGTGGCCGGATCTCTGCTGTTTCCTTGATTCTGATGGACAATACGAGGCCGGTGTTGTCCCTCTATAGATCCTAATAATGTGCCTCCAGCAGAGGAGGGAAGTGATGGGTCAGAGGCTGTAGAAGAAGCTCTAGTGAGCAGTCTAGATGGACGAGGTGAGTCTTGTGTAGGTGGTGCTCCAAGAGTACGCCTGATTAGTAGACGGTTAGATGTTGGACTCCTTCAGCTGCTCGGCTGACAATGCAGACTGCAATGTAGACTCCACCTGTGTGATCTGTACAGCCAGAACAGGTTCTTCCTTCTGGAGAAATGAAACTCAGAGAACAATGGAGCTTTTGTTTAGGACTTGTGTAAACAGACCACTGGACTCCTCCCTGTCCACAAACAGACCATTAGACTCCTCCCTGTCCACAAACAGACCACTGGACTCCTCCATAGCTGCATACAGACCATTGGACTCCTCCCAGTCCACAAACAGACCATTGGACTCCTCCCAGTCCACAAACAGACCACTGGACTCCTCCCTGTGCGCAAACAGACCACTGGACTCCTCCCTGTCCGCAAACAGACCATTAGACTCCTCCCTGTCCACAAACAGACCACTGGACTCCTCCGTAGCTGCATACAGACCATTGGACTCCTCCCAGTCCACAAACAGACCATTGGACTCCTCCCAGTCCACAAACAGACCACTGGACTCCTCCCTGTCCGCAAACAGACCACTGGACTCCTCCCTGTCCGCAAACAGACCACTGTACTCCTCCCTGTCCGTAAACAGACCACTGGACTCCTCCCTGTCCGCAAACAGACCACTGGACTCCTCCCTGTCCGCAAACAGACCACTGGACTCCTCCCTGTCCACAAACAGACCACTGGACTCCCCCCCTGTCCGCAAACAGACCACTGGACTCCTCCCTGAACACATACAGACCAGTGGACTCCTCCCTGTCCACAAACAGACCACTGGACTCCTCCCTGTCCACAAACAGACCACTGGACTCCTCCCTGTCCACAAACAAAGCTGGGGTCAGTTTACCTCATAGCCCCCTTGGAATAAGCTGTGCTTCTAATATTCAGCTAAAGTTATCTTTTTACATAGACAAGACAGCTGTCTTTAGGAACTTCTCAGGAGGACTTTGATCTGGTGTCATTTACCCAAAAAACCCCTTCCCCTCCTCCACTAAGAACACCCTCTTCCCCCCACAGAGGACACCCCTCCCCCACTAAAGACACCCCCCCACACACACAGAGGACACCCTCCCCCACTACAGACACCCTCCCCCACTAAAGACACCCCCCCCACACACAGAGGACACCCTCCCCCACTACAGACACCCTCTCCACTGAAGACACTCCTCCCCCTCCTTTCCTGTGCTGGGGACACTCTTTTCCTTCTGAGGACACACCTCTCCCCTAGTGTTGTCACCCCTCCCCACTGAAGACACTCTTTCCACTGAGATCACCCCCTCTAGTGTAACCAGTTGCTCTCCAGTCTATAGCCAGATGGCGGTTGGATGAACAGCTCGCCCCTCCAGGTGGTGCCATATGGCATCCTTTCTGGAGCGTGCACCCTGCAGGGCTGTGGTGCGATCTGTCACCGGCCATGTACCTCAGACACGGCCGATGACAGATCTGTGTACCGGCCCCGTTGCCAGTGCCATGTGACCAATCACTGTAGGTCACATGACAGTTGTATACAATGGATGGCTTCCTTTCATGCCATCCATTGTATACAAGTGTGTCTAGCTGTGAATGGTCACAGCGATCACATGCACAAGCTGCACCAATCACAGCCCAGCTGTGTCATGTGATTAGCTGTAGCCAAATCACAGCTAAGCACAAAAAACCCTGAATAAATCGATGTCATTCAGGTAAATGCATAAAACCTCCAGCAGCACTGAATGTCCATTCGGAAAGCACGCTGGATGCAGGACAGGCCAGTACCTTGATGGCATATTGAGCAAGTTCTGGCCAGTGATCCATCCTCAAGACCCAGTAACCCAGTGGATGATCAGTTGGAAAGGTCTCCAAGTCTGCTCTTGCCCCTAGATAATCCTGCACCATATGATGCAGACCCTGCTGATGGGTGCTTAAACCTAACAGTCCTGGGCGCTGAGGACTAAAGAACTGTTTAATCGGTCAGCTGGCCGCCTTCTCCACCGCTCTTCCTTTGACAGAATGAAGCCTCAGAAACACGTTGTCCAGGAAATGGTGACCTCCCAGTGTCTGGAAAGGTGTTACACAATTTCAAGGCATCCTCAGGATGTTTCATCCTCTGCTCCCTCTGGGAAGACTGGATGAGCTCTGCACCTTGACCCTTGTAACGTGGATCAAGAAGGGTTGCCAACCAGTATTGATCCCTCTTCTTGATAACATAAATCCTCAGGTCCTTACACAGGCTTTGCAGAATCAGGGAGCCCATGCAGTGTAAGTTTGAGGAGGCAGGAGATTCTGAGTCCTCTGGGTCACTGAGGATGATATTTCCAGGAACTACCTCCTCCCAGCCATGTACTACTCCTGGCTGGGTTTCTGGGGACTGAAAAGTGTCCCTTGAATACTGCTCTATGTGATCCTCTACTTCCATGTTGCTGCAGTCCTCCTCCTCCTCCACTTCCTCCTCCTTCTGTGTGTTCTGTGACCCCACAGGAATGGTTTCTGCATAAAGAGGGCCTTGAGAGGACAGGAAATCCTCCTCTTCCTCCCGCTGTTCTGCCTCCAGTGCCCTGTCCATGATTCCATGCAGCATGTGCTCCAGCAGGAAGACTACAGGGATAGTGTCACTGATGCATGCAGTGTTACGGCTCACCATCCTTGTGGCCTCCTCAGATGGTGACAGGACAGCGCATGCATCCATTGTCAGCAGCCACTGGTGAGGTGAGAAGAAGCCAAGCTCCCCTGAGCCTGTCCTTGTGCCATTCTCACACAGGTACACATTGTTGGCCCTCTGCTGTGTGTGCAGCCACTGCAGCATCACCAAAGTGGAGTTCCACCGAGTGGGCATGTCACAAATGAGTCGGTTGGTGGGCAGGTTGAATTTTAGCCAGCTGAACACTGGCCGTGTATGACCACCACAAATGGCCAGACTTTTCTGGCCTGCCTCAGAAGATCTTGAAAGCCTGGGTACCTGTTCAAGAAGCGCTGCACCACCAAATTCAGGACATGTGTCAAGTGTCCCTGTTGGAGGGCAGAGAGCCCCTTCAGAGCTGACAGAATCTGTGTCCTGGTGTGGTTCCTGTCCCTTAGACAGACCAGCTGAAGCACCACGTGGCATCTTTTATCCTGACTGATCACATAGCCCCTTGAACGCTTATGGAGCACTGCTGGTTCAGAGGACAATTCAGCAGAAGAGGCCATAGAGGCAGAGGAAGGGGAGGGGGTGGAGCAGACAGATGTGGCAGAATCACCACCAGGTTTTTGGAGGCATGGTGGTGGAACAAGCTCCAGAACTGAACCCTGTCCTGCATCCTTCCCAGCTGCTAGCAGAGTTACCCAGTGTGCCGTGACGGATATGTACCATCCCTGACTGTGCCTGCTGGACCACGTGTCAGTAATGTGGACCTTGCTGCTGACCACCTTGTCCAACAAGGCCAAAACATGACCTTCCACATGATGGTACAGAGCTGGAATGGCCTTGCATGAAACAAATTGTCTTTTCGGAACCTGTCACTGTGATACAGAACATTCTGCAAATTCCCGGAAGGGGGAAGAGTCCACCAGATGGAAAGGCAGCAGTTGTAACGCAGCAATTTGGCCAGGATAGAATGTGGATGGGTGGGACAGTCTTTTTTTCACGGTTCAGCAAATGGCGTAGTGAAATGTTCCTGCTGAAATCAACAGGTGGTGTCCTGCTGTCAGATGGGCCACCCACTGCTGTACCATCACTCCTCTCAGTGGAGGCTGTTGAGAAGACCTGACGTTTTACAGTAGAGATCCCAGATGAGGAGCAAGGAGAAGTCTGCACTTTTTCTGGGTCTTTCAGGTGCTGTTACCAGCGGGCTGCATGGCAGCTCATGATACGTCTTGTCAAGCATGTGGTGCCCAAGTGGCTGGTGTTTTGGCCACGCTTGGTCTGCTTCAGTCAAAGACTGCAAACAGCAATGCTGCACATGTGTTGAAGAAAGCCCACACCAGAGAACTTGTGGAAGTCTGCATGGAGTCAGCAGCGCCCCCACCTGTGGAGCTCTGTCGTGTGATGCCATTGGTTGGCTGCCCTTATGCCTGTCCCTGGAGGACCTCCTGCCTTGTTGGAGTTCTGCCTCCTCCTCACTGTCCTCCTCTGTTCTCTCAGGCACCCAAGTATGGTCAGTGACCTCATCATCCCCATCCTCCTCATCAATGGAGCCAACTTGGCAGTGTGCTGCGGCTGGGGGAACAGGACTGACCATTTCTTTTCCCTCACTGGCGCCCCCTCTCTCTAGGCTCACGTCACTCCTTTCCTCATCCTGGGAACCAACATCACAGCATTCAGATTGCTGCACATCCTCCAGCAGCATGGGACTGACACTATGATCCAATCATTCTGGTGACTCCTCCATGCATGATGGTGGGGCTACGGAAGGAGCAGCTGTGGTGGACAAGGAGCCGGAGGAACAGGACACTTTGGCAGCTGTGGTGGAAGGCAAAATAGTATGAGCCTGGGTGACAGAGGATGAGGATGACTGACTTATCCACTCCACCACCTCTTCTGCATGTTGTGGTTCAATAATACAGCCAGCACTTTGGCCAATCATGGCTCTTCCTGAGAACTCAGCTGTTATTGGCCAAAGCGTTGCACCTGACCTGTGGTCAGGTGCAATGTTTTGGCCAATCACAAGGCATGTTTTACATTGTTTGGGCACGCGGGCAAACTTCCTGCATAATGGTGAACACTCAAACGGCTAATGTTCGAGTCGAACTTATGTTTGTCTCCAACCGTTAGCCCATCCCTACTCAAAATATTATTTTCTGCGGATCTACTGCTTCCACTTTACACCTACTTCATTGATCTTGTGTTGTTTGCCAGTAAATTGAGAATACTGAACCATGTGCAAATCCATATACAACAAAGTGCTCTGTGCTCAAGATGCAGTTCCCTGCAGATCTACTGCCTCCACTTTACACTGACTTCATGTAGCACTACCTCAGAAGGAGCTGAATGTTGCCCCCGGTTCCCCTTTGCTTTGCCCCACACAAGGCAAACACACACACTTCCGCTCGTTGTCTCCAATGACCAGTCTAGGGGATGTTTTGTGTTTGGAGTTTATTGTAGAACTGGGGATAGGGATGGGGAATGTAGTCGGATCCTCCAGAATCAGAACTCTTCACACTGAGGACATCTAGCTGATCTCTTAGTAGAACACTTGTGAAGTCTCGGCTGACAGTAGATAGCAGACTTCTCAGTAACAAATAGCAGCAAGTAGTTGTAGGAGAGCCAAGTCCCATTAGCAGTAGCAATACTTGGACAAGCTCTGCAGAACACTAGGCAGGGCTCCCTTTCTCAGACCCAGGCTGACTATCAAGCACCAGAGGGGTAACAAGCACACAGAGCCCCCCAGATCTCTCAGAGTTTGCACTCACAGGTCCAAGGACAGAATGGTTGCCTCCTTCCAATCTTCCAAGCCACTCTCTCCAGTGACACCAGACAGAGCTTTGGCAGACAGCTCCCCTCAGTCAGCTTACTGTAGAATCAGGGTCACTCTCTCTAACTTCAGGCCCTCAGGTCACCCACCCGAGGCCACATAACAGCAAGTGCCAGGCGAGGCAGCCTGCCTCCAGCCTGGCTGGTGCAATCCTCTCCGAGGAAAGACACTGAACCCATGTGCTCTCAGAGTATAAATACCACTCCCAGCATGCAATGGGGCCACCCTCCCCTGCAATTGGCCAGGACTGTATCCATATTCATGCTGGTCATTTGTCTAGCCAATTCCCATGTTCTGGAAGACTCTCATAGCTTCCTGAAGGCGGGCAGAACTCAGACAAACTCCAACAGAACCAGAGCAGCATGAGCAGACCTGACTAATCAATCACAGCTCTCTGTAACTCAGAATACCGACTGAATTTACCTGACAGCCTCTCTGGTGAGCAGAGAAACACAGCTATGCTTTACCTGACTACACATCCTAGACCTGACCAGGAGGGGGCGCTACATTCATTCATCTCATCAGATTTGCTGCTATAGGAAATCATCTCAAATCCTGTGCAAATCCATGGAGACAGACAATATTGTGTGCTCAGTATAGTGTTCTCTGCAAGTCCACCGCTTCCACTTTGCATCTACTTCAATCCACTTATTTTACTACAAAAATCCACCAATCAGTGAAAAGTTGATAAGGTGTGAAAGTGCTCCGCCCTCCAAACTGTGTCAGCTGTAGTGTAGCCCCGCCTTCTTCCACCTCTTGTACACGGGATGGTGAGGGCGCCCCCTAGTAGTGCTTCCCCCTCACCACACCAATAGGACTCCCAGCTTTTCAGCTCCCAGAGTCAGAAACATCCTTCACACTCTCCTCATCTCCGATGGTAAAGGAACCGAATCCTCCTCGCTCACTCCTGCAAGTCTGCTGCGGGTTCTGTCAGTCTCCCTCCTAGACTCCGCCTCCAACCGCCATTCCAGCAGGAGCTCCGCCTCTAAATACACACTCAGGGAGGAGAAAAAGGGGAACCCGACATCGTGTGACACCTTTTATTACATGGAAATACGAAAATCAACGGGACTAATGCAATCACATTTACTGCAAAATCAGAGGAGCCAAAATGTGTCCCCCGAGCAGTCATATATTTCTGTCCCCCTTGGTGGGAGTGGAGGTGACCCCTCTATAAGGATCTACAGTCCATAAACACCCAGCACAAGGCCGGGGTCACACTACCAGACGCTTCTCGGGGCTGCAGTTCCTCTGAGCTCCACAAGGTGGGGATCTCACTTCTACCCAGACAGGAAGTCTGTATGAACTACAGACAGGAAGTGATGTCAGGGACAGACAGGAAGTGATGTCAGGTACAGACAGGAAGTTCTATGAATGAGGAAGTAGAGAGTCGACATTCCTGGATCTGGCAGCAGAGGAGGTAATATGTAGATGAACCCCTTCAGGGGGAGGAGTTGATGATAATATATTTGCCCCCAAAGCTGGCCTACATGGTTCAGTTTTATCGTTCAGCCAGCGGGATGACCATAAAAACTGAAGTGATCCCCCCATCCACACATTGGAGGTGGATGGGGGAATCCTCCCCGCTGCACTCTTGTATTCTGACAATGGGGGGACTCCTCCGCTCTCAGAATACACAGATCAGCACTGAAGCTATTGGCTGCAGCCGCTGGGGGAGTGGCTTTTATCCGGCAGTGGCCACACATGGATGGAAATGTGAGCGATCCCTGCTGAACCAGCTGAATTTCCATGGATCTATGGTCACCTTCAGTGACTTCCTCCCCTCCCCCTCATCTCCTTCATGATGGAAGTCATGCTGAGATCATCTCCCATTGGCTGAGCAATATTCTCATTTGTCTCTCAGCTCCTTCTTGCTATTCCTCGTCCTGCCTGTTGTTTCCTTGGATTGATTTTCTGTGTAGTGACCCCGGCTTGGTCTCTTGGATGCGCTCGTCTGTTGCTTGCCCTGACCTTTCTCCTGATTCCTGGATCTCCTCCTCATCTCTCCTCCATATCCTCTTACACAGCTTTTCTCCACACCTGCAGTGACCCTGGGGGGAGGAAACTTGGCACCAGCACGCCGCCAAATCCATCCCCACCATTAGGGGCTCTGGAGACAATTGTCTGCTATTTACACTCCGTTCCTCCGCACGTCACCTGATCACATGACAGCTTACTTCCACAGATTCCGGACAGATTTCTGGATGGTAAAGGTCAAAGGTCACTCTTCAGTTTAGGAGAGGTAGGACGCACCCAGGAACAAGGATTTGGTTTATAGGGGAGCCTCATATAGAGGACCCCTCAAATATCCTCATCCAAATGTCCCTCCATCCAGAGTCAGAGAATTCTATGACATCACACTGACCTCACAGCTCCTCCTCCCAATGTCCCTCCATTCAGAGACAGACAATCCTATGACATCACACTGACCTCACAGCTCCTCCTCCTAATGTCCCTCCATCCAGAGTCAGAGAATCCTATGACATCACACTGACCTCACAGCTCCTCCTCCCAATGTCCCTCCATCTGCATTTTCTGATGCTCTTAGGATGTGGGGCCCCTTGGTATCCTCACATGTAAAGTGGGACTGTTGGTCCTGCGTTGTATGTAATGACATCAGAATGCTGCAACAAGCCTATACCCTGCGTAGTGTGGGGGTCCTGTGGGGGGAATTATACCTCAGCCTGAAGTGGGGCTTTAATAAAATGGAGACCTGAATGGAGAGGTGAGGAGGATTCTGGGAATATCATTTGATGTTACTATTTGTGTTCGGATGTAGAGTTTTCCTCCTGTGAAGTCTGGAGATCATATGACATCACATTGCCTCCACCTCCCTCCCTGATAGAAGAGAGAAAGAAGAAGAAGATTCTAGAAGTCACCAGAGAGATCACTGAGCTGCTGACAGGAGAGGTGAGCGGTGCCGGGAATTCTGGGACATTCTCCAGTAACAGACAAGGGATGTGTCTGGATGGTGACTGTATCATTGTGTGTGTCAGGTTCCTATAAGGTGTCAGGGTGTCACTGTCTATTTCTCCATGGAGGAGTGGGAGTATTTAGAAGGACACAAGGATCTCTACAAGGACGTCATGATGGACAATCAGCCGCCCCTCACATCACCGGGTAAGAGGAGACTTTATTGTAAAGGAGAGAGCAGTACGGAGGATCCACCTAGATCCCCCATCATCTGATAAACACATAGAAACAATGGATTCAGTCAGTGTGTGTGTTTCCTACAGATGGATCCAGTCATGGGAACCCACCAGAGAGATGTCCCCGTCCTCTGTATTCCCGGGATTCCACACAAGAAGGTCACACCATCCCTCACCATCATCAGGTAGATGATGACAATTATTGGTAGTTGTGATTTATACACAGCATGTTTGTTACAATGAATGTTTTATTATATCTTTCAGAGTGGAATCCTCGGGGATGATAATATTGATGTTAAAGAAGAGTATAAAGAGGAGGATGAGGAGTATGGAGTGATGGAGGAGTTTTCAGAAGGACACAAGGATATGATGGAGACACCTAATACCAGGAACCCACCAGAGAGATGTCCCCATCCTCTGTATTCCCGGGATTCCACACAGGAAGATCACACCATCCCTCACTATTACAAGGTTGGTGGGATGGAGCATCCAGAGCATGGACTTGTGGAGACAATGTGTGGATTTTGTATGTGATTTCACAATAATGAAACTCATATTTTACAGGTGACCTCTTCTGTCATTCTCTTGGTTTAGGGTGAAGATCTGATGTATATAAAAGTTGAGGTGAAATCAGAAGAAGAAGAGGCGTATGTGAGGGATGATCAGCAGTCTATGGAGGAGGATGGAATAACGGGACATTTATAGAGGAGGACACTCCTACAGAGATCAGCACAGGTGGGTCATGAACACTAAATCCATTCCTCCACCCATACTGCTCACTGATTGGTCCAGAGTAGGGCGGGGACTGGGTGATATCAGCCTGTAATCCCCTGGTCACTTTCCTGAGCTGTGTTCCCCGTCCTGTATTCCTGGATTTCTCTCGGATAATCTTCCTTCTCTGTGCTGCAGACACAATTTATGTATCTAGACTGGATTTATGGAGGTTCTGGGGTTCAGCTGGCAGCAAGATGTTCATTTTCACCATAGACATTGCAAGGATTCATCCTATGTCTGTAGCCTTTAAATGTCTTCGGTAATTTCTAGCCTCTGAGCTCAGGAGGAATAAAGCTCCGGACACCGAAGTGTGCAAGCTGAATCTCTGAAAGTTTAATACGTGTGAGCAGGTTTTACAAATTCAGAATTACGAATGATATATTGTAATGACCAATGATATATTGCACTCTTATCGAGAGAGATAACAACCACAAATGACTGAAGACCTCCATATAAGGCAGTTCCATTTCTACAGAATAGAAATTGAATTCATGAAGCAAAGAGTTGTTACAAGTGACATATAAACACGAAACTAACTTGCTCACACATCTACAATGGAGGCATTAAACACAATGGATGCCAGTTTATAAGACATGTTTCCTTACAGTTCCTCCTTTTGTCACGTAGTAACACATCAAATTTCACAGTTGTTGTTTCTAATATGCATCCTGATTGGCAAAAAACTTGTTAAAAATGCACATGCAAAATTTAGCAGCAACATAAAACATAACTATTAGAAAAAAACATAAAATCAGCATGCCTACTTTCTTAAACCATCCAAAAAAATCTCCAAATCTTCCCAACCCTTTAAAAGGGTTCCAGCCATCTTCAGCTATGGATGGAGCTGGAGCTTGTAAAGCATTTACCTGGTCTCTATGACTCTCAATGACTTCATAGTAGTCTGGGATCCCAGCAGACGTGTTATGTATCCATGTACAACACTCATAGTCAGTAGTAGACTCACACAGCCCGGTCATCTTCAGCTATGGATGGAGCTGGGGCTTGTAAAGCATTTACCTGGTCTCTATGATTCTCAATGACTTCATAGTAGTCTGGGATCCCAGCAGACGTGTTATGTATCCATGTACAACACTCATAGTCAGTAGTAGACTCACACAGCCCTGTCAATGCTGCTCCCATTTGTTCTATTCCCATTTCATTCATGAGTACCTGTTTTCTTCATGCCCGTAGTTCAACATTCACAAGACTTACTTCTAGTTGTGTTTCATTTATAATCTGATCCATAATAAGTGAATAATTATTTAACCTTCTCCTCAGTTCTATCCCCACCCAGTCCATGCAGGAACCATGGCCAGGCTTGGCCTTCTGTTTTATACAAGTCCCTCTCATGCCTACATTTCATAGGATATCAGGGATGACTACTAGCCAGTAAAGCATCACTGTGTGTCCCTCCATGACATCCATTACTGGTACCAAGGTGGCTAAGTAACACCATCCTTCCTGTCCTTGGGGGGTCCATGGATAACACGTTTTCCCACAACATACCTGGACCCCTTCAATAAAATCTACTGATTGATCTTTCCATACTTGACTTACATTTGGGTTAGGGTAACCAACTAAATCTAGGTTAATGAGAACTCGCCCTACTCCATAGTATTTCCTGTGGGATGCATTGTTAGTGATGTTTTCTATGTATTTTCCATCTATTCTTAGTGTTTACTTGTACAAAGTCCCCGTCCTCAGGTGCTTTCCCAGTGACATTAAGTTTACACTGACTACAACATTCTCTCCTTCATTTGATTTGCTGCCTCAATGAAAACACCATTCAGGTTCCATCATAACTCCCAACACTTCAGATTTCAGCCTTGTAGTAACATTTGTGAGGATAATACTCAGATTACCAATAAACATTGACGTCACATTTTTTGGTGCTGCATACAAAGGAATGTTCATAGTTTCGGGGTGGAGTATACTGAAATCCCAACAACTCTCCAATCCCGAGAGCTTGGCATACCTATACTTACATTTCAATAGTGACATATTTTCTGTCAATGATCTTTTCTGCTCCTTTTTTATTAGTCCGCTGTCATTTACAGTCTTCATGTTGTGGCCACAGATTGGTGGCCATTCTTCTGGATTATAGTAGCAGTGACTAGCCCAGTAAGCCACTGAAAAAGTTATCACTGAGAGACAACCAAAAGAAAGTTCTTCCAGGCTGTCTCTGGATGAAGTAGCATTCTGGAGATTGAAGAACACTGGTAGGTCTGTCTCCTTTTCCTGTTCCGCCTGTTGCTCCTGGTTTCTTGGAGGTTCCTTGGAGGTTCCGGGATCCTCTTTACTCTAGAAGCATGTATCCAGACGTTGGAATCAGCAGTCAGAACTGCGGTTCTCCTCACAGCCGTCACTATGGTAGTTTCTTCGTATGGCAGATCTGTGCTCTTGTGAAGATCCTTAACCAATACCCGATCTCCTGGCTTGTACGGGTGGGTTGGATCATCTGTGGGAAGAGGGAATGAGAGAGAGACATCACCATATACAGGTGAAACTCAAAAAATGAGAATATGGTGCAAAAGTTGATTTATTTCAGTGCAGCAACTTAAAAGGTGAAACGAATATATGAGACTCATTACATGCAAAGCAAGATAGTTCAAGCCGTGATTTGTCATCATTGTGATGATTATGGCTTACAGCTCATGAAAACCCCAAATCCACAATCTCAGAAAATGAGAATATTGTGAAAAGGTGGAATATTCTCGGCTCAAAGTGTCCCACTCTAATCAGATCATTCAGCCATAACACCTGCAAAGGGTTCCTGAGCCTTTAAATGGTCTCTCAGTCTGGTTCAGTAGGAATCACAATCATGGGAAAGACTGCTGACCTGACACCATCACTGACACCCTCCATAAGGAGGGAAAGCCTCAAAAGGTAATTGCAGAAGAAGTTGGATGTTCCCAAAGTGCTGTATCAAAGCACATTAATAGAAAGTTAAGTGGAAGGGAAAAGTGTTGAAGAAAAAGGTGCAGAAGCAGCAGGGATGACCGCAGCCTGGAGAGGATTGTCAGGAAAAGGACATTCAAAAGGGTTGGGGACTTTCACAAGGAGTGGACTGAGGCTGGAGTCAGTGCATCAAGAGCCACCACACACAGAGGGATCCTGGACATGGGCTTCAAATGTCATATTCCTCTTGTCAAGCCGCTCCTGAACAGCAAACAATATCAGAAGCGTCTTACCTGGGCTAAAGAAAAAAAGACCTTGTCTGTTGCTCAGTGGTCCAAAGTCCTCTTTTATGATGAGAACAACTTTTACATCTCATTTGGATACCAAGGACCCCGAGTATGGAGGAAGAATGGAGAGGCCCAAGGACCCAGAGTATGGAGGAAGAATGGAGAGGCCCAAGGACCCCGAGTATGGAGGAAGAATGGAGAGGCCCAAGGACCCCGAGTATGGAGGAAGAATGGAGAGGCCCAAGGACCCCGAGTATGGAGGAAGAATGGAGAGGCCCAAGGACCCCGAGTATGGAGGAAGAATGGAGAGGCCCAAGGACCCCGAGTATGGAGGAAGAATGGAGAGGCCCAAGGACCCCGAGTATGGAGGAAGAATGGAGAAGCCCAAGGACCCCGAGTATGGAGGAAGAATGGAGAGGCCCAAGGACCCCAAGTATGGAGGAAGAATGGAGAGACACAAGGACCCCGAGTATGGAGGAAGAATGGAGAGGCACACACTGCAAGATGCTTGAAGTCCAGTGTGAAGTTTCCACAGTCTGTGTTGATTTGGGGAGCCATGTCATCTGCTGGTGTTGTTGTTGCCAAGAGAAAGATGAGAGACATGAGACCGAACAATGCAGAAGAGCTGAAGGCCGCTATTGAAGCATCCTGGTCTTCCATAACACCTCAGCAGTTCCACAGGCTGATAGCTTCCATGCCACGCCGCATTGAGGCAGTAATTGCTGCAAAAGGGGCCCAAACCAAGTACTGAGTACATATGCATGCTTCTACTTTTCAGAGGTGCGATATTGTTCTATGTACAATCCTTGTTTTATTGATTGCATGGAATATTCTCATTTTCTGAGATTGTGGATTTGGGGTTTTCATGAGCTGTAAGCCATAATCATCACAATGATGACAAATCACAGCTTGAACTATCTTGCTTTGCATGGAATGAGTCTATCTCATATATTAATTTCACCTTTTAAGTTGCTGCACTGAAATAAATCAACTTTTCCACGATATTCTCATTTTTCGAGTTTTACCTGTACACCATTCAGCACCCTAATCAATTCCTGGACATATCTTTCCGGGATTAATTCTAAATCACCTGACATAACTACCAAAGGACCTCTTGTCCAGGGGGTGGGGAATGGCCGTCCATAGGAATTTCAAAGGGGGAAAGCTTGGTGCCTTTATGTGGTGTCATCCTCATCTCAGCCAGAACAGCTGGCAAGTACGCTTCCCATCCCTTCAATGTCCCCCCTGTTGCCTTCCTTAGTTTTTCCTTCAGGGTCCTATTTGCCCGTCCTACCTGACCAGAACTCTGTGTGGTAGAATATGTGGAACTTCCAGTCAATGCTCATCAGTTTGGCTACCTGTTGTGTAACCTTTGATGTAAATGCTGGTCCTTTGTCTGAGTCTATACTTACCAGACATCCCCATCGAGGGATGATTTCTTTGCAAAGGATTTTAGCAACGCTCCTTGCATCCTCTTTGTTACAAATGCTTCAGGCCAGCGACTAAAGCGATCCACTATCACCAGCAGAAACTCGCCTCGTCCACTATTGGGCATGTGTGTGAAATCGATTTGAAGTTCCTCAAATGGTCCACTAGGTGGCAATAGCTGATCATGTCTAACCTGATTGGGGTTTCCACCATTGTTTCTGATGCATGTAACACACCTCCCTATTTGTTCTTGTGTCTGCTTAGTAAGATTTGGAGCACAAAATCTTTTCTTTAGTTCATCTTTCACTACCTGCCAACCCCGATGTCCTATGCCATGGAACTGCGCTATAATGAGAGGAGCGCTGTGACGTGGGAGTCCTAGTATACCTCCTTTTGATATTAGACCATTATGTCTCATGTCAACTCCTTCTGTTGCCAGTATGCTACATCCTCTTCATTTCTGTATATTGCAGCTCCTTGAGAAGAGAATGTTCCGGTAATATAGGTGGATCTAAAATGGCCAATAGACATTTGTGAGTTTACAAGAGGTGTTGCTGTAGGGCGGCATTTTTAGCAGTGCAATCAGCAAATGCCTTGCCTTTGGCTACAAAATCAGAGGAAGATATGTGAGCCTTACATCTAATTCCTGCAATGGACCTAAGTTTATGAATGGCTTCCAGAAGATTGTTTATTAGGTCCCCATGTGATACTCCTTTTCCATCTGCAGTGGAGAATCCCCTTCTCTGCCATATTTTACCAGAATCATGGACAACTCCAAAAGCATACCTAGAATCTGTGTAAACATTTACATCTTGATTCTCACAAAGTTCACAAGTCCTTGTTAGTGCAATCAATTCTGCAGCTTGGGCTGATTTGTGAGTGAGGGGTAATGCCTCCTGAACAATGTCAGGTAACTGGACCACTGCATACCCTGGTATAAAGGTATCATCAGAAGGTCTGGAACAAGAACCCTCTACAAATATGTCCAGAGCTTCCGGAATGGGTGTTGTATGTCTATTCTGGGAGAGGTATCTTCATGTATGACCTGAACACAATCATGTTCCTCGGGTGGGTTGTCAGCTTGGGCTGATTTGTGAGTGAGGGGTAATGCCTCCTGAACAATGTCAGGTAACTGGACCACTGCATACCCTGGTATAAAGGTATCATCAGAAGGTCCGGAACAAGAACCATCTACAAATATGTCCAGAGCTTCCGGAATGGGTGTTTGTTGTATGTCTATTCTGGGAGAGGTATCTTCATGTATGACCTGAACACAATCATGTTCCTCGGGTGGGTTGTCAGCTTGGGCTGATTTGTGAGTGAGGGGTAATGCCTCATGGACAATGTCAGGTAACTGGACCACTGCATACCCTGGTATAAAGGTATCATCAGAAGGTCTGGAACAAGAACCATCTACAAATATGTCCAGAGCTTCCGGAATGGGTGTTTGTTGTGTGTCTATATTCTGGGAGAGGTATCTTCATGTATGACCTGAACACAATCATGTTCCTCGGGTGGGTTGTCAGCTTGGGCTGATTTGTGAGTGAGGGGTAATGCCTCCTGAACAATGTCAGGTAACTGGACCACTGCATACCCTGGTATAAAGGTATCATCAGAAGGTCTGGGACAAGAACCATCTACAAATATGTCCAGAGCTTCCAGAATGGGTGTTGTATGTCTATTCTGGGAGAGGTATCTTCATGTATGACCTGAACACAATCATGTTCCTCGGGTGGGTTGTCAGCTTGGGCTGATTTGTGAGTGAGGGGTAATGCCTCCTGAACAATGTCAGGTAACTGGACCACTGCATACCCTGGTATAAAGGTATCATCAGAAGGTCTGGGACAAGAACCATCTACTAATATGTCCAGAGCTTCCGGAATGGGTGTTGTATGTCTATTCTGGGAGAGGTATCTTCATGTATGACCTGAACACAATCATGTTCCTCGGGTGGGTTGTCAGTTTCACCGTTTATCCCTAGCAAATAATTTAACATAGCTAAGGGACCTGAGTTTGAACCTGCATATTTTACTTCCAAATTTGTAGTTGATGTCAAAATCACTTGATAACCGCTTGCCCTTTGTGCTGTCATGTGCTGCGTAGTGAGGTTCTTAAGGATATGTAGTACATGATGTGTGGTGTGAAGGATGGTTTTATGTCCCAGAGTCACACTCATTGAGTCTTTCACCACCATGGCACAGACGGCCAGCATGCCCTGAACCGGACTTGGCACTACTTTTGAAAAATAGGCTACTGGCCTTGTGTCCTCCATGATCCTGAGTGACCACAGCCGCCATGGTTTTACAATTGTCATGAGCATACACATGAAAATCAATATTGTAATTCACTAAACCCAGAGCAGGACAGGAAACTAATGAGGACCTCAAGGTTTGGTAGGCATTGTTGGATTCTTCGTCCCACTTAATAAGGTCTGAAGCCTCAGCCTTAGTGTGCTGCCTGACTATGTTGTCATAATGGGAGCAGTCAGGTATCCATTAGAGACAATAGTTGACTATGCCAAGGAAAGAGAGCAGTTACTTTTTAGTTTTTGGGCGGGGCAGACTCGTAATGGCTTGGATCCTGGACTGGCTCACCATTCTGGTGCCTTGTGACAGAGTGAAACCCAAGTAATCCACCAATGTTTGACAACATTGTACCTTATGCCTTGCCACCTTGTGTCCCTCTGTACACAGAAAATTTAACAGAGACATTCTGTCCTGCCTACAAGGCTCCCTGTTGGGTGAACAAAGTAACAAGTCATCCACGTACTGGAGTAACGTGGAACCATGGCGGGGTGCCCAACCCTTTAAGAATTCTTGGAGGGCCATGGAATATACAGCCTGAGAATCCACATAGCCTTGGGGCAATCTGGCCCAGGTTAACGGTTTGTTGGCCAGAGTAAAAATTTACAGTAGTTGTGTCTCTTCATCACCTGGGACGGAAAAAAATGCATTGCTTAAATCAATCACAGTATAACACTGCGTATCATGTGGAATGGAGGTAATCAATGAGGGCACATCTGGGACAATGGGTGCAATTGGAATAATGAGATTGGTAATGGCTCTGAGATCTTGCACTAAACGGTAAGTACCATCAGCTCTCTTCACTGGATTTACCGGGGTGTTGTATGGGGAAACCACAGGTTTCAAAACACTTTCCTTGAGGAGCTTCTCTACTATTCCATCTACCATCTACTATTCTCTACTATTCCATCTACCATCTACTATTCTCTACTATTCCATATACCATCTACTATTCTCTACTATTCCATATACCATCTACTATTCTCTACTATTCCATATACCATCTACCATTCTCTACTATTCCATCTACCATCTACTATTCTCTACTATTCCATCTACCATCTACTATTCTCTACTATTCCATATACCATCTACTATTCTCTACTATTCCATATACCATCTACTATTCTCTACTATTCCATATACCAGTGGTCAGCAAGCCGCGGCTCGCGAGCCACATGCGGCTCTTTACAAACTTAAATGCGGCTCTTCTGTGTGCCGGGCGCCCGCTCCCCTCCCTCCTCTCGGGCGGGCGGCCGCCCCCCCTCCTCTCCTCTCCTCCTCTCCCCTCCTCCTCTCCCCTCCCCTCCTCTCGGATGGCCGCCCCCCTCCCTCCTCTCGGGCGTCAGGACTCTGCAGCTGTCAGGATGTAGGCGGGGCAGCCAGGATGTAGGCGGGGCAGCGTGAGGAACTCTTCTCCTCTCACAGTCCTCCCTGAAGACCAGAACGGCGCGGGAATACGAGAGGAACGCGCGGAGCAAAGGTAAGTGAATTGACACAGGGGGGACTTACTATATGGGGGACTTACTATATGGGGGATGAATTACTATATGGGGGACTTACTATATGGGGAATGAATTACTATATGGGGGACTTACTATATGGGGAATGAATTACTATATGGAGGACTTACTATATGGGGAATGAATTACTATATGGAGGACTTACTATATGGGGAATGAATTACTATATGGAGGACTTACTATATGGGGAATGAATTACTATATGGGGGACTTACTATATGGGGGACTTACTATATGGGGAATGAATTACTATATGGGGGACTTACTATATGGGGGACTTACTATATGGAGGACTTACTATATGGGGAATGAATTACTATATGGGGGACTTACTATATGGGGGATGAATTACTATATGGGGGACTTACTATATGGGGAATGAATTACTATATGGGGGACTTACTATATGGGGGACTTACTATATGGGGAATGAATTACTATATGGGGGACTTACTATATGGGGAATGAATTACTATATGGGGGATGAATTACTATATGGGGGACTTACTATATGGGGAATGAATTACTATATGGGGGACTTACTATATGGGGAATGAATTACTATATGGGGGACTTACTATATGGGGGACTTACTATATGGGGGATGAATTACTATATGGGGAATGAATTACTATGGGGGACTTACTATATGGGGGATGAATTACTATATGGGGGATGAATTACTATATGGGGGATGAATTACTATGGGGGGGATGAATTACTATATGGGGGATGAATTACTATATGGGGGATTAATTACTATATGGGGGATGAATTACTATATGGGGGATTAATTACTATATGGGGGATTAATTACTATATGGGGGATGAATTACTATGGGGGATGAATTACTATATGGGAGATGTATTTTCAGTTTTAAAAATGTGGCTCTCAAAATAAATTTCAATCGTGGTTTTGGCGAGATTTGGCTCAGTTGAAAAAAAAGGTTGCCCACCACTGCCATATACCATCAATCTTTTCTTGTAACAAAGGATACTGCTTTTGGTACACTGGACCAACTCCAGGTTTAGGTCTGGCCTTGTAAGGTGTACAGGGAATATACCCTACATGTAGCTTACTGTTGGCCCAGACTTCAGGCTTCACTTTGTCTAAATCTTCCATGCCCACAAAACAGTGAGATGACTCCATGTGCACCCCTCCCTTCTCACTTATCCTGATTGTGGCCTTGAATCTTCCCAACAGATCTCTGCCTAGAAAATTCACAGGGCATCCTGATATGATCTTGAAAGAATGTTTCACTATGGAACTTTTCCCATGAGAATCAGAAACACACAAAGGGGGTGTCCCAGGTTTTGGCACATGTCCCAGTAATACCAATTGAAGGTTCACATTCTACTCTTGTTCCCTCACAATGATCCTCTGGACCTGCTAGCTCCCGTGTCAATTAAGAAATCCATTTTTGTGCCTTCGACCATTAGTGTAATTTGGGTCACTGATCATGGCTAGCAGTCAGTTTGGGGAATGCCAAAAAAGGTGTAATCATAAATATACCTTCTTCATTGACTGCCATGATAACATTCATTTTACTAAGTAAATCTCTTCCTAACAGACTATCTGGGCAATCAGGGATTACAGTAAATTCATGACAAATAATCTGTTCCTCCCTCTTTTGTCAGGGTCCCCTTACACAGGCAAAGGGGAGTCTTAAAAGTTGGGAGAACTGCTCCACTAATTCCCATCGAAGGTTCACATAAAAAGAGTGGTTCCACATAATTTTCTTCCTTTATAACTGAACGAGTTGAACCCGTGTCAACTACAAATGCTAATATTTTTCCTGCTACCCTTAGAACCATTAAAGGTTCCTGTTCAGGAGTATGTGAGACAACTGGACATGTGAGGGAGCTATTACCTTTGGGACAGCCCTATTGTGGACCTTGGTTCTGCCAACTGATCGGGTACTTGATGGTGGATTTCTGCACTTTGTCTCCGGTGGTATGGATTTGTTCCCTCTAAGTTGTGGGCAATCCTTCTTCCAATGACCTTCCTGTCCACATATAAAACACCTGTCATCTTTGGGTCTCCCACCTCCTCTACCTTATATCCTTTTCTCTCCCTGTTTCCATTTCTACCTCTTTCTCTGGGATTGTAACTATGTTGTAACCCCTGAAAATGTGCTTTGTTGGTGGATTTAGGAACCTCAAAACATCCAGTGGCGTCTTTCTCCATCACTTGCTTTTCAAACGTACTTGCATCCATCTCTATCCAGTCTGAAATAAGCTGTCTTATTACCAGTGTAATTTCAGGTGTGAATCCTGCCATCAAGGTTTGGATATATATATATAATGCCCATTTCTGCACTAACCATATCTATCCGTCACCGTCTTTTGTCCCTTGCTTACAAGCAACAACAGTTGCTAACGATTTCCTACTTTTCCATATTCTCTCCATCTCGGCTGTCACCTCTTCCCATACTTTTTTCTGAGTGTCTTCTTTCAGCCATGTATGAGTGGCTGCCAGGGTTCCAGGATGAACCAAAACATGTATGGTAGACACCTTTGTCCAGTCAAACCCTGAGTCCATGTCATATCGTAAAATTCCATCAATTATTAATTTCATGTCCTGTTGTGAACACTGTCTGCCTTGGGTGGCTCTCTTTAAATAATTTATGCAGGCAACTGGATTCTTTCTGGGGTCTGGACTATTCTTTATGATGTCATTCATTCGGTCATATCCAGGGGTTTAATTACGATATCATTTCCCATCACAATATATGGGAAAGTTAAATTTTCTCCCTCTTTCACTTTTTCCTTTTACATTGCTTCTCAAAGCTTTGTCATTGGGGGCTGCAGTCCTCTTTGTAGATGTAAGTGTAATGGTTAGTGGACTCTGTGTAGTTCTGGTAATTTGCCACTCAGGACTGCCATCTGATCTGTCTCCTTCTTCTTCCTCGGGACTGCCATCTGATCTGTCTCCTTCCTCTTCCTTGGGACTGCCATCTGATCTGTCTCCTTCCTCTTCCTTGGGACTGCCATCTGATCTGTCTCCTTCCTCCCTTCCTGGAGACCACCATCTGATCTGACTCCTTCCTCTTCCTCGGAACTGCCATCTGATCTATCGCCTTCCTCTCTTCCTCGGGACCACCATCTGATCTGTCTCCTTCCTCTCTTCCTGGAGACCACCATCTGATCTGTCGCCTTCCTCTTCCTTGGGACTGCCATCTGATCTGTCTCCTTCTTCTTCCTCGGGACTGCCATTTGATCTGTCTCCTTCCTCTCTTCCTTGGGACTGCCATCTGATCTGTCTTCTTCCTCTCTTCCTCGGGTCCACCATCTGATCTGTCTCTTTCCTCTTCCTCGGGTCTGCCATCTGATCTGTCTCCTTCCTCTCTTCCTCGGGATTGCCATCTGATCTGTCTCCTTCCTCTCTTCCTCGGGACTGCTGTCTGTTCTGTCTCCTTCCTCTCTTCCTCGGGACAGCCGTCTGTTCTGTCTCCTTCCTTGGGACTGCCATCTGATCTGTCTCCTTCCTCTTTTCCTTGGGACTGCCATCTGATCTGTGTGTTGTTCTGGTAATTTGCCACTCGGGACTGCCATCTGATCTGTCTTCTTCCTCTCTTTCTTGGGATTGCCATCTGATCTGTCTCCTTCCTCTCTTCCTCGGGATTGCCATCTGATCTGTCTCCTTCCTCTCTTCCTCGGGTCTGCCATCTGATCTGTCTCCTTCCTCTCTTCCTCGGGACTGCCGTCTGTTCTGTCTCCTTCCTCTCTTCCTTGGGACAGCCGTCTGTTCTGTCTCCTTCCTCTCTTTCTCGAGACCGCCATCTGATCTGTCTCCTTCCTTGGGACTGCCATCTGATCTGTCTCCTTACTCTTTTCCTCGGGGCTGCCATCTGATCTGTCTCCTTCCTCTCTTCCTTGGGACCGCCATCTGATCTGTCTCCTTCCTCTCTTCCTCAGGACCTCCATCTGATCTGTCTCCTTCCTCTCTTCCTCGGGACTGCCATCTGATCTGTCTCCTTCCTCTCTTCCTTGGACTGCCATCTGATCTTTTTCCTTCCTCTCTTCCTTGGACTGCCCTCTGATCTGTCTTCTTCCTCCGGACCGCCATCTGATCTGTCTCCTTCCTCTCTTCCTTGGACTGCCATCTGATCTTTCTCCTTCCTCTCTTCCTCCTACAGCCCCTCCCTCCTCCTCCCATACTGTACTATCTGGACTCTGTATCTCCACTGCTTGTTCTACGGGAGGCTGTAGTGGTCTATCTGAAATCATCATCCTCTGTCTTTGGTAATGCTGGATATACTTGTGTAGAAGTTGGCGGGGCAGATGCTGGGGGTTAAAGAGTGGAGATTAAAATTCCTTGGCTCCGGAGCGTAACCAGACACATATCTGATCCAGTGAATACCCGCAGATTTCATGTATTAAGTCCCAGCTCGGTCAAGTTGAAAACCAAGGAAATATGTCTTATCTCCTAAACACAGTCCCCTTATCATGTCCATATGAATCTTATCATTAGACCCATCTCTAGGAAAGGGACCACTGCTTTTCATATCCAGGGACCATTCTGCAGTATTGTCTGTGAAAGGAACCACATAGTGATCATCCCACGGTGATACTCTGATCACATGTTCTTTACAAGTTAGCCTAGACCATTCCGGATTCTCTTGTCTTTCTTTCTTTTTCTCAGCAATATCACTTAACACTTTATGCGGAAGCCTTGGAATTTTTGGCAGAGATCCCTTACTTTGGATCTTTCCCATACTGGAAGAGGAAACAGCAGTTAGGCAAAGCAATAAATGATTACAATATCAGTACTTATTCCCTGAAGCGGAGAGGTTGTCATGTCAGCAAAGCCTTCTCCACAGTTCAGGAGTTTAACCCCTAAAAGTACAAATCCTTGTAATAAACCTGTTCTGAAGAAACACAAATACTACATAGCAGTTCCATAACACACAGCAAATAGGCACTTCTACTTCTAAAATGGCAGAAATAACCGAGGACTCCTGTGAATTCACAATACATCTGCCGAGGCAATTTTCCCCAGAGGCTTCCAAAACCTCTGAATTTCCTTTGAGGACCCACCTCAAGGACTCTCCGTGAGATCCAACAATCTCACACGGAAACTTTGGCTGCTGTCCCGGGGTCTTTAAAGGGGATTTGATCCGGCAAAACTAAGACAAAATAGCTCAGCTTACCTGACCAGCCTCACCTTTAATCCCGACTTCTGACACCAGATTGCAAGGATTCAACCTATGTCTGTAGCCCTTTAAATGTCTTCGGTAATTTCTGCCCTCTGAGCTCAGGAGGAATAAAACTCCGGACACCGAAGTGTGCAAACTAAATCTCTGAACGTTTAATGCGTGCGAGCAGGTTTTACAAATGCAGAATGACCAACGAAATATTGTAATGACCAATGATATATTGTAATGACCAACAAAATATTGTAATGACCAACGAAATATTGTAATGACCAACGAAATATTGTAATGACCAACGAAATATTGTAATGACCGACAAAATATTGTAATGACCAATGAAATATTGTAATGACCAACGAAATATTGTAATGACCGACAAAATATTGTAATGACCGACAAAATATTGTAACGACCGACGAAATATTGTAACGACCGACGATATATTGTAACGACCGACGATATATTGTAATGACCAATGATATATTGTAATGACCGACGAAATATTGTAACGACCGACGATATATTGTAATGACCGATGATATATTGTAATGACCAACGAAATATTGTAACGACCGACGATATATTGTAATGACCAACGATATATTGCACTCTTATCAAGAAATATAATGACCACAAATGACTGAAGACAACCATATAAGGCAGTTCTGTTTCTACAGAATGGGAACTGAATTCATGAAACAAACATTTGTACAAGTGACATATAAACACCAAACTAACTTGTTCCCACATCTACAATGGAGGCATTAAACACAATGGATGCCAGTTAATAAGACATTTTTCCTTACAGGGGGAATTGTACCGTCCTGACATTTGGGGGTATTTGTACCGTCCTGATATTTGGGGGTATTTGTGCCGTCCTGACATTTGGGGGGATTTGAACCAATCAGCTCCTGTCTAGTAATCCTCTTTGTATTTTAGTCCATGGCCGGGAGATGAGCAAAACCTCCGAGGATTGTCTCACTTTGTCTCCAGACTGGAAAGTAGAAGATGAGGACATCACACAGTACAGTCCAGGAGAAAGCCCGGCTCCCTCCAATGTCCATCCGGCACCACCCAGTGTAGATGGACCATCGGATTCCTCGTATCCTGAGGAACCTCAGACTGTGTGGGACCGGGCAGGCCTTCCAACAGGGAAAAAGTTCTCCTGTCTTGAGTGCGGGAAATGTTTCCATCATGAATACCGTCTTAATACGCATATAAGATCTCACACAGGAGAGAAGCCATATTCCTGTCCTGAGTGTGGGAAATGTTTTTCAATGAAGTCCAGTCTTTACAGACATCAGAGATCTCACATAGGGGAGAAGCCATATTCCTATCCTGAGTGTGGAAAATGTTTTCCAGAAAAGTCCAGTCTGCACAAACATCAGAAATCTCTCAAGGGGGAGAAGCCATTTTGCTGTCCTGAGTGCGGGAAATGTTTTTCAGTTAAGTCCCATCTTTCCAGGCATCAGACATGTCACACAGGGGAGAAGCCGTATTCTTGTCTTGAGTGTGGGAAATGTTTTTCACAAAAGTCCAGTCTGCAGAAACATCAGAGATCTCACACAGGGGAGAAGCCGTATTCTTGTCCTGAGTGTGGGAAATGTTTTTCACAGAAGTCCAGTCTGCACAAACATCAGATGTCTCACACGGGGGAGAAGCCATTTTCCTGTCCTGAGTGTGGGAAATGTTTTTCACTGAAGTCCCATCTTTTGAGGCATCAGACATCTCACATGGGGGAAAAGCCGTATTCTTGTTCTGAGTGCGGGAAAGGTTTTTCATTGAAGTCCTATCTTTACAGACACCAGAAATTTCACACAGGAGAGAAGCCGTATTCCTGTTCTGAGTGCGGGAAATGTTTTTCAGAGAAGTCCAGTCTGCACAAGCATCAGAGATCTCACACGGGGGAAAAACCATATTCTTGTCCTGAGTGCGGGAAATGTTTTTCACAGAAGTCCAGTGTGCACAAACATCAGAGATCTCACACGGGGGAGAAGCCGTATTCTTGTCTTGAGTGTGGGAAATGTTTTTCACAAATGTCTCATCTTCACAAACATCAGAGATCTCACACAGGGGAGAAGCCGTATTCTTGTCCTGAGTGCGGGAAATGTTTTTCAGAGAAGTCAAGTCTTTACAGCCATCAGAGATCTCACATGGGGGAGAAGCCGTATTCCTGTCTTGAGTGCGGGAATTGTTTTTCACAGAAGTCCAGTCTTCACACACATCAGAGACTGCACACGGGGGAGAAGCCGTATTCCTGTTTTGAGTGCGGGAAATGTTTTTCACAGAAGTCCTATCTTTACACACATCAGAGATTGCACACAGGGAAAAAGTCACTTTTCTGTTCTGAGTGCGGGAAATGTTTTGTAAATCAAGCAGATCTTGTCAAGCATCAAAGGTCTCACAAAAGGGAAAAGCTGTATTCCTGTCCTGAGTGTGGGAAATGTTTTTCAGAAAAGTCCAATCTTTATAAACATCAGAGATCTCACACGGGGGAGAAGCCACTTTCCTGTCCTGAGTGAAGGAAATGTTCCTCACTGAAGTCCTGTCTTCCTGTACATCAGAGGTCCCACACAACCCTGGAGGTGTATTAGTGCCTTGAGTGCGGGAAATGTCTTCTAGATGAATGTTGCTGGACATCCCAGCTCTCATGTGGGGAAGAAGCACACCCTGATATACACCTCAGATATACTCCATGGCTGATCTTCATCATGGAAGAAACAATTCATAAGGAGATCAGAGGTCCCCAAAGACATGGATGAAGTGTGGGACCGGGTTGGCCATTGATGGCAGGAGAAAAATAAAAATGGAGTCCTGCCCTGTGATTGGCTGAGTACATTTTGTGGTGGGAGATTTCACAAACACTTGGAGGTCTACGGAGAACAATGTTGAACGGATGTGACCGGCATTCTCCAGCTGGGAGGAGTTTTGGCCGTATTTTATTTCTTATGATCATTGGCTCCATCTAGTGGCCATAATATCATATTGGGCTAGTTTTACTGATGGAGAGATTTCAGAAAAATCACCTCATTGTGGCCACTAGATGGAGCCGGCGATCATAGGAAATCACTGTGTTACTTAACATAAGGCCAGATGTTGTCACAGCTGGAGGAATGATTGTCTCATTGGTCCAATGAATGTTCTATAAATAGAGCCCTTGGTTTCCTTCATCAGACACGGCTCCATACTAATCCCTGAGGTCACACTCCCGCACCCTGAGGTCACACTCCCGCACTCTGAGGTCACACACCCGCACTCTGAGATCATACTCGCTCCCGCACCCTGAGGTCACACTCCCGCACCCTGAGGTCACACTCCCGCACCCTGAGGTCACACTCCCGCACCCTGAGGTCACACTCCCGCACTCTGAGGTCACACTCCCGCACTCTGAGGTCACACTCTCACACTCTGAGGTCACACTCCCGCACCCTGAGGTCACACTCTGAGGTCACACTCCCTCACTCTGAGGTCACACTCTCACACTCTGAGGTCACACTCCCGCACCCTGAGGTCACACTCTGAGGTCACACTCCCACACTCTGAGGTCACACTCTCACACTCTGAGGTCACACTACCGCACTCTGAGGTCACACTACCGCACTCTGAGGTCACACTCCCGCACTCTGAGGTCACACTCCCTCACTCTGAGGTCACACTCCCACACTCTGAGAGAGATAAAACTTTATTTTGGTGGTATTTATTCAATGCTGGAATTTTTATTTTTTGCTATATAAATTAAAATGTCCAAAAATTTTGAAAATAAAATGTTTTTCTTATAAAATTTTGCAAATAAATAATCTTTCTTCATAAATCAGCCAAAATGTATTCAGATATCTTTTTAGTAAAAAAAACAAAACAAATTAGTTTATAACCAAAAATTATAATTGTTCAAAAAAATGTTTTACATTTTTATTTTTTTTATATTATTATTTATGTTTTTTTACACCCATAAAGGCTGTAAAAGCAATAATTTCTCCCTCTCTCCAGCTGCATTCCTGCAGCCATTGAGAAATACTGTGAGAGCTGTGATTGGTCACAGCTTGTCACATGGTACAAGTCTGTTGGGAACAGCCCTGTACCATGTGACCTCGGTGATCATTCACAGATTTCACTAGTAGTAAGCAATGATATCAGGAAGTGACATCTTGCGTACTACTGTTCATGTGATCACTTGTCTTCAGTTCACTGGTCTTCCTAGTGAATGGCTGTGCAGGGAGGGGGATGTCAGGACAAGTCTGATGATTGGAGGAGAGCAGACTTAGCTCCCAGTAGTTACAGAACTGACCACGCTGAGCTCTCATGCCTAGTGTGGTCAGTTTTAATAGGAAATCAGAGGGACTGTCAGGATCACCGGGGATCAAATATAAATAGGAGCTAATAGACGTCCCTGACTGTAAGCCCAGCACCCTATGATGATGTGCATCGCACAAAACGCGTCAGGTGGGAAATAGTTTCTGGACATCTGACCACCACTGGTGGCCATCCTGAATTCTATATGGTCAGTTTGTATTATTTATTTACTTGTATTTTCTATACTTTGTAAACAATAAATCAGTTATCTACGGTATCACGCCATGTGGTGTCCCTTATTGGGCTCTCTTCATTGAGAGTCTTCACCCACAGAGCCTGGGACCCCAGATGGTGATACACAGTTAGGTCCTCAGAGTACTCCACTCTAGAGGAGACCCGATGGTGTAAGATCCTGACCCTATCCTGGGAGCAGATGACCATTATCACACCTGATGAGAGTACTCCACTCTAGAGGAGACCCGATGGTGTAAGATCCTGACCCTACCCTGGGAGCAGATGACCATTATCACTCCTGATGAGAGTGCTCCACTCTAGACGAGACCCGATGGTGTAAGATCCTGACCCTACCCTGGGAGCAGATGACCATTATCACACCTGATGAGAGTACTCCACTCTAGAGGAGACCCGATGGTGTAAGATCCTGACCCTATCCTGGGAGCAGATGACCATTATCACACCTGATGAGAGTACCCCACTCTAGACGAGACCCGATGGTGTAAGATCCTGACCCTATCCTGGGAGCAGATGACCATTATCACATCTGATGAGAGTACTCCACTCTAGATGAGACCCGATGGTGTAAGATCCTGACCCTATCCTGGGAGCAGATGACCATTATCACACCTGATGAGACAGGCTAAACTCATTTGCGTTTTTTTGATGCACTTCTGGTGAGTGCGCATTTTATTTATTCCACACTCATCGTTTGCTTCACTGGATTTACTCCCCACACACTCATTAGGATCTACCAGATCCCCACGTGGCTTTGTATTCCATTACCTTGGGACATTCCTTTCACCTTTCACCTTAGGGTGATTCATTGACTTTGCACTTTATATTTCTATGTATTTTATACCTTTTATTATACCATATGATATCGTTATGGTTTAGTTTTTCATGCATATTTAGGGCTGCACCTATTTCTATTTCTTAGTGTTTTGAAGGTTTCAGTTGGTTGCCTTTTTGGTGTTCTAGCTGCTATTTCAGAGTTTCAGATAGCGCTCGCTTACCATCCTTCTGTACTCAAATCAGAGGGACTGGCAGGATCACCGGGGATCTCACACAAAGGAAGCAATACAGAGAGAAGAGGAGACGTCTTCATACCAGGACATGGGACAGCCGGCACAGATCAGGAATAGGACATGTTGGAGGAACATATTCTTTGAAGGAGAAGTTCAGGCAAAGCTCTTTTGTCTGTACTTCTCCTGTGGATCAGAGGAGTGCAGTTCATTCTGAACTCCTGTGACCTGTTTTCAGGTGAAGCCCGCTGTCAGCTGATGTCACTCAGCCGGTCCAGTCTGGGGAAAGATCACGCAGGCACAGGGAGAACATGCAAACTTCAGGCAGGTATGGCAGTGGTTGGGATTCAAACCAACAACCCCAGTTCTTCTAGTAGGAAGTGCTAACTATTTATATATTTCTATAACGGTGGGAAGTATGTAGCAGTGAATAGACCTCCCAGCAATGTTATTACCAGGCTGCAGCTAGGGGGCGCTCTAATGTGTACAGTGTGCCCCCAGCAGAGTGATCCCATCTAGCCCACATTGACCCTCTCACTGCCAGAGCTGTTTCTGCATGATTTTGCACACATGGGAAATGCAGATTTTAGGCCTGAAGATGAGATAAACCCCCAAACATCTATTATTAGAGGCCCTGGAGAATAAAGTTTTGGTAATTTTTGGGGAATTCCGGATCATCATATACTAAGCAGGATTTGGATCCCGGGGAGAACTTTCACCCCAAGAAAAAATGAGGGTGAGGTCAGCAGAGGAGCCCATAGTAAAGGAGGAAACTCTGAAATGTTTTCTTCAGAAGGTCGGAGTTTACTGGACAAGTGAATGTAAAATACACCATCAACGCGTTTCATGGCTTCAAAGTGTCACTTCATCAGGACAGGTGTAAGAAGACGATATAAAAATAGGGAATGAAGTAACAGTCCAGTATATCGTATTATAAAGACCCGAGTCACATACAATTCATGGACAGGACTGAGATTTATAGCATTCAGGATTTGTATGATGTTAGACAAGGTGAAGAGATATATGGAGAGGATGATCAATACATGGAGAAATCAATCTATTCTATCATAGAAGGGAATCAATAGATCAATAAATGACATCAACCAATCAATAAGATCCATTTCATGGGATAGATTTATCATTCTGTGCACTGGTTATGTTGGAGGATCAAACCGTGATCACTGGATATTGGAAACATTCCTATTGATCTGATGATTGCTGGCATGGATTCCTGATTGATTATTGCTGGGAATAAAGTCCAATAAACACGCAGATTTGATGGGATTATTGATAGAAAAATCTCTTCATATTCCATGGAATAAATATGTGTAGAATAGTTTGGATTTGATGGAATAAATCTCTATAAAAAGACTTTGTGGGGTTTGTTGGATCTTTTCTATTCCTCTCTAGGTCTGGATTTCAGGAAGAAGAAACAATTCCTCCAATTTCTAGTGGATGGTGAGGAGGGGAGAGATTTGGGGGAGTTTTGTACATACAGGAGGTAATAGAGAGAATCCGGCTAGAAATTGATGAGAGGAGATTTCACTGGAGAGTTCCATTGGAGAGAATTCAGGGCTGGGGGCACTGCTGGGGCCTGGAGGGTTCTGATTGGACCACCAGTACATGTGTCATATAAATCTGGGGGTGTGCACTGCTGGGGCCTGGAGGGTTCTGATTGGACCACCAGTAGACATGTCATATAAATCTGGGGGTGTGCACTGCTGGGGTCTGCAGGGTTCTGATTGGCTGATTGGACCACCAGTACATGTGTCATATTAATCTGGGGGTGTGCACTGCTGGGGCCTGGAGGGTTCTGATTGGACCACCAGTACACATGTTGTATTAATCTGGTGGTGTGTGTTTTATCATTGGAATGATTCTGGAAAGATGCCCTCCAGATGTACACATGGGGGGTGTCCCGGGGGGGTTACAATGTAGAGGGCGGAGAGAGAATACTGTACAGTGTGTAATAATATATTTGGGAAGCTGCCCCTATATACGATGGTGTAAAATCTAGTTGCAGAGCGCCCCCTACATACAATGGTGTCATAGGGAGTCCTCTTCCTGATCCTGTTCTGGTGACACCCCAAATCTCAGGATTTTATATCACTTTCGGTAATAATTGTAAACAGGACAAATAGAGAGGCTGAATCTCCCTAAAGGAGGCCGAGGCAGCAATAGAAACCAACAGGAGGTCTCATCCCTCTCCACTCTCCAGAAAATCAATGCCTTTAGTTCTTCTGTAAAACAACCCAGTGAAGGGATGGGGGGAGGAAATATGTTTGTCTTTTCCAGAAGGTTGGATGCAGAATACTTTCATGTCCAGCATACTAAATGGGTCCAATACTGGGATCATCTGAGAAAATGTGTTCTGTATTCCTGGGAGGGAGGCACCTATGGGTTGGTGTTTGTAGAAAATGAACACAGTGAGGACAATGGCAAGTGCTGAATGGCAGAGGTGACTGCATGGAGTCTGTAGTGCCAGAAACTTACTCAAATATATTCTCCTCCCATCCTCTCCATGGTCCTTCCCCACCGCATCCTTTCTAGGCTCCTTACCCCCCCCAACTCTCTAGGCTCAATTGCCTACAATTTCTCTAAGTTCCCTTCCCCTCCCCATCCTCTCTATTCTCCTTCCCCGTCCCATCCTCTCTAGGCTCCTTCCCTTCCCATCCTCTCCAGGCTTCTTCCCTTCTCATCCTCTCTGGGCTCCTTCCACTCATTGTCCTCTCTGGGCTCCTTCCACTCATTGTCCTCTCTAGGCTCCTTCCCTTCCACATCCTTTCTATGCTCCTTTCCCATTCTCTATACTTTTTTTCCCTTCCCTATCCACCCTAGTCTCCTTCTCTCCCATTCTCCTTAGGTTTCTGCCCCCCACCCATCCTCTCTAGGCTCATTCTCCCCCCCCATTCTCTGTAGGCTCCATCCCCTCCCCTTCCTCTCTAGGCTCTGTTCCCTCTCTAGGCTCCTTCTCCTCGTCATCTCTAGGCTCCTTCTCATCCTTTGTAGGCTTCTTCACCTCCCCATGCTCTCTAGGCTTCTTCACCTTCCCATTTTTTCCAGGTTCCTACTTCTCCCCATCCTCTCTTGGCTCCATTCTTTCCCCATCCTCTCTAGGCTCTTTCCCCTCCCCATCCTCTCCAGGCTCCTTCTGCTCCCCATCCTCTCTTGGCTCCTTCTGCTTCCCATCCAAGTGCTGTTTACTAATGCATTGTCTTCCCGCTGCATAGTGGAAGTGTAGAGGTATGCCGTGTAGTCATCCGTGGATAATTAGGTCTGCAAAGAGGTCTAGTGTGTCCGGTGCGGTGCGGGCTGAAGAAGCTCACGTGACTCAGTGGATGAAACACGTTGACATCACAGCATCATGATGCCCACCTCTCTGGCATGCAGGCCTCTCCACACAGCCTCACCACCTGGCCACACCGCTCTGGACACACTAGACCTCTTTGCAGACCTCCTCATCCACAGATGATTACACGGCGTGCCTCTACACTTCCACTATGCAGCGGGAGGACAATGCATTAGCAAACAGCACTTGGATGGGTGAGCGGACTCTGTTTTTTGGACTAAGGCACTAATACACTGCGGGAGTCCCCATTCATGGAAATTGCTTGGCTGAGCTCCACCTCTCTGATGTCCTTGTTCCTATCGCTGGCACACAGGGCTCTATCAGTCTCATATTTCTGCTCACCCACTGCCTACTGCACTATCCTGTCATTATAACCCGCCATCCATATACTGCCAACACTGCTATTACCACAATTATCCGTGGATGACGACGTGGATTACCCCCTATGGGATCTATATGGGTCTGCCATGTATGTATATGACCTCACTGAGGATTGAGGGACTCTCCTGTGCTGAAAGTGAATGGTGACCGCTGCCTCCTTTGACTCTACAAGTGCCCCGTTCCGTCATCTCTTTACATCCATCTACTGGCTGTCTTTGTGCCAAGTGTGAGATAGCAGCGTGTGGCTTTATCTGATATCTCAGTGACTATCATCTACATATGAGGATACCTGAGGATTGTCCTCCATGACACCACAAGGGTCTATTATACATGTATGTGACCCCCATGAGGACTGATCGGGTCTGCCTCTACTATCAAGGAGCTTGATTCTGCCCGTCCCTTCATCACCTTCCATTGACTACAATGTCCACATTATCTATCCATTCTATTCTATTTCATGTTGTGTCAGTAATAAAAGTCACGGAGGGTTGGGAACCCTGCAAGGGGGGCAGAGATATGTGACTGCCTAGTCCAGCCTTTCTCAGCCAGGGTTCCTCCAAAGGGTTCTAGGGCTTCCTTGTCACTTCATTGGGCTGTATATGGAAGTGTCACCGACCAGCCGTTTCTGGATACACAGCTTTGTCATCATTGCACACACACACCATTTTGTTTTCATTCAATACATTTTTTATTATAATTTCACTTTCAACAGGATTGCAAAAAAAAAAAAAATCAGGAAATAGTAAAGGCAGAAATCCGATTGGTCAGGAAGATCCCTTGTCTGGAATGTGGGGGCGGAGTCATTACAATGGCAACTCTTTAATTTTTTTTAGAATTTCTTCTTTGTTCTTAACCACTTGCCTACCGGGCACCTATACCCCCTTCCTTACCAGGCCAATTTTCAGCTTTCAGCGCTGCCGCACTTTGATTGACAATTGCGCGGTCATGCAACATTGTACCCATATGAAATTTTGATCATTTTTTTCTCACAAATAGAGCTTTCTTTTGGTGGTATTTAATCGCCACTGGGCGCTTTACTTTTTGCGCTATAAATTAAAAAAAGTGCAAAAAATTTGAAAAAAAAAAAAAAGTTTATTTGTTTCTTTTATAAAATTTTTCAAACAGGTATTTTTTCTCCTTCGCTGATGTGCGTTGATGAGGCAGCACTGATGAGCACTGATAGGCAGCACTAAAGGGCACTGATAGGCAGTACTAATGAGGTGGCACGGATAGGCGGCACTGATATGCAGCACTGATAGGCGGCACTGATAGGTGACACTGATTATGGGTACTGATAGACGGCACTGACTGGCATCACTGCTGGGCACTGACTGGCGGCACTGACTGGCACAACCCCTGGGCACTGACTGGTGGCACTGACTGGCAGCACTGCTGGGCTGCACTGGTGGGTGGCACTGGTTGGCAGCACTGGTGGGTGGGCACAGGTGGGTGCACTGCTGGGCACAGGTGGGGGCACTGCTGGGCACAGGTGGGTGCACTGCTGGGCACGGGTGGGCGGAGCTAGTGGGCGCACTGCTGGGCGGAACTTGCGGGTGTCACTGCTGGGCACCGATCATCAGGGCACTGATCATCAGTGCCCTGATGATCGGTGCCGATCCTCGCTCTGACAACTGCCGGTTCTCGGCAGTACTTTCCTCACGATCTGACAGCGTGAGGAAAGTGCAGCCGAGAACCGGCACTTGCATTTCCCTGTGATCAGCGTGTCATTGGACACCGCTGATCACATGGTAAAAGGCCGCTGTGATTGGCCTTTTACCACATCACGTGATCAGCTGTGTCCGTAGGACACAGCGATCACGGAGATCGCCGGGTGCGCGCCCCCTGGGGCGCACAGGAGAGCGCGTTCTGGGAGGATGTCATATGACGTCCACCCAGAACTGGCCGGCCGCGGTGAAGCCATCATTCGGCTATGCGCGGTCGGCAAGAGGTTAAACACAATACTTGCCCGGCCCCCAGAATTACATGTCCCGGGCGTCGGGCGATGTAAAGTGACCATCCCTGCATGATGAGCCGACATTGACCTCACAGCACTGCCTCAGAGCAAACTAGTCATAGGAAGGATCAGATTTATCATTCCTTGTCTGCAGATCTAATACTCATCAAAACCAGTTCAGAGACCAAACAAACCCAACAGAGAAAAGGGGCCCCGGACCTCAAAATTGTAGTAAACACTAAACAGTCCAAACAAAATGTCTTCCCATGGGGGGAGTAGTTCTTCAATGTCCAGCAACCCTCCTATTCCCCCCTCACATCCACATCCTATTATTGTGTGACCAATACCATCCAAATCATTCTTACTTTCATTTCCCAAAGTTATCCGTCTACAAGGAGACCTGTATAGATCACATGATGGCACCAATGAGGATGGAGGAGGACCGGAGTCACATGACTGAGAAGATACTAAACCTCACCCTGGAGATCATCTACCTGCTGACCGGAGAGGTGAGGAGGATTCTGGGAGGTCACCTGACATCACTCTTATCTCTATTAATAAAACACAGACCTGACCGGAGAGGTGAGGAGGATTCTGGGTGGTCACATGATATCACTCTCATCTCTATTAATAAAACACAGACCTGACCGGAGAGGTGAGGAGGATTCTGGGAGGTCACATGACATCACTCTTGTCTATTCTGGTCAATAGACCATTTTATTTTTGCACACATTTAGATGATGTCAGGTGGTTGATATTGTTTTATTTGTCTCCTGATCTGTAGGATTATGTTGTAAAGAAGAAGTCTAGTGGGGAGCCAATCTCAGGAGGACGGAGCAGAACCCAGAGCCTCACCATGGTGCCTCCATCTCATTCTCTGATACCTGAGAGGGAGAAAGAGCAGAAGATTCTGGAACTGACCACCATGATGGTCCATCAGCTGACAGGAGAGGTGAGCGGTGCCGGGAATTCTGGGACATTCTCCAGTAACAGACAAGGGATGTGTCTGGATGGTGACTGTATCATTGTGTGTGTCAGGTTCCTATAAGGTGTCAGGGTGTCACTGTCTATTTCTCCATGGAGGAGTGGGAGTATTTAGAAGGACACAAGGATCTCTACAAGGACGTCATGATGGACAATCAGCCGCCCCTCACATCACCGGGTAAGAGGAGACTTGATTGTAAAGGAGAGAGCAGTACGGAGGATCCACCTAGATCCCCCATCATCTGATAAACACATAGAAACAATGGATTCAGTCAGTGTGTGTGTTTCCTACAGATGGATCCAGTCATGGGAACCCACCAGAGAGATGTCCCCGTCCTCTGTATTCCCGGGATTCCACACAGGAAGGTCACACCATCCCTCACCATCATCAGGTAGATGATGACAATTATTGGTAGTTGTGATTTATACACAGCATGTTTGTTACAATGAATGTTTTATTATATCTTTCAGAGTGGAATCCTCGGGGATGATAATATTGATGTTAAAGAAGAGTATAAAGAGGAGGATGAGGAGTATGGAGTGATGGAGGAGTTTTCAGAAGGACACAAGGATATGATGGAGCCACCTAATACCAGGAACCCACCAGAGAGATGTCCACGTCCTCTGTATTCCCGGGATTCCACACAGGAAGGTCACACCATCCCTCACTATTACAAGGTTGGTGGGATGGAGAATCTAGAACATGGACTTGTAGAGACTATGGGCTCCAATCACAAAGCGGTATCTTCCCGTATCCCAGTATGTAGTAAGATGCTGCATTCTGTTTTTTAGTAGTGAATCCTGCGGGTAATTTACCACTGGTGTCCATAGCAACACTTGTAAATAGCTTGTTGTTAAGGAGAGGGCAGCCGCCAGTGTCCCCAACAACCAGTAAACAAGGAGCGGACGGCCGCCAAGTTCCCCGCTGACAGCTGTGACAGGTCTGGTATGGATTTTGAGGGAAACCCCGATGCCAAAATAATAAAATGAAATGCATGGTTTCCCCTCCAAACTCAATACCAGACCCTTAGTGAGTGCCCACCTTCCTCCTGAACCATACTAGGCCACATACCCTCAACATGAGGTAGGTGCTTCAGGGCAGGGGCACTCTATCCTCCCAAAAGCACCTTGTCCCCATGGTGATGGGGACAAGGGTCCTTCCCCACAACCCTGGGCAGTGGTTGTGGGTGGGGGGCTTATTGGAATCTGGAAGCCACCTTTAACAAGGAGGCCCCCAGATCCCGGCCCCCCACAATGTGAATGAGTATAGAGTACATAGTACCCCTATTCATTCACCAAAAAAAAGTGGTTTAAAAAAACACTGGAAGTAATTTTTGATAAAACAAAAATAAAGAACAATATCCCCCTGATGTAGATCCATCGATGATCCAATCACGATACTCGCTGTCATTGCCTTCTTGTGACATCACCAATACAACATGCCCTGGTCAGTGACATCACCAATACAACATGCCCTGGTCAGTGACATCACCAATACAACATGCCGCGGTCAGTGACGTCACCAATACAACATGCCCCGGTCAGTGACATCACCGAGTGGCACCGTCCCTTAGTATATTTAGTGGCAGGAGGCAGCAGAGCTGTCAGACAGAGGGGAGTCTTCATTGGGAGCGGAGCTTTTCTTTCCGAGTCAGCGGTGACAGCGAGCATCGTGATTGATGATGGATCTACACCGGGGGGACATTTTGCTTTAGTTTTGCTTTTTTAATAAAGGACTTGTCAAAAACTGCCTGCTGTATTTAACAGAATACTTTTTTGGGGTGAATAATTAGGGGTACCATGTACTCCATACTCATTCACATGGGGTGAGGGATCTGAGGGCCCCCTTGTTACATTTTGTAAGTCCTCTGCCTGCAAACCCCCACAGCCACTAGCCTGGGTTGTGGGGAAGACTCCCTTATCCCCATCAACATGGACAAGGTGCTCTGGGGGAGCAAAGTCTCCCCTGCCCCAGAGCATCCACTCCATGTTAAGGGCACATGGCCTGGTATGTTTCAGGAGGGGGGTCGCTTGCTCGTCCCCCCCTTTTCCTGACCTGCCAGCAGCATGCTCAGGGGTCTGGTATGTATTTCTTTCATTTTGGCAAAATCCATACCAGACCCCAGGGGGGGACCCTACAACATTTTCTTAATATTTTGTTGCCGGTAATTTTTTTTTTTTTTTATCGGTTGGTTAGGACGCAGCGGCCGCTCGCTCCCTAACAACCATGTTGTTTACTGGTTGTTAAGGATGCCAGCGGCCGCCCACTCTTTACCAAGCAGTACACATTTCCTGAATACCGCATGTCTCCACCACTAATTAATGACCGCATGCATTTCATTCTTTATTTCCTTCTGTGAATGTAACGCCTGTTCATGCGGTATTTACTGAGCGTGTTCAGTGTTTGTGGTCAATACCGCAACACGGGATAGGAAATGGACAGTTTCAGGATGGCATGCGGTATTTAGGGGAAATGTACCCACATATCACATGTGATCTGCTTCTGTGAAGGGAGACAATGTGTGGATTTTGTGTGTGATGTCATAATCATAAATCTTACATTTTACAGATGATATTTTCTCTCATTTCCTTGATTTAGAGTGGAGATCCAATCGATATAGAATTTGAGGTGAAAGCAGAAGAAGAAGAGGCGTATGTGAGGGATGATCAGCAGTCTATGGAGGAGGATGGAATAACGGGGACATTTATAGAGGAGGACACTCCTACAGAGATCAGCACAGGTGGGTCATGAACACTAAATCCATTCCTCCACCCATACTGCTCACTGATTGGTCCAGAGTAGAGTCAACACTTGGCAATATCAGTCTGTAAGACACAATTTAAATATCTAGACTGGATTTTTGTAGATTCTGGGGTTCAGCTGGCTGCAAAATGTTAAGTTTTCACCATTAGCATTAACCTAGGCACCTGGGGTGTGTGCTTTGAGTCTTCTTCCCCATTCCCGGGTCTAGTAAGATCTCTAACAGAACAATTCTCCCAGGGTTCCTTGCTCTGTGGTCTGCTGGCTGTGCCGGGTGGAGGGATATGTCTGTAGTGTCTCAGACCCAAGTCACTGAGTGCAGTCTCAGGAGATGGGAGGCAGCAGTGTGGGATCTCTGCAACTTGTCTACAGTAAACATTTAATGTTCCACTGATTACTTAATATCAATATTATGAACCCTGACCCTTACACTGTATAATTTATATTGTACATTACATACTCCTGACCCCTGCACTATATACTCTATGTTGTACATTACATACTCCTGATCCCTGCACTATATACTCTATGTTGTACATTACATACTCCTGATCCCTGCACTATATACTCTATGTTGTACATTACATACTCCTGACCCCTGCACTATATACTCTGTTGTACATTACATACTCCTGACCTCTTCTCTCCCCCCACTGCTATATATATACATAATATGGAGTCTCTTTTGTTCCCCCCATTTCCTCCCAGCTGGACATTTTATATTGGATGATGTGATTGGAGCACAGACTGTTACATGGTGATAATAATGTGATAACATCCTCCAACTTTGGACCCTTAAACAGAAAGTGATAATGAGGGAGGAGTCAATACCCCAATGATGGCTGTCTTCAGGATCAGTCCAGTCTTCATCTTGGTTGTTCTCCCCCCATCCTCATTCTCTGACCTCTGGTGGGGCTCAGCCCCGCTGTTCTTCATGACTAAATCATGGACTAAATAAGGAAGTGCAGTACTTCTTGTGTTGGGAAGATGGCGATGAGTGATAGAGGGGGTGGGGACCCTCGTCCTATAATCCCCTCATCACTGTCCCTCCTATAAAAGACAGTTCTGGTTGTTTCCTCACTCTCTGACTAAGGTCCATGAATAAAGAAATGACCTGGTAGGAGATCAGAGGAGCCATTTCCTAGTTCCCTTGAGGGTGGAATTGTGCGCTCCTCACAGACCAAGCTGCCTGATGTGGGCGGAGTCCTGGTTTGGGGGAACCAATCAGCTCCTGTCTAGGAATCCTCTTTGTCTTTGTATTTTAGTCCATGGCCGGGAGATGAGGAAAACCTCCGAGGATTGTCTCACTTTGGCTCCAGACTGGAAAGTAGAAGATGAGGACATCACACAGTATAGTCCAGGAGAAAACCTGGCTCCCTCCAATGTCCATCCGGCACCACCCAGTGTAGATGGACCATCAGATTCCTCATATCCTGAGGAACCTCAGACTGTGCGGGACCGGGCCGGCCTTCCAACAGGGAAGAGGTTCTCCTGTACTGAGTGCGGGAAATGTTTCCATTCTACATACCATCTTAACGTGCATAAAAGATCTCACACGGGGGAGAAGCCATATTCCTGTTCAGAGTGCGGGAAATGTTTCAGTTCTAAATCCCATGTTAATGTGCATAAAATATCTCACATGGAGGAGAAGCCGTATTCCTGTCCTGAGTGCGGGAAATGTTTTTCAGGGAAGTCCAATCTTTACAGACATCAGAGATCTCACACAGGGGAGAAGCCGTATTCCTGTCCCGAGTGCAGGAAATGTTTTTCAACGAAGACCCATCTGTGCAAACATCAGAGATCCCACACGGGGGAGAAGCCGTATTCCTGTTCTGAGTGCTGGAAATGTTTTTTACTAAAGTCCAATCTTTACAGACATCAGAGATCTCACACAGGGGAGAAGCCATATTCCTGTCCTGAGTGCGGGAAATGTTTTTCAGTGAAGTCCAGTCTTTACACACATCAGAGATCTCACACAGGGGAGAAGCCGTATTCCTGTCCTGAGTGCGGGAAATGTTTTACAAGTAAGTCCAATCTTTACACACACCAGAGATCTCACACAGGGGAGAAGCCGTATTCCTGTCCTGAGTGTGGGAAATATTTTACAAGGAAGTCTAATCTTTACAAACATCAGAGATCTCACACGGGGAAGAATCCACTTTCCTGTCCTGAGTGAGGGAAATGTTCCTCACTGAAGTCCTGTCTTCCTGTACATCAGGGGTCCCACACAACCCTGGAGGTGTATTAGTGCCTTGAGTGCGGGAAATGTCTTCTAGATGAATGTTGCTGGACATCCCAGCTCTCATGTGGGGAAGAAGCACACCCTGATATACACCTCAGATATACTCCATGGCTGATCTTCATCATGGAAGAAACAGTTGATAAGGAGATGAGAGGCCCCCAAAGACATGGATGAAGTGCAGTAAATGTCAGGGTGCAGAGTGGCCAGTAGATCCTGGAAATGAAGGACACAACTTCAGCCCTTCTTGGGTGTCGGAGTTGCGTTTCCTGATAATGATATTGATTTAGAAGAGGACTAAAAATGTCCGTTGATTATCTGTTCCTGTCCAGATTAATCTTTCTAGCTTTGGAATGTGCGCACATTGGAAGGGACTCACGCTGACACACAAGTTCAGTCTATGAATGCTTCTAGTTTATTATAATGAGAAAGTGAGCTTATATATGCAGAATGATGCGAGAGTCATGTGAGGACAGCATCAGAGTCATGTGAGGACAGCATAAGTATTATATCAGTCTTTGGTCATTTCCACAGGAAAACAATCTCCGTCATGGTATAGGTGTGATCTTCTTCCAAGTCTTATCTATAGAAAGAAAAACATTCCTTTGTCTCAAGTTGGGACGATGGGAGGGGGGGGTCAGTGTGTGTGAGCGAAACATTTCTTAAGCAAGGATTTCTTAAAGTACCACAAAGCCCAGCCGGCAGAAAATATTCACACAACATATGTATTAAAGTATAAAAGTAAATATGTATACAATTTATAGAAATATATATATATTCAATAGGAAACCAAAGAGGCATTTTACCAAATTCTTCACAGTCCCTCTTAAATGACTATTTTCCTCTGTCCCTATAAGACCTCGCTCATCTGTCCTTATGTACCTTGGAACTCTTTTATGCTGTACGTTAGACAGGTGATGACTATTTCATCACCCCCTTGCAGTGGTCAGGAGTATGTGATTTCCATCTCTGAGTACAGAGTGTAGTGGTCAGGAGTATGTGATTTCCATCCTAGAGTACAGAATATAGTGGTCAGGAGTATGTGATTTCCATCCCAGAGTACAGAGTGTAGTGGTCAGGAGTATGTGATTTACATCCCAGAGTACAGAGTGTAGTGGTCAGTAGTATGTGATTTCCATCCCAGAGTACAGAATGTAGTAGTAAGGAGTATATGACATACCTGTGTACAGAGTGTAGTGGTCAGAAACATGTCATACACAGCCCTGTGCATAGAGTGCAGTGGTCAGAAACATGTCATATACAGCCCTGTGCATAGAGTGCAGTGGTCAGAAACATGTCATATACAGCCCTGTGTATTGAGTGTAGTGGTCAGGAACATGTCATATACAGCCCTGTGTATTGAGTGCAGTGGTCAGGAACATGTCATATACTGCCCTGTGTATTGAGTGCAGTGGTCAGGAACATGTCATACACAGCCCTGTATATAGAATGTAGTGGTCAGGATTATATCTTAGGCCTGTGTATAGAGTGCAGTGGTCAGGAACATGTCACATACAGCCCTGTGTATAGAGTGCAGTGGTCAGGAACATGTCACATACAGCCCTGTGTATAGAGTGCAGTGGTCAGGAACATGTCACATACAGCCCTGTGTAGACAGGTACACATAAAATTATCGCATCTTAAGAATGCCTCCCTATTTAATCCTCCACCGCACTCCCACATTTCTATTTTTAAGAACATGCTCCTAAAGGATTTACAGAAATTAAAAATTAATAAATGGGACTACAACGGCCCAAAAGAAATTGTGAAACTGAAGGATGATTTACTAAAAGAGAAAGAGCTTGTTATCCGCCCAGCTGATAAAGGGGGCGGAGTGGTTGTCCTAGACAAAAAAGATTACATAACACAAGTATGTGATATATTGAATGATAGAAACACACATCAAGTATTACAGAATAACCCTCTGATGTTGTATAAAAAGTCTCTTAAGTGCATTCTGAAAAGAGGTTATGAAGCAGGGATATTAAACAAAAAAGAGAAGGACTACCTGTGCCCTATTGCTCCCAGATTACCTGTCTTCTATTGCTTACCAAAAGTCCATAAAAATCCGATTAAACGGCCAGGAAGACCAATAGTAAGCGGTATAGGATCACTAACGTCACGCATTGGGGAGTATATAGATTTCTTTTTACAACCGCTGGTTAATAATACTCCTGCATTTTTAAAGGATACCAAACAGGTTATATTGGACCTGAAAACTATGAAGTTACAACATCCCACGTATTTAGTGACGGCGGACGTAGCGTCACTATACAGCAACATAAAACACACTGATGGTTTGATGGCAGTGGATCATTACTTACATGAATCCGAGGATATTTCAATGTTACAAAAAAACTTGATTCTAGAACTCCTTGATTTTGCAATGACACATAACTATTTTTGGTTTGGCGACAAATATTACTTACAAACCACAGGGGTTGATATGGGGGCAAAATTTGCCCCCAGCCTAGCCAATCTCTTCATGGCTAACTGGGAGGAGGAGATTATTTATTCTAGGGACTGGCCAGACCTCATTTTTTATAAACGCTATATAGACAATATTTTACTCCTGTGGATTCACGTTAACTAACTTTTTTAACACTTTAAATGATAATAATCATAATATCAAACTGACGTATGAATACAGTTACTACGAAATAAACTTTTTAGATTTAACACTTTTTAGAGAAGGGACAAGTATTTTAACCAAAAGTTTTTTTAAAACCACAGATAGAAACAGTTTCATCCCAAAAACTAGTTGCCATCATCCCAGATGGCTAAATGGGATCCCCAAGAGTCAGTTCTTACGCATTCGCAGAAATTGCGATAAATTAGAAGATTACACTTCCCAAGTTAATACTCTCAAAGCACAATTTGCTGAGAAAGGGTACAATACTGAAGTTTTGGACAAGGAGATTATAGAAGTTGGTAACTTGGACAGAGAGAATCTCCTTGGTCCTAAAGTTCAACGGAACAATGAAAGATTCTGTCCCTTCATTAAGAACTATTCGTTGCAACATAGAAGTATATCTAGAATTATTAAAAAAAACTGGCCCATTCTCATGAACGATCCTATACTTGGTGAATCATTACCCAGTCATCCTGAAATCACATTTAAAAAAGCCCCACCGTTGAGGAATATTCTGGCACCAAATATTGTCAAGCCACCCAAAAACCTCTCCTTTAACTTGAACCATAAAGGATTGTACCCCTGCAATAGGTGCATGTTATGCACCTACAATGGAATACATAAAAAACAATTAAGAGTTTCCACTCCAGTATCACTGGTAAAACATATGACATTCAAGGAACAATAACATGTTATAGCACTCATGTGGTATATCTACTGGAATGCGAATGTGGGAAACAATACATTGGTAGAACTACAAGAAAGTTGCGGGACAGACTCAGGGAACATCTTTCAAATATAAAAAAGGGGTTCAAAGACCACTCAGTATCGATGCACTTTAAGGAAGCCCATGGTAAAAATCCGCACGGTTTGAAATTTATGGGAATTGATATTGTAAATAGCCATTGGAGGGGTATTTTTAAACGCCGTGCGGTATCGAGACTAGAAATGAAATGGATTTATCTGTTGTGTACCTTGGCACCGCTAGGCTTGAATGTGGAATTAGATATTAATTGTTATATAGATACTAGTTAACTCTCCTCTGTTTAGAATTAATCATAACAGTTATGGGAACATTCTTCCAATTTTCGAAGGAAATGGTCTATGGTTATGAATTTTATTATATCATTATTTTTAATACTCATCTTAATAGTAAGAAAACTCATTCACAGCCACTAAAATATCCTATATTTTAGGGAGTGACGTTTTTTAATATTTTTTATTATTTTTGCATTGGGTAGCTCACCCATTTTTTATCTATACATTTATTTACCAAATATATTTATTAAAGGTTGTCAACTATAGGTGTGAACATAAATATAAGATATGCACGGGAGAATATTTTTTTACATAACTAATATCAAGCACATAATTTTACATTTTTTAACTATTATGTTATTTTATGTATGTATATGGAGCGTTTTATAATCCTATTATACTCATACAGATATCATTTGGATTCATTTTTTGTGTATTTTTATGGATTATTAATATTTTATATACATATAATTCATTGTTATTTTATAGGCATATACTGTTTTTTCATATATACAGTCTATTTTTAATGTGTAATATTAAGTATTCAATGCCTGTTGACTAATTATATTTGTGGTCTGCGCATACTATGGAGATCGCTAGCTAATTGAGACTTGTAGTTCCACCACTTCATTAAACATACTGAGTAAAATTTATAATAAATAAATGAGGGGATATAATCAACTTTGGGAATCAAAGGAAGAGATCTAGACAATCTCTGCTATTTAAACTAGAATATATGTGTTTATTTAACCATCTAAACACGTGAGAATTAGTGGCTCAATACATAGATTCTGTACTGATTGAGTTCACATGTCCTTTCCCACTAAGAAAAATCCCCCATAGAAGTCAATGCATTTTTGGTCTTCTTCAAAATGGCTGCCGCGCGGACGATCTGCGCATGCGCGAGCATCTGACGATGACGTCACGATCATCTAATGAGCATGCGCCGCCCACACTATATAAGAGCTGTCACTGAGAGCAGTCAGCTTCCTTTGATAACGTGCCATCGCACGAAACATGTCAGGAAGTTGCTCTCAGTGACTCTGCCACGTGGATCTCTCATCTGGCCAGATGCCAACAGAAAATTAAAAGTGTAAGTGTCACTATTATCTTTTTTATACAAATTCTGAATAAAAACGGTGTTGCACTATGGAACTATTTGTGCTTGGGCTCTTTTTTCTTTGAGCCCGCCTCCTAAAGGATCCCCTGAGATGACAGGTTAATTACTGGCACCCTCTGAGAGATTGCAACCATCTGATATTCATCTGTGTTTCTGAGCCTTGGATCCTGGATGACATCTAGACTGCTGGCTCCCCCTGGTGGATCTGGATTGCATAACCAGGATATATTGGCTGAAATACTACTATCTCTGGTGGCGTTCTTCAACAGATCCGTGTCCTGGATGCCCAACCCCAGATTACCTAATACCATCTATTACATGCGCAATATTAAGCGCTCTCTGGTTAGTGCATTCTACAGCTATATTTATCACCGAAGTCACCATACTATGATTTAAATATCTAAGAGACTGTCACGACTCATCACCTACCTGTATTATTGTTGAATATTCATTTACTATTTGAATCGTTTTGGCTAAATAGAGACGATATTTAAGCGCACTTTGAGGATATTATTGAATAATTTTAGCGCTGCATGGTATATGAGATCTCAGTGATATAGAAGGTTTTGAGGGAATTACCTTTCATGCTAGCTGCTTCTGCCCTATAGATCTAGCGCTCGTTCTTGTTTCTGATATTTCAAGGCTGCTAAATGCCCCGAGAATAAGTTATGAATCATAATAGAAGCTATGAGAGTTTTTGGTCATAGCTTAGGTCTCCGCCTACACCTCCCTCCCCAAATGAGGCGATTTATTTACTGCTCCAGGGAGACACCCTGTGGAGTTGCTAGAAAATGCTGAGTTGGGGTGAGTTGAAAAATCTCCGTTTTAGCATCGAAACTGACAGTGGGAGATAAGAAATCCTTTTGCTCTGAAAACTAATCTGCTTAACCCAGGACGTGTGGCAAGTACTTTAACCCTCTAAACTTCTCTCTGTTATCTCTTTGCTGTGTTATTGTTCTCTGTATATTTATATATATATTGGCTACATATTTTTCTGTAAATATTTTTATTGCACCCTTTTGACCTTTTAGTAATAATCTTACATTCTGAAAGTGTTGAACTGTTTCTAAAGCTCTTTAATGCAACTAAGAATCCCTGCCTCTGAAGAGCGCTACTGTGTGTTTTTAAATCTGCATACATCTGTCTGCAGTGACATTGTGTAGACAAACGATTATTCAAACATCATAGTGTTATTGCTGATATTGCCGGGTTTCCTCTTTCTCTGTACAAAAAGTGGTGGTGGCAGTGTGAAGGGTTCATTGCATAATTAACCTGACCCAGTAACAATCTCTCTCAGGCCGCCGGTACACAGATTGTGGTCCATTAGCTGGAAAATCTTTGTGCAGGGTGCAGCTGGGTGTGGCATTGTTATGCACGTGACAGCGCAGTTTTAGATTGGCTAGTCCTTTGGTCACGAGTTTGGTGAGAAGGGCTGGGGTCTGATTGTCACAAGGAGTACGTCATATACAGCTCTGTGTACAGAGTGCAGTGGTCAGGATTATATCTTAGGCCTGTGTATAGAGTGCAGTGGTCAGTAGTATATCACATACAGCTCTGTGTAAAGAGCACAGTGGTCAGGAGTATTTCATATACATTCCTGTGTACAGAGTGCAGTGGTCAGGAGTATATCATAAACAGCCCTGTGTACAGAGTGCAGTGGTCAGGATTATATCTTAGGCCTGTGTGGAGTGCAGCGGTCAGGAGTATGTCATACAGCCCTGTGTACAGAGTGCAGTGGTCAGGAGTATATCATACAGCCTTGTGTACAGAGCGCAGTGGTCAGGAGTATATGATTTCCATCCCAGAGTGCAGTGGTCAGGATTATATCTTAGGCCTGTGTACAGAGCGCAGTGGTCAGGAGTATATCTTAGGCCTGTGTACAGAGTGCAGTGGTCAGGAGGATGTCATATACTGCCCAGCATACATAGTACAATGGTCAGGGTTTGTGGTATACAGCCCGGTATACAGAGTACACTGGTGAGGAATATAAACCCTTGTAAGGAATGCAGGGATCCAGTGACAGCCGGGATGACCAGATCGGTGGGCTATGCCTAAGAAATGTGGAATAATACGGAGTAGGAGGAGTGTGATTACAGGGGGTGTAAAGTCAGGAGGTTTGTTACCTCCATGTATTCTATATATGAAGGTAAATACCCTTCTCTGTGCAGCAGCCCCCCCAATACTCACCTGAGCCCCATCCTGATCCAGCGATGTGCACAAGATCCTTGGCAGTCTGGGGACTCTCCCTCCTCATTGGCTGAGACAGGAGCAGGGGTCATTGGCTCCTGCTGCTGTCAATCACAGCCAGTGAGCCAATGAAGAGGGAGAAGGGACTTTGTGGACACACAGAGCAGCAGCTCACTCCTGAGCCTGCTTGGATGCCCCCATAACAAGCTGCTTGCTGTGGGGGTACTCAGCAGGAGGGAGGGGCCAGGAGCACCTGTGTGGGACCCGAGAAGAGGAGGATCCAGGCTGCTCTGTGCAAACCACCACACACAGCAGTAAGTATGACATGTTTGTTTTAAAAGAAAAAAAAGTTGCCTTTACAATCACTTTAAGTCTCGTTTACTAATGGACACAACACCCTCCGACACCCACAGATCATAAACAAAGCAAAAGTGACAAATAAATGTGACAGCAAATAACCAACCCAACAACCTGACTATAATACACTGTGTACAATGGAGGGAAGCTGACATACACCGGGCAGACCCAGGACTGGGAATCAGGGGAGCAGAGATGGGGAACAGGATGCAGGAAACCAGAATCAGGGGAAAGTATACAAGATACAGGACGCAGGATCCAGCAGGGAAGCGGCTCACAGGCAGAACACTGAGGCACTGATGAAAACTACGGGGGGGATTATATACCTTCCCAGCAGCCAGCATCAGGTGGAGCCTCATTACTGACACCTTCTGTCTGCTGGGAGACAAAGCAATGTCTCCTCTCTACTTCCTCCCAACTCACCTCAGCCAGAGCTTCCTGTCTGTACCTGACATCACTTCCTGTCTATACCTGACATCACTTCCTGTCTGTACCTGACATGACTTCCTGTCTGTACCTGACATAACTTCCTATCTATAACTGACATAACATCCCGTCTGTACCTGACATCACTTCCTGTCCGTACCTGACATCACTTCCTGTCTGTACCTGACATTGTACCTGACATCACTTCCTGTGTGTACCTGACACAATTTCCATTCTGTACCTGACATCACTTCCCATCTGTACCTGACATCACTTCCTGTCTGTATCTGACATCACTTCCCATCTGTACCTGACATCACTTCCTGTTTGGGTAAAAGGGTGCTCACCACCTGGTGGAGCTCAGAGGAACTGCAGCTCCAAGAAATTCTCATAGTTTGAACCTTCTTGTTGTTTCCAAGTGTTCTCAAATGATCATCTCCATGTTTGGCAGGTTCCAGGACACATCAGAGTGGCAGTGAGGTGATGACTCCGGAACACTCTCTGGGTTCCATCACCAGGCACTGCAATTATACCCGACTGCTGGGAGCCGGCATCTCCTTTCCTACAGGGAAAGTATAATTCTGACATCAGCAGAGAGGTAGTGGGAGGGTGGGATCAGGTAAGTACCACCACTGACCACCAATGATGGCTGGGGGTACACTTTATTCTCACTGACACCAACAATGGGGCTTATTTTATCTCACTGACACCAACAATGGGGCTTATTTTATCTCACTGACACCAATGATGGAGCTTATTTTATCTCACTGACACCAACAATGAAGCTTATTTTATCTCACTGACACCAACAATGGAGCTTATTTTAACTCACTGACACCAACAATGGGGCTTATTTTATCTCACTGACACCAACAATGAAGCTTATTTTATCTCACTGACACCAACAATGGAGCTTATTTTAACTCACTGACACCAACAATGGGGCTTATTTTATCTCACTGACACCAGCAATGAAACTTATTTTATCTCACTGACACCAATGATGGGGCTTTTTTTTATCTCACTGACACCAATGATGGGGCTTTTTTTTATCTCACTGACACCAACAATGGGGCTTATTTTATCTCACTGACACCAACAATGGGGCTTATTTTATCTCACTGACACCAACAATGGAGCTTATTTTATCTCATTGACACCAACAATGAAGCTTTTTTTTATCTCACTGACACCAACAATGGGGCTTATTTTATCTCACTGACACCAACAATGGGGCTTATTTTATCTCACTGACACCAACAATGGGGCTTATTTTATCTCATTGACACCAACAATGGGGATTATTTTATCTCACTGACACCAACAATGGGGCTTATTTTATCTCACTGACACCAACAATGGAGCTTATTTTATCTCACTGACACCAACAATGGAGCTTATTTTATCTCACTGACACCAACAATGGGGCTTATTTTATCTCACTGACACCAGCAATGAAGCTTATTTTATCTCACTGACACCAACAATGGAGTTTATTTTATCTCACTGACACCAACAATGGGGCTTATTTTATCTCACTGACACCAACAATGGGGCTTATTTTATCTCACTGACACCAACAATGGGGCTTATTTTATCTCACTGACACCAGGGATGGGGCTTATTTTATCTCACTGACACCAACGATGGGGCTTATTTTATCTCACTGACACCAACAAGGGGGCTTATTTTATCTCACTGACACCAACAATGGGGCTTATTTTATCTCACTGACACCAGCAATGGGGCTTATTTTATCTCACTGACACCAGCAATGAAGCTTATTTTATCTCACTGACACCAACGATGGAGCTTATTTTATCTCACTGACACCAACGATGGGGCTTATTTTATCTCACTGACACCAACGATGGGGCTTATTTTATCTCACTGACACCAGGGATGGGGCTTATTTTATCTCACTGACACCAACAATGGAGCTTATTTTATCTCACTGACACCAATGATGGATGTCAAGGAAATCATGCCCACGGTGACTGGCTAACTGGAGTGAGATCCTTGATTGGTGGAGAAGGAATGAGGGTGGAGCTTTCTCTGGAATTCTCATCTGCTGACAATTGATGGACTGATCTGAATTCTGTGTGAAATATATCTGGTTGTTAATGATTGGCTGGAAATCAGGCGGTCACACCCCTAACCGATGACTCCTCATCTGTCGGCAGGTTTCCCCACTGACAGCTGAATGTCCACAAAAGAATTGTCAGCAATTACAAATTGTGGAAAACCCCTCAGAATGTCTCTGAGAAGAAATGATATTTTATCTTCTCTCCAACTCAGACTATATTTGTCTTAGACGTAAGAGGCCCAAAATCCCGAGTCCCTGTCAGGTCTGAGCTCCAGCCGGATACAATCACCTTCTCCACTCACATAGTTTGCTTTTGTAAATGAAGTGAGTACAGAATTGAGGAAAGCGAGGACACCCGGCAACAATGGGATTCTGTCCTATCTCCTGCACCCGGAGCAAATGAACAACATGTACCAGCCTTCCCAGCCCCATCAATGTACACTGTGGAGGCATCTTGTATGTAGACTCTGGATTCAACAAACCAGCAGCCTGGCCATTCAGGAACGTACCATTGTTCAGCTCTGGGGGGGAAACAAACATCTCTCATGGAAAGGAGCTCTGGGGAGTCAACAGACCAATCTTTCATCTATACATATGTTTCCATCTCTCCACATCACTCCATTCTTTTTCTGGACAAAACCATTATAAATATCAGCGACAGATTTACAAATCTAGGATTTTACAATGAGAACACAATGTCACAAGGGATCTATAAAAGATTTTATCCGGACACAAGATCCCATTGTAAGAAAGGAATTCTGAATATGAACAGCGACTGTTATGTGGGATCCCATTATATTCAGGGCGGGGAAATGTATCTTTTATATTTTACTGAAACCTTAGATAATAAATGACATTTATGTCCCAGAAATTAACTTTACTGTATTTTTAACTGAAATTGTACCTTTCATAAATCATTGCACTAATATTGTGTAAAATAATAAATCATAAAACATCAGAACTACTAACAATTTATCCTCTAGTGTGTCTGCTGTTGTGAAGAAATATATATAATATTTGGGGGTTTTAAGTAATTTTAAGGTAGAAATGGTTTCTAATACATGTAAAAAATAATTAAAAATGTCTCCAGGACTCCATGGACCCCTTCATTCCACACAGTCTCCAGGAACCGGGAAACCACAGAGAAACCAAGTGTCCCCCGACTTCCTCTCCAGGCTGGGATGTCCCCCTGGTTGGGTGCCCCCTACAGTAGAAGAAGCAGACTGCACCTGCCTACATCTTCTTTATGCTTTGTCTGATCAGGATGGCGGTCATTTCTCCCTGAACACGGAGCCCCCTAAACACGAGGTAAACGTGGTGCAGCATTGAGCCCCGTCCAGCTGTAGTGTAGACTTTGACAGGCTGCAGGCAGCGGGGCTGGACGCTGTACCTGTGCCTACCAGGTGTATTATAATGGCAGCATTGCACCCACAGGGGCTGGACCCCCCATGTACAAGGGGCCTAAGAGATACCATCAGCTGGTGTCCCATTCCACCAGATCCCTATAACTGGAAGAGGACATGTTTGGGGGGATGTGTTGTAGAAGAACCCAGACCACGGTATTGTGTGATGAAATTATAATTCAACTTTATTAATCATATATATGTGACACTTTAACAACAGAAGGAAAGAGATAAATTGTTTACATTTCAAGGATCTATTTATATTATTTATATCATCTATGCTAAGAAACTGATTAACATATGACACACCCCTCATTAATATCAGCCCCGCCCACTTATGTAACCCTCTAAACATTCAAATCCCTGTAAATTCCCAGAAGACACTTTCATCTTTTATCCATAACAAGCTGATTGGGTACAAGAGAACCCCGAGCCCCTCCTACTCATTCCCACACAAGTCCATATCACCATCTACAAGGTGAGAGGACCTGATGGAGAACAAGACCATGACCACCAGGACCATCGCCTGACTGAATCCATGCTCACATTTCTTTCTAATGCTGCTTCTATGGTCTCCTCAGATACAGATTTGGCAGATGTACATTAGTGGAACCCTTTCACTCCGGCCAATGTAAGGTTTCCATCAGCAGCAGCACGGCCTTATAGCTACAGCACCCGGGGGTTGTCTACATTTGTTAGGCCAACTGTCAGCTTTCTGGTGGAAGTGATTCAGCCGCACTGAAGGTCCTCCCCCCACCATGTATACCGGGCTCAGCTGTCCCTCCTGCAAGCCCAAGACAGACAAGGTGGGTGTTAATGGTGACGCAGGAGGAGATCATCAAACATCTGATCTCTGATCTCCCCTTCAGTGAATGAATGTGGGAGGTGGGAGATTATGTCATTTCTAGGTTCATCGCTGTCATTCTCCAGTCAGTATAGTTTGGGAAGGAGCTGATTAGGCATGATCTGTGCTTGACCATCTTTCTTGGGGTACAGAGGTGACATTGGGGGTCTAGTAATGTTCTGATGTCTCTTTAAAAAGGACCTGTGACCAGAAATATGTATCACGGGGAGCTATCAACCCCCTATATGACAGAAGCTATGTTAGGTGAAAAAGAGTTGAAAAAAAATTAAAACCCTATAAAAATTGAAAAAAACACAAAACAAATCACACGACACATTTTACATATCATTGCACAAGCGAGAGTGAGAACAATCATTCTGAGGCCATCGTTCACGGATAACTATCTGAACTGATAACCTATAAAGGCTCTTAAAGCGTCACCTTTATACAATTTTTGGTACTGAAGTTTGTCACCATTTCACAAGTACGCACAATGTGTAAAGTTTGACATGTTTGGTATCTATATACTTGATGCCAACCCCATATTTTATATTTCACCAAACAAATTGGGTCATATATTGTGTTCTTTGTGCACTAACATTATCTTTAGTGTTTTTTACAGAAAATATGCATTTGATAAACAGCTGTGCTAATATTCTGTGACATGAAAAATGGCAACTACCACCATTATATTCTCCAGAGTCTCTGCTTTTAGAAAGTAAAAGAAATGTTTGGGGTTTTAACTAATCAAATGGCCTAAAATGTGAATTTAACTTTAAAAAAAGCAAAATAATCTGTCAGTGAAAGAAAATACAGCAATATATACCAGTCAAAACCAAAACTATGGTAGCAACTAATGGCTTAAGAAGCAAACCCACCATATTACTCATTCAAATTCCAACTAAACCCACCCAAAACGTTGGATCCCACCTCCTCCCACCCAGGTTCCTGTTGGAACTCCTTTACCTTGTGTAGATATCCCCTTCTGAGATCCTCATGATCTAATATAAATGTACAACACTCTCCATCTGACACCATTTGTAGACTCCACCTTGGTCTGCCAAGAGATAGTCAGCTGCCAAGCAGTTCTGTGACACCACCTTAGGTGGTGGAGCCATTTCTGTGTGTCAGATCTGATATAACATCAATGGTGTCATTGGTTATCTGATCCATGACTCCAGTACACCATTTCAACTTACTTATCTTAGATTCCCCATCCCGTCTATGAAGGGGTCACTGTATAAAGCATCTCCAATCCAGAGAAAATGTTTCTTCTCACTGAAGGGCCAGGGGAGTATTGGGAGAAATTGAGGCTTTCCCTTGCAGATATGAAGGGGGAGGGGCAACATAACCTAAAGCCATTGGACCCCATCCTAGACTCTGGTACTGAGGCATTGTTGGTCATGTATTGGTTGGTCAGATTCTGGCAATGAAGAAAACACATGGGAACATAGCTCAGTTAGTGAATGATGAAAATGCATTACATGTTCAGTCAATGCTCCATAAAAAGGATAAAGATGAGAATGATGAGGAAAATAGTTTGGTCATTGCTGCTTATCTTTAAAAATGTCCAAAGGTAAAATATTCACAGGCCTTCTAGGTGTATTTCTGATGAACATAAGCACTAAACCCAATGCATCCGATCAATAGAGTCCTGTTTGTTCAAAGTTTTTTTTTGTTTTAAAGTAGCATCATGTCTTCCCTAGTTTGTGGAAAGACATTGGGACTGTGAACCTAATGGGACAGCTGCAACTTCTTTAATATTGCCCCTTCTTCTGGAGTTTCCTCTATGCAGCTCAAGCTTGTGAATCCTCTGGTGATAGATTAGCCCGGAATTACCTGTAAAAGCTTTGCCACATTCAGAACATTGATATGGCTTCTCTCCAGTGTGGATCATCTGGTGTGCTATAAGAACTGACTTCTGTGTAAAAGCTTTGCCACATTCACAACACTGATGTGGTTTCTCTCCAGTGTGGATCCTCTGGTGTATGATAAGATCTGACTTATGTGTAAAAGCTTTGCCACATTCTGAACACTGATGTGGTTTCTCTCCAGTGTGAATCCTCTGGTGTATGATAAGGGTTGACTTCTGTGTAAAAGCTTTGTCACATTCAGAACATTGATATGACTTCTCTCCAGTGTGAACCTTCTGGTGTATGATAAGGTCTTTCTTGGTTAAAAAAGCTTTGTCACATTCAGAACACTGATGTGGTTTCTCTCCAGTGTGAATCCTCTGGTGTATGATAAGATTTGACTTCCATGTAAACACTTTGTCACATTCAGAACATTGATATGACTTCTCTCCAGTGTGAATCCTCTGGTGTATGATAAGAACTGACTTCTGTGTAAAAGCTTTGTCACATTCAGAACACTGATATGACTTCTCTCCGGTGTGAATCCTCTTGTGTCTGATAAGATGTGACTTACTTGTAAAAGCTTTGTCACATTCAGAACACTGATATGGTTTCTCTCCAGTGTGAATCCTCTGGTGTGTGATAAGATATGACCTCTTTGTAAAAGCTTTGTCACATTCAGAACACTGATATGGCTTCTCTCCAGTGTGAATCCTCTTGTGTATGATAAGATGTGACTTCCATGTAAAAGCTTTGTCACATTCAGAACACTGATATGACTTCTCTCCAGTGTGAACCTTCTGGTGTGTGATATGTTTTTCTTCCATTGTAAAATCTTTGTCACGTTCCAAACAAGAAATCACTTGAAATGACTCCTCTTATGTATACATGGGTTGGACTTTACTGTAAAGCAATTGTCACTTCCAGAACACTGAAGAAATGACTTTTCTCTTGTTGTCCTCTGAGGTTGGATCAGTGTTGAAGAGGACCCAAAGCACTTATGACATTTAGAACACGGATATGACTTGTGTCCTGTGTGACTCCTCCAGTGAACTGCAATAAAAACTTTCCATCAATTAAGACACCCAGATGTTTGGTTTCCCATGTGACTGAGTTGTATTCACGAAGACCAGCATGACCGAAAACGTGATTCGTCAATCCACCTGCACAAAAAAAAAAAAAATCAGAATTCTATATAAAAGGGCTAAAGTTGGTTTTTATTTTTAATGATCATTAATAAATATATCTTATATATCATCGCAGGCTGTGTCAGCATTATGGTTGTCCTCAAAGGGTCAGTTGTAACTGTAAGACTAGATGTCCAGAGCACCTCACCCCCCTATTACATCAGATGTCAAGAACCCCACATCCTCCCCAACATCACCGTGCACTTCCTTTGGAGGAAGAGCTGGAAAGCAGAAAGTGCAGGGTCTGGAGGAGGACCAGAGGAGGAGTGGAGTCAATTACTGGAGTCTGCTGAATGCTGAGACCAAGGGAGGTGGAGATGAGGGGATGATTCAGCTTCACTGAGAAGTGCAGGATTTGGCAGAGGAGTTCTAGTCTCTTCACTGCTGCCAACTGCTGAGACAAGATGGGGGAGGAGACAAGGGGGTACCTGCAGGAGAGGTACAAGGGCCACATGAAATAACCTAGAGAGCCAGATCCAGATATAGGTGTTTGACACCTATATTATATATAGAAAGCATATGTACATCATTGTGTGTATATATATACAGTATATATATGTATTATATATTTTTTTATTAAATTAAATAGTATTTAAGACATTTTTTAATGCACACAGTATATCCAACATTCAGCCCAGACAATGGAGTCATACATTCTAATGTATAAGCAGTTGTGGCAATGTTACAGATCACACAGAACAATAACTTGCTTTGTCTATGGGGTCACTTTTACCTTCTATAAAGAGAAATGAAAAGAGAAAAAAGAAGCAATGTAGAACAATTCACCTGTACATGGCAAGTAACTCTCTCCAGTACATACATAGATAGCTGACTCCGTTCAAGTAGGCCTGTGTCTACAGGATCATACACCAAGTATCCGCCTCCAATGTAGTTACCATTTAGTAGGGTACAGTTGGCCGGGTCCATTTTTAGGGGCCTAAAAAAGTTAACAATGAAAACCAGCGCAAACCCACATGATCAATTACATTACTCAGTTTAAAAAAACATTAATGTGCTAATAAAGGTATATATAATAAATTATATATAAAATATATTGATATAATAACATATATAAAAATTTAAAATTATAAGTCCAGTGACAAAAAAGCAAAGTGACAAAAAATCAAAAAAAACCCCAGAAAATATATATATAAATATAATTACAGTCCCGTGACAAAATTAAATCAAATTAAATTGTAATATATTTTCCATTTGATTCTTCCGTGTTACTGATCCCTTCACCATCCACCAGTGCAGAAATCAACATTAACCGCACTCACCAGATAATGGTGAGTCACACGCCTTTCAGGATTGTTAAGGGCTCCTGGACCCCCTTTAGGGACAGAATGGGACACCAAAATATAATGTGCCAGTATATAATAGGTTTGAGCCATTTAACAATTGGGGCAACCTAGCACCTCAGGAATATGGTTACCCTCCAATGAGGGAGGATTTTCAGAGGGGGGGTATGGGGGACCCCCATGGAGAGGGGGAGGAGGAAGAGGGTCTTTTCAGATGAGGGGAAGAGGTGGACCTTTTTATCCCCTGAGGAGGGGAGGAGGAGGGTGGAGACCTCCTATGAACCAACAAGAACCCTACTGGCCAAAAGGAGGGGATGCAGAGGGGGGACAAGGAAAAAGAAAGAGGTCAACTTAAATCAAGGGATCTTCAATTTGAGTGATTCTGTTTTAAATGAAGAAGAGTTAAAAGTTTTAGCATTAGGATTGAAATACGCACCGGACAAAAAACTGAATAAACTGGAAACTTATATTGATATACATAAGTTTGTAAGGAAAATAAATTTAAAGAAGTATTGGGCGAATAAAACTAATTTTGAGTATAATAGTGTAAAAGGAGATGATTATTTTCTGCATACACAGTTGAGGAATAAATCGGTGTTTAATCCAAAAATCTCTAACAATTGTTGTGTAGAAACGTTTAAAAAAATGGTGGAACATGATCTGGAGGATTTAGCCATTCCCTTTATGAGAAAGAAACAAGATTTAGAAATTGGTATAAAAAGGCTGGAGGAAAATAAAAATATTGTTATAAGGCCAGCCGATAAGGGTGGTGGCCTGGTGGTACTAAACAAGGTGGATTACTATACAGAACTAAGTAGATTGGTAGATGATGTTGAAACATATGAGTTGTTAAGGGGTAACCCTATCAATAAATATAAGAGTCTGTTAGTAAAACATGTTAAAGAAGGGGGTAGAAAAGGTATACTTAATAAAAAAGAGATTAAATATCTGGTACCCTCTGCTCCAATAACACCTGTGATCTACCAATTACCAAAAATTCACAAAGATCTTAAAAAACCCCCCGGGAGACCCATTGTTAGTGGGATAGATTCATTGTTTTGTAGACTGGGTGAATATGTGGATACATTTCTACAACCTCTAGTTCCAATGTTTCCAGCGTACCTGAGGGATAGTGGTGATCTGATTAATCTGATTAAGGGAATAAGGGAAGAGGGGAAATGTGTGATGGCGAGTGTGGATGTTAATTCCCTGTACACTAACATAAGGCATACGGATGCATTAGGATCTGTTAGATGGGCCTTGGAGGCTAAGGCAGGCTTAAAACCACAACAAACTGAATTTTTACTTAATAGTTTAAATTTAGCTATGTCACATAACTACTTTTGGTACTCTGGGAAATATTATAGGCAAGCAAGAGGTGTGGCCATGGGGGCTAAGTATGCACCATCGGTGGCTAACTTGTTCATGAGTAGGTGGGAAAATGAAGCTATTTTTAAGAAACAAACCACAGAGTTGCTGGTGTATAGAAGATTTATCGATGATATCTTTATAATCTGGAGAGGTACAAGAGAGACACTGGAGGAGTTTATCCAAGAAATGGGGATTAATTCTTATAACATATCATTTACTAAAAATATTAGTGAGGTGGCAGTTGATTTTTTGGATCTGACAATTTACAAGAAATATGACAGGTTCTACACTAAGACATATTTCAAGCAAGTAGATAGGAATGGATATATCCCAAGTTTTAGTTGTCACCATAAAAATTGGCTAAAATCCATCCCTAAGAGTCAGCTTATTAGGATCAAACGTAATTGTGATGATGAAGGTGTTTTTTTGGAACAAACTGAGGTGTTATTGCAAAGATTTAGGGAGAAAGGATATAGAGAAGAAAATTTGGCTGCTTCATTAGAACAGGTTAAAAAGATTAGTAGAGATGAACTTCTTAAGAAAAAAGCAAGAAAAAACAAGTTGGGTGATGTGGCTTTTATCACAGGATATTCTAAACATTACAAATTAGTTGAAAACATAATTAAAAAATATTGGTCTATTTTGATGAGGGATGAAACGCTTGGGAAAGTGTTACCTAGTAAACCCTTGTTTATATATAGAAAACCGACTACTTTAAGGTCTAGACTTGTTAAAAATGTTCCAGATGTACCAAAAAAATTGGTTACTTTCTTGGATAGGGCTGGTTTTTTCAAATGTGGGAGGTGTTTGGTTTGTAGAACCCTGAAAGGGGATAAAAAGAAGCAAATAAAGGTTTTTCAATCCTGTTATAATGGAGGATCCCATAAGATCAATAAATTCATATCATGTGATAGTACGCATGTGACCTATCTGCTGGAGTGTCCTTGCAAGCTCCAGTATATAGGGAGAACAACTAGGAAACTTGCCACCAGATTGGGAGAACATATTAGGAATATAAAGAAGGGATTTAAACATCATAGTTTATCATATCATTTTAGAAGATATCATAATAGAGATCCGGCATCGTTGAAATTTTGTGGGATAGATAGAATAGAAGCCCCATGGAGGGGAGGTAATATGCTAATAAATGTGTCCCAAAATGAAACGAAGTGGATTTATCAAATGGGTACATTGCATCCTAATGGGTTGAATGTAGATATTGATATAAACTGTTTCTTGTCGAATTGGTAATATCCAGTTATAGGTCCGTAGTGCGTGTTCATGATTAGGTTTTTATTTTAATTAGGTTACTTTATTTCTTTCAATTTATTTTTTATTATTTAATTTTTATTTATTTTTTATTATTTTTTATTTTTTATATTTTTTATTATTTAATTTTTATTTATTTTTTATTATTTTTTATATTTTTTATATTTTATTTTTTATTTTTATTTTTTATTTTATTTTTATTTTTATTATTATTATTTTTATTTTTTATTTATTTTTTATTTTTATTTTTATTTTTATCTTTATTTTTATTTTTATTTTTATATTTATATTTATTTTTATTTTTATTTATATTTATTTTGAGTTTTATTTTTATTTTTATTTTCAATTTTATTTTTATTTTTATTTTTATTATTTATTTTTTATTTTTATTTGCATTTATTTTTATTGGTCTTCTCCCTTGTGTGTGGGGTTGAAGACTTAGGATTAAAAGTATTATTATTTATATTTTTTATCTAAAGAATGTTTTTTAAGTAAAGTATGTTTTTGAAGTAATGTATTCTTTAAGTAATATATTTCTTGTAATGGTTTCTGATGTAAGGGGACCCCACATGGGTGTGCAGATGGATGGCGGTGATTGACATGCTTGTATCCAGGTTTTTGTGCCAGAGGAATTAGTGGGAGGGACCTCCCAAAGCTTTATAAGCGGCTGGGAAGTGGTAATGAGCGTCTTGATAACTCCCTGTGGGTGGGGCGAAACGCGTTGACGCACTTCCGGTTGCCTGGTCCGTCGTCTGACGTCATTTCCGGTGAGTGGAGCGCACGCCGAGCGGTGCGTTCCAAGGGGCCATCTTAGCCTAGTAGAAGAGTCTGTAGCTGAGGTCTGCCATCCTGCTGCACACTAAACTGTGAGGTCCTTGTATAATCGGTGTACATGAAAAGTGGACCATTTCTGAAGAGAATCGCTGTTGTTTTGAATAAAAAGTGGGCTATATCCCGCAAAAGAATGTGAGTGGTCTGGAGAGATTAATTTGAGGAGAAGTTACTGCGGTATCACGCTATGGTCTTTTCTTCTTCCTGATTTTCCTTTGGGGGATTCGGTGAGAGGAGTAAGCAGAAGAGGTACCTAGACATAAGAGGAAAGAGCACTTGGAGGTCCCAGACAAAGTAAAGGGGGTCCAGGAGCCCTTAACAATCCTGAAAGGCGTGTGACTCACCATTATCTGGTGAGTGCGGTTAATGTTGATTTCTGCACTGGTGGATGGTGAAGGGATCAGTAACACGGAAGAATCAAATGGAAAATATATTACAATTTAATTTGATTTAATTTTGTCACGGGACTGTAATTATATTTATATATATATTTTCTGGGTTTTTTTTTGATTTTTTGTCACTTTGCTTTTTTGTCACTGGACTTATAATTTTAAATTTTTATATATGTTTTTATATCAATATATTTTATATATAATTTATTATATATACCTTTATTAGCACATTAATGTTTTTTTAAACTGAGTAATGTAATTGATCATGTGGGTTTGCGCTGGTTTTCATTGTTAAAAGTTTTTGGTCTTTTGTACCTGTGCACAGCAGCATCTCACGGGGATTTGTATGGTAAATAGGAAGTCTTGAGCGCTGAGGTTTTGTTTTTTTTACCTAAAAAAGTTAAACCTATAAAAACCTATGACAAATGAAGTATGGGGAGTGAGTACCGGAGTATCCAGCCAGTTCTGCCAGAGAGCCATAAGTCTCCTAGGAGAAGTTAGGTTTTCATGTATTATTATGGGGTTCACCTGCTCAATCCATGCCTGGTGGGAGTATGAGTTGATAACCAGAATGCTTGGATTCGATTTGCAGGTTCGTTCAGAAAGTACATCTAAGAATCCAAAAATTACAAGCTTAATCTCAACTAGGGAGAGACTTTGTTCAATTAAAAGAAAAATGTCAGACAGGTGAGAAAATGTAAATGAGAAGCTGAGAGAAGAGCTAAAAACACAAACACCCCCCCAGATCTATCCTAGAAATTCGATCTAAAATGTAACAATTACAACAAGAAAACCCTCAACTGAGGGAAGAGATAATGACACCAAAGATACAAATGGAGCTCAACAATCAGGAAAGAGAATCAAAGAGGATGATTTATACAAAGTACCCATCAAGGAACAACAGACCGGTGAGACCAATCAGCTTCCGAAATGTAACAAGACAAAGACCAGCAATAGCCAAGACAACTCTACTAATCCTGAGACCACAAATAGTGATGGCCGAACACCCCCCTGTTCAGGTCGCGGTCAAACATCTGAACCTACAGAATGTTCTACAATGAATGTCGAAGATGAAGGACTGAGAGGTGTCTTACCGCATCTGAGTATGAAGATACCGCTCAGTTACTAAATTCTGGCATGAGTTATATGATGAAGTCACGCGGTATTTTAGTAGTGAGACATTCATTCATGTTCCTGGTGTCAGTGGGGCTCCCCGCTGACAGCTGAATGTCAAAAGAATTGTCAGCATTGCCCAACAATTAAAAAAAAAAAAAAAACTTGTTGTCCCCCTCTCATCCACACCAAGCACTTTGAGACTGATATGGATTTTGAGAGGAACCCTCTATGCCAATCATTTTTTTAAAAATGGCATGGGGGTCCCCCAAAAATCCATATCAGGAGGTGAGCACCCCCTCTCCTGAACCATACCAGGCCACATGCCCTCAACATGGGGGGGTGTTTGTCCACATATTGATGGGGACAAGGGCCTCTTTCCCACAGCCATAGCCTGAGGTTGTGGGGGTCTGCAGCCTGGGGGGCTTATTGGAATATGGAAACCCCCTTTAACAAGGGGGCCTCAAGATCCCGCCCCCCACCTATGTGAATGAGTAGGCAGTATATGGTACTGCTACCCATTCACAAAAAAAAGGGTAGTGTAAAAAATGATAGGAGACAGTCTTTGACAAGTCCTTTATTAAAAATAAACATTTTAAAAAATGTCCCCCAAAGTAGATCCAACATCAATCATGATGCCACCACCATCGCTACCCAAAAAAGGGGGGAAAAAGCTCCGCTTGCGATGCTGGCTCCTGGCTATCTGACAGCTGTGCCCGTGACAACAGTTTTTATATACCCCGCCCCCTTGTGACATCACCACACACTGTGATTGGTCAAAGTATTACACCTGACTTGTGGTTAGGTGCATTGCTTTGTCCAATCACAATGCATTGTCAGGGTAAACAGCCCACCGAATGCCCGTACCCTTTGTGTTTGCCGAACACACGAACGGCCCATGTTCAAATCAAACTTAGTTCAACTGGAACATGAAGCCCATCCCTACAAACAAACAATCATCAAACCACAAGAACAGCCAACAATCTCCGGATTCTTATTGTTATTAATAGACTCCAATGGGAAATATCTAAACACCAAACGGCTCTTCCCAGGAACAAGAGACAACAAAATTCAAGTCCAACAACTGAACAAGCGATAGGAATCATCAATGATCCGTATTTCACCGACCCCAAACATATCATCATACACACCGACCCAAACATATCATCATACACACCGACCCAAACATATCATCATACACACCGACCCAAACATATCATCATACACACCGACCCAAACATATCATCATACACACCGACCCCAACATATCATCATACACACCGACCCAAACATATCATCATACACACCGACCCAAACATATCATCATACACACCGACCCAAACATATCATCATACACACCGACCCAAACGTATCATCATACACACCGACCCCAACATATCATCATACACACCGACCCAAACATATCATCATACACACCGACCCAAACATATCATCATACACACCGACCCAAACGTATCATCATACACACCGACCCAAACATATCATCATACACACCGACCCAAACATATCATCATACACACCGACCCAAACGTATCATCATACACACCGACCCAAACATATCATCATACACACCGACCCAAACATATCATCATACACACCGACCCAAACGTATCATCATACACAGACCCAAACGTATCATCATACACACCGACCCAAACGTATCATCATACACACCGACCCAAACATATCATCATACACACCGACCCAAACATATCATCATACACACCGACCCAAACATATCATCATACACACCGACCCAAACGTATCATCATACACACCGACCCAAACGTATCATCATACACACCGACCCAAACATATCATCATACACACCGACCCAAACATATCATCATACACACCGACCCAAACATATCATCATACACACCGACCCAAACATATCATCATACACACCGACCCAAACATATCATCATACACACCGACCCAAACATATCATCATACACACCGACCCAAACATATCATCATACACACAGACCCAAACATATCATCATACACACCGACCCAAACATATCATCATACACACAGACCCAAACGTATCATCATACACACCGACCCAAACATATCATCATACACACCGACCCAAACATATCATCATACACACCGACCCAAACATATCATCATACACACCAACCCAAACATATCATCATACACACCGACCCAAACATATCATCATACACACCGACCCAAACATATCATCATACACACCGACCCAAACGTATCATCATACACACCGACCCAAACATATCATCATACACACCGACCCAAACGTATCATCATACACACCGACCCAAACATATCATCATACACACCGACCCAAACATATCATCATACACACCGACCCAAACATATCATCATACACACCGACCCAAACATATCATCATACACACCGACCCAAACATATCATCATACACACCGACCCAAACATATCATCATACACACAGACCCAAACATATCAACATACACACCGACCCAAACATATCATCATACACACCGACCCAAACATATCATCATACACACCGACCCAAACGTATCATCATACACACTGACCCCAACGTATCATCATACACACCGACCCAAACATATCATCATACCGACCCAAACATATCATCATACACACCGACCCAAACATCCTCCAGGGACCAAAGGAAGCCTCTGAGAATAAACTATTACAACTAACAGAGACCGCACAACAAAAATGTCCTCACTCCAACATCATACTGTCCTCCCTAATTATTAGTATTATACAGAATTTATAAAGCGCCAACAGTTCGCTCAGCGCTGTACATTACAAAGGGGGACAGAACAAGCAACAAACAAAACAGTAACAATACAACACAATATAATGTGATACATGAGGGGGCCCTGCTCCTTGGAGCTTACAATCTAGGAGGGAGGGGAAAGTGGTACAGGAGATACTGTAGCTGTGGGGGATGGAATGGTAGGAAGAGTGGAGGAGGTAGGAGGATTAGCAGGTGTTGGGGTAGGCTTCCCTGAGGAGATGGGTTTTCAGGGCATGCCAAAAGGAGAGGAGAGTAGGTGATAGCCTGTTGGGTTGGGGCAGGGAGTTCCAGAGGATGGGTGACACCCTGGAGAAATCCTGGAGGTGGGCATAGGAGGAGGAGACCAGGAAACTAGAGAGAAGGAGGTCTTGAGAGCAGCAGAAAGTGCGTGAATGGTGATACTTGGATATTAGGTTGGTGATGTAGTTTGGGGTGGTATTATGGACAGCTTTGTACGTCAGTGTTAGGATTTTGAATTTGATCCATTGGGCAATCGGAAGCCAGTGGAGGGATTGGCAGAGGGGGGTAGCGGAAACGGAGAGGTTGGTAAGGTGAATGAGTCTGGCTGCCGAATTCAGGATAGACTGAAAGGGGGATAGCCTGTGGCGAGGCAGGCCAGATGGTCCAGGAGTAGGAGTACAGAATAGTGGCCATTGGATTTGGCTGTTAGGAGGTTGTTGAAGAGTTTGAATAGGGCAGTTTTGGTGGAGTGTAGGGGGCGGAAGCCGGACTGTAGGGGATCAAGGAGGTTGTTGTCGTTGAGGTGAGAGCTTAGGCAAGTGTAGACAAAGCGCTCGAGGAGTTTGGATGTGAGTGGAAGCAGGGAGATGAGTCTGAGGTTGTTCAGGTCATTGGGATCCAGAGAGGGTTTTTTAAGTATGGGGGTGATGTGTGCATGTTTCAGAGGGGAGAGGAATGTGCCGGAAGAGAGGGAGAGATTAAAGATGTGGGTGAGGGAGCGTAGGATGGAGGGGGAGGGAGGTTGTAGGAATTGTGAGGGGATAGGGTCGAGGGGGCAGGTGGTGAGGCGGGCATCAGTGAAGACTTTGGAGACCTCCTCGATGGTAGTAAGGTCGAAGGTTTGGAGGGTGTGTGAGTTGCGGTGATGTCCTTGTGAATTGTGTCAATCTTGTTTTTGAAGTAATTGGCAATCTCAAGGGCAGTGAGTGAGGAACTGGGTGGAGGTAGGGGCAGAGAGAGTAGGAAGTTAAATGTGGAGAAGAGTCGGCGAGGATGGGAGGAGAGGGTCTTGATGAGGGTCAGGAAGTAGGCTTGTTTGGCGGAGTGGAGGGAGGAGGTGTAGGTGCGGAAGGCAGATTTGTAGCGGGTGAAGGCTTGTTGGGATCTGGTTTTGTGCTATAGTCACTCCAGGGCACGACTGCATCATTTGAGAGTTTTAGTGTGATCATTCTGCCAGGGCTGGAGCGGTCGAGGTCTGATGTTTCATGTGGTTAAAGGCGCTAGTGAGTCAAGGGCTGTTGACAGCGTGTTGTTGTAGGCAGTCATAGCCAAGTCGGGGCAGGACAGGGGGAGGATGCGGTCGTGGAGTTGATCAGCTGCAGAGTGGAGGGGGGCAGGGTTCAGGTTGCGGAGGTTGCGACTGGTGGTGGTAAGATATTTGGAGGGGTAGGCGTTGGAGGACGAGGAGATAGAGAAGGTGATAAGGTTGTGGTCAGAAAGAGGGAAGGGGGAGTTTGTGAGGTTGTGGGGAGCACAGCGGTTGGAGAAGACAAGGTCCAGGATATTTCCGTTAGAGTGGGTGGTGGATTGTACACACTGTGCAAGTGCAAAGGAGGAGGTTAAGTGGAGGAGATGGGATGTGTCCGGGTTGTCAACGTTGACAGGGATGTTGAAATCCCCAAGGATGATGGTGGGTAGCTCGGAGGAGAGGAAGAATATTAAGGAGGAAAAGTCATCCAGGAAGCAGGATAGAGGTCCAGGAGGCCGGTGGATAACGGCAACCTTCAGGGGGGTATTGGAGAATAGTCGGATGCAGTGGGCCTGGAAGGAGGAGAAGGATAGAGAGGGGGGGTTTGGGAGGACTCGGAAGGTGCTCTGCGGTGACAGGAGCAGACCAACCCCACCACCTTTACGACCGTTGGGCCTGGGTGAGTGGGTCCAGGTGAGACCTCCATAGCAGAGCGCAGCAGGGGAGGTAGAATCAGTGGCCTGGACCCAGGTTTCCGTGATCGCTGGGAGGTTGAGGGAGTGGGAAATAAAGAGGTCATGGATGGCGGTGAGCTTGTTGCACACCAATCGGGCGTTCAGGAGTGCGCATGAAAATGGGGGGGTGGTTTTAGGGAGCAGGGGGACAGATACTAAGTTGCAATGGTTGCGGCAGGACGTGGAAGCGGGAGGGTGCTGTGTGGGTGAGCGAGGTGGTGGAGGGCCAGAGTTCGGGGAGATGTTCCCGGAGGTTAGGAGGAGAAAAAGGGTGAGAAAGGTGGCATCGGAGCGGGATGTGCAGGAGCAAGCAAATCTGCCAGTGGAGTGTTCGGGTCTGTGGGAGGGTGGAGTGTTAGGAGGAGGTGGTGGGTGCCGTAGAGGGGCGAAGGAAGCACAATATACAATTGTCTGGGAGGAGCAGAGTGATATAGAGAATAGATTTTGGGAACGGAGGAGAGGAATATGAGAAGGAGTGGAAGAGGCATTTAAGGGTGGCAGATAGGAGTGGTGGGAGGCTTGGCTGTCGATAGTCCAGTGTGCAGTGGCGTATCTTGTTGCTGTGGCTTCTAGTAGCTGGGGTGTAGGGGAGTAAGGAGGGGGGAATGGGTGAGGATGGATGGTTTCCAGGGGCGCTTGATTGTAGACAGTCTGGTGAGCAGTGGGGTCTCTTGTTGTGGTGTCTTATATCAAGGGTTCATGTCTTTAGGTCGAGCAGAGATGGGGGTTGGTGTGAGTAGTCCCTGGGTGGACGGATCTGGATTGTTGTGCGGCTGTTACTTGTCCTTTGGGTTGAGCTGGGTTGGGGTCGGTGTGAGTGCTGTCAGGGTGATCAGGTCAGGAGTGATGTGTGGCTGCAACTTGCGTGTGCTCCTGCGGAGACATGCTTGGCAGGGTTCAGGGTCCAGGTGGAAGTCCCAGGGTGGTGGTGCTGGTGTGTGGGTTGACTGTGGTTGTCCTTGGAGCCTTGTGTGCTCCTGTGGCCCTCTAGGTTCTGGTGGTATCCCCTGGGTTTGTGGTGGCAGCTTTGTTGGGGGTGATGGCAGCTTCCCCTCGTTGTGGAGAAAAACGGCGGTGTGGCAGCATCCCGGAGGTGATGGCAGTTTTGCCTTCTCTCAACTGTGCTTATGGGCGCTGTGTGCCAGCGTTAGTGGGTGCCGTAGGGTCCGGCGTCTGTGGGAGCAGCAGGGTCTGGCACCTGTAGGTGTTGTAGGGCCCAGCATGTGCTGTAGGCCACGTGGCAGGCTCGCATGATGGGCCATGGGGTTGTGCGGTGGCGGGTCACGGGGGCGGCTTTGTAGCACATGGTGGGGAGCAGGGGTGCTGAGTTGGTGGTGGTGGCTTACCCTGTCCATGTTGGTGGTGGTGGATTTCCCTCACAGGGTGGGGGTGGTGGAAGTGTCTTTAACCCCTCGGGCTGGAGAGGAGGCATCCTGGTTCTCAGTGGCCCGTTTTGGTGGTGGTGGCCATGCGGGTGGTGGTGCTGCCATGCAGACTCCCTGTAGGTGTCATGGGGGGTGCGCCTTGGTGGGCAACAGCAGGCCATGCAAGGATAGTCCTGGGCAGTTATAGGGCCCTGGGGGCAGAGGTAGGGCTGGGGGGCACCAATGCTTGCCCCCTGCCTGCTGCTACCCAGCGGTAGCTTATATGCAGGCTGCTTGTGTGCAGCTGATCAGGTTGTGGGTGGTTTGTCTGGAGGGCCGGTGGATTCGGGAGGCCTGGGCGGGGCTGCAGGGACAGGCACCATGGAGGCTTGGGCGGCGGCTTCACTTCTTAGAGGGCAGTGGCTTCCCCTCTCCTGGTGTGTCCAGGGCCCGAGGAGCTTGGATGTGGCCAGCGGTGACGGCGGCGGCAAAGAACCGGGCCGTGTGGTGATGAGACCAGCATGGCGGCGGCGGCAGAGATTCGGGCCACGTGGTGATGGGACCAGCGTGGCAGAGGTGGCGGATAGGGCACGTTGGTGGATCACGTGGCACCGCTCCCTCTCCAGGTACAGGGGGGGTCAAGGAGGGTCGGGGTGGCCGCTGTTAAGTCAGTTTAGCTGGTGGGAGTGGGATGGAGTTTGGGGGCGACCGGAGCTCTGGGTCATGCGGCTCCTCTGACCGCCATCTTGGCCTCATCAGATTTAAGGATGGACATTCCAAGGATGAACATAACAAACAATATAAAACTCAGCAAATCAACACAGAGCTGGCAGATAAAACCAGGTCAGAGCCTACCATTCACCTGACACAACATCATTCCATCATGACCCAACACCTCTATGACTACAAACACCTCAACTAACAAGGGGGCAGTCAACTAGCAAGAGAACTCAAAGACATTGTACTGAATGGAACTCACAACCCGGGATCTGGCACAAACCATCTCAGATGGACACAATGGGGCTGATTTACTAAACCTGGAGTGTGCAAAATCTGGTGCAGCTGTGCATGGGAGCCAATCAGGTTCTGACTTCAGCTTGTTCAATTAAGCTTTGACCATAAACCTGGAAGCTGATTGGTTCCTATGCAGATCTGCACCAGACTTTGCACTCTCCAGTGTCTCATTGTCATCACATGCTGTGTCCATAATGACCACCCATCCCCCCTTATTAGCTGGCTTCAATGTTATATCTCCCCTTGCTGCTAATGATGGCAATGCACCTTTCTCCTCAATGGTCCCATTATTAGGATATGACCCCAGAGTTCCTGATCATAGACTGTCATACTTTACCATCTTTAGCATCCAAATGAAGAAACATTTCTGCTGCTGCATATGTAGTGGGTGGTGGAAACTTCCATTTTGTCTGCAAACCTCAGACAGACCTATTCAGTGGTGTGACTACAGATGATCCCTCAATATCGCCTCTCCAAGAATAATGTCCCTTCAATCTAATATTCCTAAAACATCTATACAAGTCCTGTGCCAACAACAACGTCTTCCTGATACCTTTAGGGCTAAAGCCCAAACCTTTCCCCAGAAGGTCCATCTTACCTGATGTCAGTCCAGCTGAGGAGAAGGCGACAATTCCGTCTATTTCTGTTGATGATGAATCATCTGTTGGGATGGTTGGATGAGTGGGAGATCCCTTGTTGCAGCGTTGATGTTTCCTACCTCCCCTGTGGCCGGATCTCTGCTGTTTCCTTGATTCTGATGTACAATACGAGGCCGGTGTTGTCCCTCTATAGATCCTAATAAAGTGCCTCCAGCAGAGGAGGGAAGTGATGGGTCAGAGGCTGTAGAAGAAGCTCTAGTGAGCAGTCTAGATGGACGAGGTGAGTCTTGTGTAGGTGGTGCTCCAAGAGTACGCCTGATTAGTAGATGGTTAGATGTTGGACTCCTTCAGCTGCTCGGCTGACAATGCAGACTGCAGTGTAGACTCCACCTGTGTGATCTGTACAGACAGACCAGCTTCTTCCTTCTGGAGAAATGAAACTCAGAGAACAATGGAGCTTTTGTTTAGGACTTGTGTAAACAGACCATTGAACTCCTCCCTGTCCACAAACAGACCACTGGACTCCTCCCTGTCCACAAACAGACCACTGGACTCCTCCCTGTCCACAAACAGACCACTGGACTCCTCCCTGTCCACAAACAGACCACTGGACTCCTCCCTGTCCACAAACAAAGCTGGGGCCAGTTTACCTCCTAGCCCCCTCAGAATACGCTGTGCTTTCTAATGTTCAGATAAAGTTATCTTTTTTACATAGACAAGACAGTTTTTTTTTTAGGAACTTCTCAGGAGGACTTTGTTCTGGTGTCATTTACCCAAAAAAAAACTTCCCCTCTTCCACTAAGAACACCCTCTCCCCCCCACAGAGGACACCCTTCCTCCACTAAAAACACCCTCTCCACTGAGGATACTCCCTTCCTCTCATTTCCTCCTCTGATTACACCCCTCTCTCTCCTTTTCTGCACTGGGGACACCTTTCCCCCTCCCCTTCTGAGGACACTCTCTCCCTAGTGTTGTGACCCCTCCCCCACTCAAGACACTCTTTCCACTGAGATCATTCCCTCCAGATTAACACGTTGCCGCCCAACCTATAGCCAGATGGTGGCCAGGCGAATAACTCGTCCCTCCGGGTGGACACCATATGGCTTCCTTCCCGGAGAGTGTATTGCGCATGCCCGCAGGGCCACGCTGTGGTGCAGTCTGTCACCAGCCGTGTACCTCGGACACGGCTGATAACAGATATGTGCTCCTTTGCCAGTACCATGTGACCTGCTGTGACCAATCACAGCAGGTCACATGATAGTTGTATGCAATGGATGGCTTCCTTTCACGCCATCCATTGTATACAAGTGTGTCTAGCTGTGAATGGTCACAGCGATCACATGCACAAGCTAGGCCAATCACAGCCCAACTGTGTCATGTGATTAGCTGTGGCCAAATCACAGCTAAGCACAAAAAACCCTGAATGAATCGATTTCATTCAGGTAAATGTTTGCTTATAGCAAAGTAATTCTTTGCTATAAGCAAATTGTGTAAAAAAAAAAAATATATAGATCACTTCCCCAAAGTAGTACAATGTTACTATGGTAATATTTTACTACTTTGGTCATAGTGAAATATGAAAAAAATCTAAAAAAAATAAAAAAAAGTGTAATAAAAAGTTAAAACTAATAAAAAAAATAAAAAAAGTATAATTTTTTTTGTTCATACTGTCACCAGTCAGTGTCCCTGATCACCGCCATGCCAGTTATATGATGACACTATACTGCACTGGTGACAGTATGTAAAAAAATAAATAGTGCAAATAATTTTTTTTATTTTTTTTCATTTTCCGAAAAAATATGACAAAAAATTACAACTTCAAAAAACTCTTATGAAATACGTCGGACTGTCTACTTTGCAAAAAGAGGTAATTTGGGGGATATCTGTACTGTCCTGACATTTGGGGGATATCTGTACTGTTCTGACATTTGGGGGGATATCTGTACTGTCCTGACATTTGGGGGATATCTGTACCGTCCTGACATTTGGGGGATATCTGTACTGTTCTGACATTTGGGGGATATCTGTACTGTCCTGACATTTGGGGTATATCTGTACCGTTCTGACATTTGGGGGATATCTGTACCGTTCTGACATTTGGGGGATATCTGTACCGTCCTGACATTTGGGGGATATCTGTACCGTCCTGACATTTGGGGTATATCTGTACCGTTCTGACATTTGGGGGATATCTGTACTGTGCTGACATTTGGGGGATATCTGTACTGTCCTGACATTTGGGGATATCTGTACTGTCCTGACATTTGGGGGATACCTGTACCGTGCTGACATTTGGGGATATCTGTACTGTCCTGACATTTTGGGGATATCTGTACCATCCTGACATTTGGGGGATATCTGTACTGTCCTGACATTTGGGGGATATCTGTCCTGTCCTGACATTTGGGGGATATCTGTACTGTCCTTGCATTTGGGGGATATCTGTACTGTTCTGACATTTGGGGATATCTGTACCGTCCTGACATTTGGGGTATATCTGTACCGTTCTGACATTTGGGGGATATCTGTACTGTGCTGACATTTGGGGGATATCTGTACTGTCCTGACATTTGGGGGATATCTGTACCATGCTGACATTTGGGGGATATCTGTACTGTCCTGACATTTTGGGGATATCTGTACTGTCCTGACATTTGGGGGATATCTGTCCTGTCCTGACATTTGGGGGATATCTGTACTGTCCTGACATTTGGGGGGATATCTGTACCATCCTGACATTTTGGGGATATCTGTACTGTCCTGACATTTGGGGGATATCTGTCCTGTCCTGACATTTGGGGGATATCTGTACTGTCCTGACATTTGGGGGGATATCTGTACCGTCCTGAAATTTGGGGGATATCTGTACCGTCCTGCCATTTGGGGGATATCTGTACTGTCCTGACATTTGGGGGATATCTGTACTGTCCTGACATTTGGGGGATATCTGTACCATCCTGACATTTGGGGGATATCTGTACTGTCCTGACATTTGGGGGATATCTGTACCATCCTGACATTTGGGGGATATCTGTACCTTTCTGACATTTGGGGGATATCTGTACTGTTCTGACATTTGGGGGATATCTGTACCGTGCTGACATTTGGGGGATATCTGTACCGTCCTGACATTTGGGGGATATCTGTACCATCCTGACATTTGGGGGATATCTGTACCGTTCTGACATTTGGGGGATATCTGTACCATCCTGACATTTGGGGGATATCTGTACCGTTCTGACATTTGGGGGGATATCTGTACCATCCTGACATTTGGGGAATATCTGTACCGTCCTGACATTTGGGGGATATCTGTCATGCACCGCCTGGCAGAGTCTCTAGCAACCCACAGCGCGGGGTTCTTCAGGGCGCGGGGTCTAAGTCCCAATCTGCTTAACGTTATGGAGTAGGTCTGGCGCTAGAATTATTGCTGTCACTACAGTGTGCGCGGTGAATGTAACGTGTATCACAATCGATGTTCACGTGTAGGCGCCCTGATATGTAGGCACCCACCACCTCCTCCTATTACTCCACTCTAACACTGACACAAACAACTCCACTAGTAGTTTCTCTCGCTCCTGCACATCCCGCTCCCATGCCACCTTTCTCACCCTTCTCCTCCTCCTAGCCGCGGGGGACATCTCCCCGAATCCTGGCCCTCCACCACCTCCCTCACCTGCACAACACCCTCCTGCCTCCACATCCTGCCGCAACCCCCGCAACTTAGTATCTGTCCCCCTGCTCCCTAAAATCTCCCCCCCGTTTTCATGTGCACTCCTGAACGCCTGATCGGTGTGCAACAAGCTTACCGCCATCCACAAACTCTTTGTTTCCAGCTCCCTCAACCTCCTAGCGATCACAGAAACCTGGATCCAGCCCGCTGACTCTACCTCCCCTGCTGCACTCTCCTACGGAGTACAACAACGCGCTGTCAACAGCCCTTGACTCACTAGCGCCTTTAACCACACGCAACATCAGACTCCGACCGCTCCAGCCCTGGCAGACTGATCACACCAAAACCCTCAAACGACACAGTCGTGCCCTGGAGCGACTATGGCGCAAAACCAAATCCCAACAAGCCTTCACCCGCTACAAATCTGCCTTCAGCACCTACACCTCCTCCCTCCATGCTGCCAAACAAGTCTACTTCCTGACCCTCATCAAGACCCTCTCCTCCAATCCTCGCCGACTCTTCTCCACCTTCAACTCTCTACTCTCTCCACCCCCACCTCCACCCAGCACCTCACTCACCGCCCTTGAGATTGCCAATCACTTCAAAAACAAGATTGACACAATTTGGAAGGACATCGCCGCAACTCATACGCCCTCTCAACCCGTCCCCTCTCACACAGCTACCCCCTCATCCCTCCTCCCCCTCGACATAACCCGCAGGGACTTCGTCGCTGCTCAAACTCCCTCCAACCCCGTTCCCCCTCCCTCAGCCACCCCCTCATCACCCCTCTCCCACGGCCCCACCACTGCTCTGACCTCCACTTCCACCCCACCCTACATTCCTCATACTGAAGCACCCCCAACACTCCACACCTTTGACCTTACCACCATCGAGGAAGTCTCCAAGATCCTCTCTGATGCCCGCCTCACCACCTGCCCCCTCGACCCTATCCCCTCACAACTCCTATGACCTCCCTCCCCTCCATCCTACGCTCCCTCACCCACATCTTCAATCTCTCCCTCTCCTCAGGCACTTTCCCCTCCCCTCTGAAACATGCACACATCACCCCCATACTTAAAAAGCCCTCCCTGGACCCCAATGACCCGAACAACCTCAGACCCATCTCCCTGCTCCCCTTTACATCCAATCTCCTCGAGCGTCTACACCCGCCTATGCTCTCACCTCAACGACAACCACCTTCTTGATCCCATACAGTCTGGCTTCCGTCCCCTACACTCCACCGAAACCGCCTTACTCAAACTCTCCAACGACCTGCTAACTGCCAAAGCTAATGGCCACTATTCAGTGCTCCTACTCCTTGACCTCTCTGCGGCCTTCGACACAGTCGACCACCCCCTCCTCCTCAAAAAACTACACTCCCTCGGCCTCAGAGATTCTGCTCTCTCCTGGCTCTCATCCTACCTGTCACAACGCTCTTTCAGCGTTTCCTATAATGCTACCACATCCCCCACACTCCCCCTCTCTGTTGGGGTCCCTCAAGGCTCTGTCCTTGGGCCCCTTCTCTTCTCCATCTACACCTCCTCCCTTGGCCAACTCATACACTCTCATGGCTTCAACTACCACCTCTATGCCGACGACACACAAATCTATCTCTCAACCCCCCACCTCACCCCCTCGGTCTCCGCCCGAATCACACACCTACTGAGCGACATATCAGATTGGATGTCACTCCACTTCCTTAAACTGAACCTCTCCAAAACTGAGTTTCTTGTCTTCCCCCCAGCCCGGACACCACCCCCCATTGACTTCTCCATCACATCCAACAACGCCACCATCAAACCCGCCCCGCAGGCCAGAGTACTTGGTGTCATTCTGGACTCCAACCTATCCTTCCAGCCCCAAGTCCAATCTTTAACAAACTCATGCAGACTCCACCTCCGCAACATCGCCAAAATTCGCACGTTCCTAACCCCAGAAACCACTAAACAGCTCATCCACTCCCTCATCATATCACGACTCGACTACTGCAACTCCCTCCTCACTGGCCTGCCTTGCCACAGGCTATCCCCGCTTCAGTCGATCCTGAATACGGCTGCCAGACTCATTCACCTTTCCAACCGCTGCATTTCCGCCACCCCCCTCTGCCAATCCCTCCACTGGCTTCCGATTGCGCAACGGATTAAATTAAAAATCCTAACCCTGACGTACAAAGCTGTCCACCATACTGCCCCGAACTACATCACTGACCTAATATCCAAGTATCACCCAACACGCACACTCTGCTCCTCACAAGACCTCCTTCTCTCTAGTTCCCTGGTCTCCTCCTCCCATGCCCGCCTTCAGGACTTCTCCAGGGTGTCACCCATCCTCTGGAACTCCCTGCCCCAACCCATCAGATTATCACCTACTCTCCTCTCCTTTAGGCGCACCCTGAAAACCCATCTCTTCAGGGAAGCCTACCCCACCCCCTGCTAACTTGCCGACCTCCTCCACTCTTCCTACCACTCCATCCCCCACAGCTATCTCCTCCTGTACCACCATCCCCTCCCTCCTAGATTGTAAGCTCGAAAGAGCAGGGCCCTCGATCCCCTCATGTTTTGCATTGTATTGGTATTGTTCTGTCACATGTTCTGTCCCCCTTAGTAATGTACAGCGCTGAGTGAACTATTGGCGCTTTATAAATACTGTATAATAATATGTGCGTTTACGTTCGTACATGTGTATGTATATATGTGTGGCTCAAAATTGTTTGGTGGGTATGTTGTGTGCTTTGGTGTAACTTTATTTTTTACTTTTAAAAAAAAAAACTTTTTTTTTCATCACATAGGGAACTCAAAGTCCCTTAATGTGATGATTTTTAGGTGACAGGTTCTCTTTATTGAGACATGCAGGGTCTAAAAGATCCCCAATGTCTCCTCTGGGATCCACTCAATGTATTGCGATGCCATACATTGCTGCTTGGCTATGCTAGAGAAGGTGACCCAAAAGTGACTTCACACATGTCGCCTTCCGGGCATTTCCAGCATTTTGGGGGAGGGGGGTTTGCCATAAATCTTTGCATTTTGAGAATAGATATGAGCCCAAACACATTTAGAAAGGCAAATGACTGAGGCTTTCAAATGAACTTTTGAGCAATTTTTCCACCCATCTATGGCCACCTTTTTAGAAGTGATCCGAGCGGCTATACACTTTTGCAGAGCGTGGATGGGGGTCTTCCTCTGGCTGCTTCCTGCCACCATTACTAAGCTCTCCCGAGTGATCGGGGGGCCAGGGATCATTGCTGTTCAGTGTGCTTAGGAGAGACATGTTCATCCATACCCGCCTCCCCTCATATAGGAAACCAGAAATGGTGAGGATTGTGTCACTTCCGGTTTCAGTTTGTGGTTCACAAGCCATTACCGGCTGATATCGCATCCGACAAACCAATCTCCATTTAATCAGATGCTTTGGAGGCCAGCGGAGAGATATGGTGTCTAACAGAGCCTAGAGATCTCCATGAAGAGGACCTGTCATGGCCTATGATATCACAAGTGTAAGGGAAAATGGAGCAGCCATTTTAGATATAAATATGAAATACATTGGTATTGAATTAGATGGCCTAACAACCTATTTCCCTCTCCTGCTGGCTCAACATTTGGCACTTCACTCCTACTTCCAGTTCAGCATCATTCACACCACCTATTGTCTACAAGATTATTATCACAGCCTTTGAAGACCTGTTAAACCCAAAGGACACTGGAAGTAACAATAACATGTAGATAACTATTCGCATCTCAATGAGTTACACCAAAGATACAGATGACTCTTCAAAGAAAGATCAGATAGCTAGGTACCACCCACTGTAGAGCATATAAATTGTATTAGAGGGCCCTAGTTAGATAGAGCATAACTTTGAATCCAACACCATGTATTGTTCTGCTCTCCCTGCATGGAGGTCTAGCTACATGCTTGTATAATAAACATCTACTTTTCAATCCGGCTTCAGCAGTCAAAATGTTACTGAAACCCATGTGTTTTGGGTTTCCCCGTCAATTTGGTCCTTCGAGCCGGAAAGGGAAACTCTACAGACATCGTTTAGACACAGAAGGACGGCACAACCTGGGAAGTCATCTCTGCTGGCAGTGGTAGGCTAACTTTCTGCTTACTATGATTCCCCTTGTGCTGTGCCTTTTTCTGTAAAGTCGATGTTGTGGAAAAGTACCCTTTTGAAGAACCTTGACTGTTGAAATTTTTTTATTTTCTTTTTACTTTCCATACTATCTGTTACTTATTTCTGTCCTTTTGCATGAATGTGTTCTGCTGAATGATTTGCCCTATTTCAGGTGCAATGTGTGGTTAGGTAGGATCTCTGCAGTTCCTGTTACCGGGCGACTGGGCAGGTCAGGGATCGGGTCTTCTGACTCAAAATATCTTGAGGTATGACTGATAAGGTACTAAGTGTGGTGGGGCCATGTGGTCCATTGCCATGGGTGACAGGTTGCTTAAAAAACAGCACTGCTTGAAACATTAGTACAGTTTTGATTGATGAAGCTTTCTTCTTTTTTTCTCTTCTGCGTGGCTCTCCATAAAGTCACACCATAAGTAGAGGAACTGTCTTTTCTATTCTACAGAAGTGTCTATAAACTGATGTGGAAGACTTTTTAGGGAAACAAAGCTGTCAGATACTATACTTTCTCTAAAAAGTTCTATAATATTTTCCTATTGAAATTTTGGTTGCTTTGGTTGTACTGTATTGATCTCTTTATGCGCTGCCATGTGTTTTACATTTAAGTGGACTGTCTCTCTTTTTGTAGAAAGAAGTATTTTTTTTTTTTTTTTTTTTTTACATTCTTGAATTGTTTTACTCTGTATAACTGAATCCCCTCAGCCTATGTGACTGAGGTGTCCCTGTTCAGTCTGTGTGGCTGATTTATGCATAGTATAGTCTGGTATATATCCTTGGCCAGGATTGGGGGCCAGATATACGGTTCCTGCTATTATCTAGGTATATCGTATCTTTGCATATGATCGTGGGGTCCTAGTAATAGATGAATTCTGACATTATCTAGGTATATCGTATCTTGCATTTGATCGTGGGGGCCTAGTAATAGATTAATTCTTGAGGAAGTCTCACCACCGTGTGAGATGGGGAATTGTACCACCGTGTACACCCCAAATGGGTATCTGTGTGACACCACTGGGAGCTCCTCCTGGATTGCCAAAGTACATGATATATAACTTTGGAACAGGAGTGGCTGAATCCCTCAAGGAATGGAACCAAGGCACACGGGTTTAGTACCCCTAGAAGGGAAATTTCACCTTAAACTCTTGAAAGAATGTTAAAAAAAAAAAGGGGAAATAATGAGATCTATATATAGATTTGAGGTACAGTCCAGAAAAAATAAAAAAATAAGAGAGAATGCAGCCTTATTAGAGAAATGTGCCCATATTTTTGTCTAGAATTTAAGCAAGCTAATTGTGAGAGTATGTTGTTGTGATAAGATGTGTGAGATCCATGGATTGTATGTTGTATTGTCTGGGATGACTGTATTAATGTGCCTAAAGTGCCCTGTCAGCAAAATATTTGACAATACTGATTCAATATCAGTGGCATAATGATTTGTTTTGTGTTTGTTACTTATGTTTTAAGGTGATGTGATGTTGCACGTAAAGGTAACGAGTCAATACCATGTTGGTCATGGCAACATCTAGAAGATAAACACATTTTGATCTTAAAATTACTAAATTTTGATTTTTGACTTTTAGAAGTTTAAACAAATTGAGACATGATTGGGGTAACTAATCACTTAAAATCGTAAAGCTATAAGTGTAATATGCAGAAGTTTTGCACTTTCCATTTTAGGAATGTGATAAATTTAATGTAGGGAAAAAAAACAAAAAACATGTAAAATTGGTTTGGACATTTAAGCCACACCCATTGCCGTTATTAAAATTGATAAAAAGTCAAGGGGAATATTAAAAGAATTAGTGACATGTAAAAAGCATTTTCACTGATCTTATTTAAAGTTTAAAAATCAGGAGTGCTGTCTCATATGTTTAAGGTGCTGACAGCCCACCGAGTGCTGACCCCCCTTTTTCTTTAACACAGGTTAATTGCATGGTTTGTGAATGAGAACAGCTGTATGGTCATGCAAATTTACTGAGCCAAGTGAACTCTAAAAGGAAATCAGATGTTAATAGTGAATTGTTATGTGTATTCACTATCTTGTGTTTGTTTGTTTTTTAGAAGATACAGTTTTGGAAGTTTCCAGTGTGTTCAGTATGGTGAAGTATAACTCTTGCACACGAATGGTAGCTTACTAAAAGGTTTACATTGAGCTGCTCATTTTTAACCATGGTGCATAATAATAATTTTTTTCTTAATGGTATACCATAAACAAAATCCACGTGGTAATAATTAATTTGACGTCAATAATTTTTGGTATTAGAAAAGTGCACTGTTAGAACAACTAAGAGAACATTTTAAAAGTATGTACTGTATGTTTTGTTGTTAGATCTTTAACCATTGGTTTATTAGGAGGAAAGTGTCATGTTTGTTACTAAATGTAATTGATGCTTATTCCTCAGATTAGATCAATGCCTTGGTTGGACTTCTTTCAGGCTTTCAGAACGGAAGATCACAACCTTCATAAAAAAAAAAAAAAAAATCAACCAATGGAAGCATTGTTCCAAATTGTTTTCTTCCTTGTTTTATTAGTCTGTTTTCTTTTGTAAATACTTAAATGTTTCACCCCCATTAGCTGATATCGGTGTAGTTGGTTAAGTTTGTACCTTCTTTGGAAGTTCCTAGTTGCCTATTTATTGGGTGTTAGATCTTCTTTGTTGTGTGTTCTGATCTAACATGTATGGGCTCTGGTATTAACGAGTTCAACACTCTAAGGGAGGTCCCCAAACCAACCAGACAAAGCCAGAAATCCCCTGATACCAGTGACAATAGAACTGAGCATTTTCTATCTTATAAAGTTTTTATATTATTGCGAAATGAAAGTTTGACTATTGAGTTGAATAATTGTTTCTCTATTTTAACACCTATAATATCCTAAGAAATACAATTCATGTATGTTAGTGTTACTATATTGATTGTTAAGCTCAGTTAGATATTGTCAAGATTTTAAATTAAATCTATGTCGGGGTCTTCAGCTTTTCTTCAGATCTGTCTCCTCTATTTCCAAAGAGCAGCAGGGGTATGCTGGTACATGTAGTTCCATGACTTTAAATTATAAGGTTCTGCTGTTGCCTATTGTCCCACAAGACTTGTGTTTAAGGCTGCTTAACCTCCTGCTGATGATTTAATGAACCCAGCCAGGCCATCTCTTCTCATTCTAATGTGGCTCATTGCCTCAGGCTTTACACCTTAAAGATCCTAGCAGATTGTCTCTGTGTCTCCGAATGTGTTTCAATCCTGTTTCCTGTTTGGTGTCACCGTACATCTCTATCTGCTCTTAGAGACTCCTGTTTGTTTGCTTGCTTTACTACCTACTCCTAGTTTTCTGTTCCCAGTGTCTGTGTGTTTCTATGCATGTCAGCTTGAACTGAGCTCCCTACTGTCCAGTGATCCCTGTGCCTCATCACTGCAAGGGGTTCTTATTTATCAGTTAGTAATTCCCAGTAGCTTCCTGCCTGGGTGAGTACGAGAACCGCAACCTGGGGACTGTCTGCAGCAAACCCATCTCTACCTTCAAGAGCTCTGGAGAAGACAAGGCAGTTCCTTAGACTCTGCGCCTCGGCCCTTACAAGGGCCCTCGCCCTTGTTGCATGTGCGGACATGCTGTGTTCTCCCCAGATGATACTGTTGGGTATCCTTCCTGTCTTAGAATCCTTGATATATCAGCTGTATCCTGTGTGCCTGCATTCCCTGTGAGCCCTAATCCCCAGTGCTACAAGTGTTTCTTACTAGCATTTTGTGTCCTGCTTGATTTTAAGACCAGTGCCCCAGTGCTGAACTGTCCTCCTGCCATTCTTCTAAGTCCTGTATTCTGTGCTCTCCAAGTCTCCTGTCTCTGTGCTTACATGTTCCTGGTCACTGATCCCAGCCATACATGATAGGCCCTTTTTAAGATGGCTGATTGTTTATGATTGAATTATGAATAGTGTAGTTAAGTTTGGATGACGACTGAGTAACACATTATACAAAGTGAGAATGGTTTCTCCTCGTATTAAGATGTATTTCTTTTCTTCTAGGTCTTATTGTCTCTATAACACAGATTTACTTTGGCAGAAAAATAAAAACGTCATGGCTTCATGGGCATTTTTGTTAAATACCTAATGTTGGACTAGCAATCTGAATGACGCCATCTTCAAAAATATCCTCCCTTATTCCTGGACTTCTTGACATCAGCCACAAACAACAGTGATGGAGAAAAGTGGGTTCAAAACTTTTGAGTATCTGAAGAACATTTCCACTTATCATTTCAGCTGTCCATGAATAGAAGTCAAAGCTCAATTTGCTATAATTGCAGCAGATCTGCACACCTACCGGAAGTTTCTTGTCATGTGGACTGCGATGGTCCTGAAGAAAATATTATGTATGAACATTGTACGAGTTCTTAGGTGTTGCAGGACAGTCTTATGGAGGACTAGCTGTCAAGGATACATTGGAGGAATCAACTACAGACTTGGCGTTCATAAACAGTTAGCCCAACACAGTTTTTTTTAGACTTTTTGATTTTTTAATTTTGTTTAATGTTTTGCATTTTTCAGCCTTTGTGAAGCAAAATTAGATTTTTCTGCAGAAGTAAATTGGATGTATATATCAGGAGAAATATGAACTAGAAAGAAATATTAGGCAAACAAAGTGAGATGTGTGAGAATTTAAAGGAGGGGAGGAATTGTAAAGTAAATATGTTTCTCAAATTTCTTTTTATGAAGGGATAATTGTTTGGACAATATGATGTCCAAGAGGAGGGATTGTAAGGGAAAATGGAGCAGCCATTTCTAGATATAAATATTGATTTAGTTCTTTATCTCTCTCTATCCTTGTCTTGGTCTTCACAATGACACAGTTACAATGAATAGAGCTTTATACAGCTGTGTGATTGTTTTAGGGCTTTATGCATAGATGCATGTACTCCTCTCAAACTTTTTAATGCCCATGACCAGACTTCTTTGACATCCTGCTAAACCCAAAGGACAATGGAAGTAACAATAACATGTGTACTATTCGCATCTCAATGAGTTACACCAAAGACACAGATGACTCTTCAAAGAAAGATCAGATAGCTAGGTACCACCCACTGTAGAGCATATAAATTGTATTAGAAAGCCTTAGTTAGATAGAGCATTTTCTTTGAATCCAACACCATGTATTGTTCTGCTCTCCCTGCATGGAGGTCTAGCTACATGCTTGTATAATAAACATCTACTTTTCAATCCGGCTTCAGCAGTCAAAATGTTACTGGAACCCATGAGTTTTGGGTTTCCCCGTCAAAGACCTATGCTGGGGCTCTGGCTGGGAGGAGGGGGTCACATCATGTTGTCAGCTCTGGGGGCAGGTCTGCCATCTGCACCCCTGTCCTTCAGGAGGAGGAATTTGGTGCAGCTCAGATGGGAAGGTGGGGGTGCTCCCCCGGTCAGGAAGTTGGTGGTGGACAGGATTTTGGAGATGGGGTTTAGGGCAGATGACATCTTCGCCTTGATCAGCCCTGTAGGATCCTATGAATATGATCTGTCCTTTGTGCGCCCCGAGTCTCTGGATATATTCTGGGAGAAATATGAACACATGTATAAGGGTCTGCCAGAGTGGAAGGGACTTGTCCCAAAGGTTGTCTCACGCCAACCTCTAGTGAAGACGGTCACCATTCTAGTACGGAATGAGTCAATTCCTTCTGCTGACTTGGCTGTCTGGCTGAGGAGATTTGGGGAGCTACTTACACCCCTGAAGAAGATTGTGGATGAGAGAGGGATATGGACTGGTGGGTGGTCGGTGCAGATGAGGCTGTAAGTGTGTGGGAATGTGGTCCAGCATCTGCCCTCCTCAGCCTTCATTGGGAAGGAAAGGATTATGGTGTTCTACCCTGGACAGCCCAAGCTCTGCAATAAGTGCGGTTCTCGGGGTCACTTGGCTGAAGTGCTCTCTGTGTCAGGATCTGGGGCATCTGGTTCTCGGGGTCACTTTGCCTCCTCATGTCCAGAGATGAAGTGCTCTCTATGTCAGGATCTGGGGCATCTGGTTCTCGGGGTCACTTCGCCTCCTCATGTCCAGAGATGAAGTGCTCCCTATGTCAGGATCTGGGGCATCTGGCTAAGGATTGTAACATCATCAGGTGCAATCTGTGTGGTAAGGTTGGCCATTCATACAACCGGTGCCCTGAGGCCATGCATAACCAGTCAGCTTTGGTGGAAGAGATTTTTTTGTCTGGACGTGGAGGAGGCAGAGGAGATGGGGGCTGTGCCAGGGGTCCCCAATGTCTCTGTCCCTGTGGTCCCAGTGTCTGATGATCCATCCAATGTGTCATCTCCTTGTGTTGTGCCCCCTGAGTCAGTGTCCATGGATGTTGTGTCTGATCCTCCTGTGTCAGTTTCCCCAGAGGTAGTGGGGGCTGTGGAGGAAGCTGGACCAATGTGTATGGTTGCACCGACCCCCACTCCTCCTGCTTTTTTCCCTCCATAAATCACAGGGGTGAGCTATGTGAGAACATCCTTTGTGAGATGACTTCCCATTAGTGACCCTTTGTAGCAAACACCCTGCTGTATCAACTGATTTGCTTGTTGCCTTGCAACAGCCGTATATGGCAAGTTTGCGGACTCTCCCTCCCACGGACACAGATGTTACCCACATGCCCTCCTGAGGATTTCACCCCTTCCTGACCAGGCCATTTATAGCATTAAAGCAATGCGTTACTTGAACTGACAATTGTGTGGTCATGCAACGCTGGTCCCAAATGAAATGTAAATCCTTTGTATCCCAGAATTTGAGCTTTCTTTTGGAGTTATTTTGTCACCTGTGTGTTTTGTAATTACTTGCGCTAAATCACCCCAGCCATTCACTTTTGTGACTCAAGCAATATTTCTCCCTTTTTGGGATTAAACATGTCCATTTCTGTAGTGCAAAATGTATTCTGCTCCATGTCTTTGCTTCCTAAAATCACAATACGTGTAAATTATTTTGTTGCTGTGAATGTTCGAGTGTCTACAAATGACAGAATAGATCCTGTTTTAATGGGGTTATTTGTATTAGTAATGGTGGGGAGCAGCAATTTATAGCGGGACTGCGGCGGACATTCTTGGTACTGGGGGGAATTAACTTGCTGTCCCTGACATCCCCAGTGACACCAATGCAGTGATCACTGCTGACCAAAAAGACTGGCACTGTACTAATGGCACTGGGCAGGAAGGGGTTAACATGTAGGGCGAGGAAGGGTTACCTGTGTGCTGTTTTACTCTGTGCTGTGTCTGTGTGCTTCACTGTAAGGACACTGATCAGGATCGCTTTGCTATGCACATCCATCCAAAGCAGTATGCACAAGCTGACAGGGAGGAGAACTGTCTGGTTTACATGCAGTTATCCTCCCCATCAGCGGGCACAGCCGAGTCATCAGTAGCAAGGACCCAGGGATTGACAGCCGAGGAAAAATGGCAACACGGCCAAGGTACGAGCACCCATGATGCCCTGTAGCAGGATATTGGGTAGAGGGTGGGTGCCAAGCATTGGTCGCCATTTTAGCCAGTGTGTAGTCAACATGACAAGTTGTCCTGGCCAATCAAACATTACATGAAGAAATGCTGTGGCTTTGGGCAAGAGAGTGAAGAGGAAGTAGAACAGCCGGCCAGTTGGGCCTATTGTCTGTGCCACCTGTAGATTTCTGAAGGAAAAAACCTCTGCTAGGGATCTAAATGTGTTTATTTTTCTTTCAGCTGATTAACTGCTGGAGGGGAAGGCAGATGGCGACCCTGGGAAACCTGTTGTGATTGGCTGTCTGATGTCACAGGTGGGTTTGGAAAAGTGATCTTAACAATTGTTCCAAACTGCAATAATAAACATGTAAGACTAATGCCGGCCATAGACGGGTTGAAAATCAGAAAATTTTTATAACGTTGCTGATAACGTCGACCGATTGAATGACCAGTGTTTCTTTTTTTCTTTCTTTTAAGATCAGCCAATTTTCGACCCGTCTAAGGACTGCTTTACCTGCTCTGAACAGCCGCTTGCCACAGAGCAGCCAAGATCATTCATTTAGCTGCTCCCATGCCAGCATTCCTTGGCCCCTCTCTCCTGTCCATTGCTCCCCGAACAAGCACCTTGTTTTGGTGTGATCCCAAGAACACTCCTTCATGAGCCACGTAGACCAGAGAGGCAAGCTTTTCAAGCGCATCATGAAATCAGGATGGGGCTCCACTTCAAGTAAGCATTAGTGTGCCTGGGGGAGGGGGGGACCTTTGGCCTTTCCAAACACAGTAGATGCTCCAAGAATGTTTCCTTCAACTCTTGAAATGGTTAAAAAGGAAAGACCCTCTAGATAGCCTGCACTGAGAATTGACTGTCATGATGACGTGTCAATGATTATTTGCTCTCATTTTTCAGGAGTGGTACTGCTTGCGGTTGAAGCTGGTAGAAATCCACCATCACGTCCTCCACTCACCTTCACTTGTGGCCAGTGGATATTTTGTGGCCCCAGGCAAGAACTGGCATCGAGGACCTTCATAAAGACCCTGGCATGCCAGAGATGGTTTGGAAGCAGCACAGCAATTTGACCATCCCTTTCCTCTATGTTGGTTTTAGGGGTGCAGAATTGCTTCTCGTTGGTGAACGGACTGTCGCCGGATATCAGAGTCCCCATATTTTCAAGATATGTTTTAGCCATGTTGGCTTATTTTTATGTTGAGTCAATTAAAGACTATTTTTTGTTACCTTAAAAAAGTGTCAGATCCTCTTGATTGTATTCCCGAGACTTCAGATGGCCAGATAATATGCAATGTGAGGAAAAGTCAGTGCAATGTCCTCCACAAGTAGCTAAAGTCTGTCATAGGAGGACCTACCAGAACAATGCATTCATTTGGAGTGGGCCAGGCCCATACAGTACATCATGGAGGTTTGCTATGAAGGAACATTCACGTTTGGATACTTGAGCTCATGTGGTTTGTTTCCAAATATTTCTGCCCATTGCAGCGTATTGACTATTGCAGCTCAATAAAGATCAGGCATACAGAAAAGTGTACCTTGTCCATAGAATAGCCACTGGGAGGTCCTATCTGGGCACACAGATCTGGCCTATGCATAATTGTGGAAAATGCCAATTCGGATGCTTTATAATATGAAGGGGTCAGTTCACGCTTGCTTCAGGGGAAACATTACAACCAATTTTGTTATTTTTCATAGGAAAACGTGGCCGATCCCTAGATGCATTGAGGTACATAGCAGAGGTTCAAGATACTCCATAGAAGAACTTATTGTTCTTCCTAACTATACAGGTGGGACAGACACAAGCATACACCCAGGGCCACTGTTAGATATCACGGGGCCCCATACAGCATACCTGACAGGCCCCCACCACCAGAGAAAATATCCAAATTATATATATGGTAAAAATACACAACATTTTCTTCATGGACACAATCACAAACAAATTCCTGTTCAATCCAAATGATAAACCTGTACTGAGTTAATAAATCAAACGTTGTGTAATTGAGGGCTCATTCACATGGGTGCTGTGGCCTGTAGAGTGTGAATCAGTGTTTGGTTTTTGTGGCTGTCGCCATTAGCATGCAACCTATGTTACACTATGGGAATGCTGCAGATCCTAATTTGACAAGCATATGGTTGCAGGTGTACAGCCCTGAACACAGACAGTGAGCATTCAGGGCCACTTCCCCACACCTTCACACTTGTCAGATTAAAACCTGTGTTCATACAGCTGCTGTGCCCCCATAGTGTAACAGGTGGCTCTAGCCACATAAACAACCCACTCATTCATGCTGTACAGGTCAGAGGACCTGTGTGAATGTGGCATTTTGTGTTTGTTATATTTATTTTTTCCCAAAGCCCATTGAATTCAATGGGCTGCTTAACATGTGGAAACATGCCACAATACTGCAGGCATGTTATTTTCCAAGTGTGTTGCACCTAGCCGCACAGTAGTGTGGTGCCATGCGTTTTTGTGGCTGTGAATGGGGCTGTTTTTAATAGACGTGTGTAGGTGCAACAACGTTTTCATCATGATACCTGCGCACATCTACAGAGGGCATTGCATTTCTTTGCTGTGCTGGAAAATGTGTGTTCTTGCATGCGTTTCTGCACCACCAAAGGTGTGAACAAGTCCTAAGGGCCAGTTCACACTATAGAAACAGTCTAGATGTGTTCCTGATGGGTTTTTTCATGCCCTTTTGGCATGCATGTTTAGTGTGTTCCAGTACATTTTGGATGCGTTTTGGACATGTTTACATTGCATTTTTGTATCCCTTCCACTTATTTTTTTCTATTTTCTTTGTATTCAATGTAGTTAGGGACATGTGCGTTTTAGTACATTCAAGGACGTTTCAATGTGTTCCAGTACAGTTCTGTGCAGAAACAATGCAGCGTGGTCAACTTTGTTTACAGCACCTGCAATGCACTGAAAATGCAAGCGCTGATGTGAACTATCACATTGATAACCATATAACCTTCTTTCTGTGCGTTTGTGATGCCGAAAAAGCAACTGAAACACATGTAGTGTGAACTGGCCCTAAAGGTTATTAGAGGTCAGGGAACAGGACTGACCAGGAATTGTGAATTCAATCAGACTAGTGGTGAGATACAATCAGCAATTGTATAATAATGTGAGATCTGAGCTGTAGCTGATAGAAAATGAGACACATTCACTTGATCAGTAAATAGATAGTTAAAGAGTGGGGCGGTGATCCATAGATTTGCATATGGGACAGGTGATGATGGGGTGGGGGAGGGGGTCAAGCTGTATAAGGAGACAGATTTAAAAGAGAAAAAAGTTACAATGAAATATACACAGCATGAAACTTGCACATTTCCTAATTGGCAGAAGAACAGTACATAGGTAACATTCATCCACTTTCTAGTCATTAGGCAAAATCATAATTGATTGATCAATATTCCTGCCACAACCCAGAAAATTGATCTCCATTTTTTTGGGATGTTGCCAAGACTGAGATTAGAACCCATGACCCAAGTGCTGTAAGTTCTGAGCTCTAACCACTAAACCACTGTGGGAGACACAGTTTGAGCTACAATGTAGAATAGTTACATTGTTTAAAAATGATAGAGCGAGCGCTGGTCAAATGATATAGACTACTAAAATGGTATTACACAAAATAAATATAACCACGAACAGTAGTGCATGAACTCGTGAAAGGTCATCCACCCCTGTGACAGTGTACTACACTATTGAGCACCTTTCTGGCTCCTGTGGCTGAGCTAATTCCTCCCCAGGACCATTTGGGCACCCACCCTGATGGATGGATGGATGGATGGAGCTGGATGACTAACCCATAGCTGCCAGCATACCGCTGCACCCCCAGATGTGTGATGTGTATAACCCATACACATTAATACTTTTGTTCTGGTGAGTGTAGACCAGTCCCAAGGGTGGTTTACCTTTCACAAGTTCATGCACTACTGTCCGTCACGGAGAGACCACACGTGCCATTCATAGGCACTCTCTGAGTTGGTACTCTCACACCAAGGACATTCCATTATTCACGAATGATTCTATGAACTTATTTTAGCACCATTTACAATTTTACATCATTGTTGCAATTCTTTGCACTTTTTGGTTTTTACATGCGTTCATTATTGATCACATGCATTTATAGCGCTGCACTTGTCTTTAACATAGAATAGTTATGTGATTAAAGAGAATGAAGATATATAATTATATTGGGAAATTAGAAGTATATAAATTATTTGAGATATAAGTGTGAAAATGTTTAACATTTGAAAATAGAATGTATGACATTCATTAGTAAATGCATTACTTTCCTGATCATTTTGGAGAAACAGCAAAAAAAAAAAAAAAAAAAAAAGAAAATTCTAATACAGGTGTACTATTTATTACATTCTAAGGATTCTCTTTTGCTATCAGAAAAAACGCCAACATTAATAAAGCCCGCGCTTGTGCGCCATCTAGCGAATATATCCGGTATTGCACCTAAAATGTGCTAGACGGGATACCACATTCACTAATGGCAAAGTAGACACTCGTTAATGGGCTTGCTAGACGCTGCTCAGATGACTGATTGATTGACCGGAGTCTGCCTGAATGGTCAGACTCTGCTGATAGACTCACATCTTAGTGAATCAGGGCCCTTCTGTCTGCTGGGAGACACAGCAATGTCTCCTCTCTACTTCCTCCCAACTCACCTCAGCCAGAGCTTCCTTTCTGTACCTGACATCACTTCCTAACTGTACCTGACATCACTTCCTGTCTGTACCTGACATGACTTCCAGTCTGTACCTGACATCACTTCCAGTCTATACCTGACATCACTTCCTGTCTGTACCTGACATCACTTCCTGTCTGTACCTGACATCACTTCCCGTCTGTACCTGACATCACTTCCTGTCTGTGCCTGACATCACTTCCTCTCTGGATAGAAGGGAGATCACCTGGTGGAGCTCAGAGGAACTACAGCTCCAAGAAATGTCTCATAGTTTGAATCTTGTTGTTTCCAAGTGTTCTGGAATGTCCATGTCCATGTCTGGCAGGTTCCAGGACTTTTCAGAGTGGCAGTGAGGTGATGACTCCAGAACACTCTCTGGGTTCCATCACCAGGCACTGCAATTATACCCGACTGCTGGGAGCCGGCATCTCCTTTCCTACAGTGAAAGTATAATTGTGACATCAGCAGAGAGGCAGAGGGAGGGTGGGATCAGGTAAGTACCACCACTGACCACCAATGCTGGGCTGGGGGTACACTTTGTTCTCACTGACACCAACAATGGGGCTTATTTTATCTCACTGACACCAATGATGGATGTCAAGGAAATCATGCCCACGGTGACTGGGTAACTGGAGTGAGATCCTTGATTGGTGGAGAAGTAATGAGGGTGGGGCTTTTTCTGAATTCTCTAGAATTCTCATCTGCTGACAATTGATGGACTGATCTGAATTCTGTGTGAAATATATCTGGTTGTTAATGATTGGCTGGAAATCAGGCGGTCACACCCCTAACCGATGACTCCTCAGCTGTCGGCAGGTTTCCCCACTGACAGCTGAATGTCCACAAAAGAATTGTCAGCAATTACAAATTGTGGAAAACCCCTCAGAATGTCTCTGAGAAGAAATGATATTTTATCTTCTCTCCAACTCAGACTATATATGTCTTAGACGTAAGAGGCCCAAAATCCCGAGTCCCTGTCAGGTCTGAGCTCCAGCCGGATACAATCACCTTCTCCACTCACATAGTTTGCTTTTGTAAATGAAGTGAGTACAGAATTGAGGAAAGCGAGGACACCCGGCAACAATGGGATTCTGTCCTATCTCCTGCACCCGGAGCAAATGAACAACATGTACCAGCCTTCCCAGCCCCATCAATGTACACTGTGGAGGCATCTTGTATGTAGACTCTGGATTCAACAAACCAGCAGCCTGGCCATTCAGGAACGTACCATTGTTCAGCTCTGGGGGGGAACAAACATCTCTCATGGAAAGGAGCTCTGGGGAGTCAACAGACCAATCTTTCATCTATACATATGTTTCCATCTATCCACATCACTCCATTCTTTTTCTGGACAAAACCATTATAAATATCAGCGACAGATTTACAAATCTAGGATTTTACAATGAGAACACAATGTCACAAGGGATCTATAAAAGATTTTATCCGGACACAAGATCCCATTGTAAGAAAGGAATTCTGAATATGAACAGCGACTGTTATGTGGGATCCCATTATATTCAGTGCGGGGAAATGTATCTTTTATATTTTACTGAAACCTTAGATAATAAATGACATTTATGTCCCAGAAATTAACTTTACTGTATTTTTAACTGAAATTGTACCTTTCATAAATCATTGCACTAATATTGTGTAAAATAATAAAACTCAGAAAACATCAGAACTACTAACAATTTATCCTCTAGTGTGTCTGCTGTTGTGCAGAAATATATATAATATTTGGGGGTTTTAAGTAATTTTAAAGTAGAAATTATTTTTAAAACTTGTAAACAAAAAAATTTAAAATGTCTCCAGGACTCCATGGACCCCTTCATTCCACACAGTCCCCAGGAACCGGGAAACCACAGAGAAACCAAGTGTCCCCCGACTTCCTCTCCAGGCTGGGATGTCGCCCTGGTTGGGGGCCCCCTACAGTAGAAGAAGCAGACTGCACCTGCCTACATCTTCTTTATGCTTTGTCTGATCAGGATGGCGGTCATTTCTCCCTGAACACGGAGCCCCCTAAACACGAGGTAAACGTGGTGCAGCATTGAGCCTCGTCCAGCTGTAGTGTAGACTTTGACAGGCTGCAGGCAGCGGGGCTGGACGCTGTACCTGTGCCTACCAGGTGTATTATAATGCCAGCATTGCACCCACAGGGGCTGGACCCCCCATGTACAAGGGGCCTAAGAGATACCATCACCTGGTGTCCCATTCCACCAGACCCCTATAACTGGAAGAGGACATGTTTGGGGGGATGTCTTGTAGAAGAACCCAGACCACGGTATTGTGTGATGAAATTATAATTCAACTTTATTAAATGTGACACTTTAACAACAGAAGAAAAGAAATAGATTGTTTACATTTCAAGGATCTATTTATACTGTTTATATCATCTATGCTAAGAAACTGATTAACATATGACACACCCTTAATTAATACCAGCCCCGCCCACTTATGTGACCCTCTAAACATCCAAATCCCCAGAAGACACTTTTATCTTTTATCCACAACAAGCTGATTGGGTACAAGAGAACCCCGAGCCCCTCCTACTCATTCCCACACAAGTCCATGTCACCATCTACAAGGTGAGAGGACCTGAAGGAGAACAAGACCATGACCACCAGGACCATCGCCTGACTGAAGCCATGCTCACATTTCTTTCTAATGCTGCTTCTATGGTCTCCTCAGATACGGATTTGTCAGATGTACATTAGTGGAACCCTTTCACTCCGGCCAACGTAAGGTTTCCATCAGCAGCAGCACGGCCTTATAGCAACAGCACCCGGGGGTTGTCTACATTTGTTAGGTCAACTGTCAGCTTTCTGGTGGAAGTGATTCAGCCGCACTGAAGGTCCTCCCCCCACCATGTATACCGGGCTCAGATGTCCCTCCTGCAAGCCCAAGACAGACATGGTGGGTGTCAGTGGTGAGAGCAGAAGATCATCCAACATCTGATCTCTGATCTCCCCTTCAGTGAATGGATGTGGGAGGTGGGAGATTATGTCATTTCTGGGTTCAGCGCTTTCATTCTCCAGTCACTATGGTTTGGGAAGGAGCTGATTAGGGATGATCTGTGCTTGATCAACTTTCTTGGGGTACAGAGGTGACATTAGGGATCTAATAATGTTCTGATGTCTCTTTAAAAAGGACCTGTGACCAGAAATATGTATCACAGGGGGCTATCAACCCCCTATATGATAGAAGCCATGTTAGGTGAAAAAAGAGTTGAAAAAAAATTAAACCCTATAAAAATTTAAAAAAACAAAACAAATTATACGACACATTTTATATATCATTGCACAAGTGAGAGTGAGAACAATCATTCTGAGGCCATCGTTCACGGGTAACTATCTGAACTGATAGCCTATAAAGGCTCTTAAAGCGTCACCTTTGAGCAATTTTTGGTACTGAAGTTTGTCACCATTTCACAAGTACGCACAATTTGTAAAGTTTGACATGTTTGGTATCTATATACTTGATGCCAACCCCATATTTTATATTTCACCAACCAAATTGGGTCATATATTGTGTTCTTTGTGCACTAACATTATCTTTTTTTACAGAAAAAAAAATTGATAAACAGCTGTACTAATATTCTGTGACATGAAAAATGGCAACTACCGCCATTATATTCTCCAGAGTCTCTGCTTTCAGAAAATAAAAGAAATGTTTGGGGGTTTAACTAATCATATGGCCTAAAATGTGAATTTAACTAAAAACAAAAGCAAAATAAACTCTGGCAGTGAAAGAAAATACAGCAATATATAACATTTCAAAATCAAAACTATGATAGCAACTAATGGCTTAAGAAGCAAACCCACCATATTACTCAACCAGGTTCCAACTAAACCCACCCAAAACATTGGATCCCACCTCCTCCCACCCAGGTTCCTGTTGGAACTCCTTTACCTTGTGTAGATATCCCCTTCTGAGATCCTCATGATCTAATATAAATGTACAACACTCTCCATCTGACATCATTTGTAGACTCCACCTTGGTCTTCCAAGAGATAGTCAGCTGCCATGCAGTTCTGTGACACCACCTTAGGTGGTGGAGCCACTTCTGCTGTCAGCTCTGCTATAACATCAATGGTGTCATTGGTTACCTGATCTGTGACTCCAGTACTTCGGTCCATCTTACTTATCTTAGATTCCCCATCCCGTCTATGAAGGGCTCACTGCATAAAGCAGCTCCAATCCAGAGAAAATGTTTCTTCTCACTGGAAGGCCAGGGGAGTATTGGGAGAAATTGAGGTTTCCCTTACAGATATGGGGGAGGGGCAACATAACCTCAAGTACAGCTATGGGTGGAATTGAAGGGAAGACATTTTAGGGTGCTCCTTCCACACAAGAAGCAAATGTTATCTGGAAGGACTAGGAATCCATTGGACCAATGGGGATTAAACATTCTGCAATTACATTGAGAAACCATGAAATGTTACTGGCCTGTGATTGGCTCTCCTATTGTTAGTGAAGTAAATGAGACTCCCCTTGTCGGTGCCATTAATGGAATTAAATGTTTCTTCCAAATCCAAAAAGGTGACCCCCTTGGGTAAGTACCCATCCTACTATTCCTGATATGAGGTTGTAGTCCCTGCTATACAGGAAACATGTGGGCAATCATTTACACCTTTTACAGCAGGACAGTAAATATCAGAACACAATTCAAACATCAGACCAACAGCAGGAAGTCTGCTAACTGAATGTGTAATGCAATCTGTCATTAGCATTCCCAGAGTTCCCTCTGCAACATAGTTGTATCAGCTGTTGGTCCTGTCTGTAGATCTGTTATTTCCCCACCTTCTGCAACAGGGTGACAACCCTGATCATTCTGCAGGAACATTACACAGCAGCGTTGTCACCCTGTACAGGGAAGTCTTAGATAGATTATAAGTAAGACACACAACAAGTAAAGTCCAACTCCAGCTAACGCTTCTTCAGCAGTTACAGCAACAGGATTTCTATAAGGTTCAACCCCCCATATGAATGGAAGATGACAGTTGTAAGCACCCCCAGCAGTGTTATATGGTGTTTCCCAACCCCCCTAACTTTCATTTTTGCCAAATAGCTTGGCCTTCTACAGGAAGCAGAAAAAATCAGATCTACTGAGATGGTCAACAGGTAATAAAAATATTACAAGGGGAGACTTGGAAAAACATAAAACGTTTATGCTAATGACAGATTGCACCATTTATGTAATTATTGATTTTGCCCATTGTTACACTTTAGTGCCGATGTCTTAGCATTTCCAGGAATAATTAGTGCTCTTTGCTAACTTTGCCCCAAAAAGGGATCCGTTCATTCAGAGTCATTAAGGTGAACCCCAATAAGAGGAATTTCAGGCTCCCAGAAGAAGTGGTAGGAATATGACCGCACACTTAGCACTTTGTAAGTTCAGATCTCTTGCAGTTGTACCGTGTGAATAGTTTATGGAGATGAGCAATAGCTGGACAAAAAAAAAAGATAACAAGGACATCCAATCATCACCTGATAGGATCACTTTTGAGAAAACCAGATGAAACATAAGTGGTCAGCTGGGAGTAGGTGATACTGTTGAATATGTCCCCTAAAACAGCATTAACTCCGTGTTGGAAGGCCTACACCAGCTTAAGAAGTTACTCTCTAACCAGAGACCTCTATCTGGCTGGTATCTCAGCTACAGACCTGCCTGCAAAGATGTCATCCATGAGAGGAGATGGAACATGGAAAGGAGGCATTGATCATGGGAGAGGAGGTGGAACATGTAATGGGAGGTGTGGACAAGGTGGGCTTAGCTGGAACCCTCAAGCCTAGCTTATGATGTATCAGTTCTCAAAAGAACCTGGAATGGACTCTCCTAATGAGGTTTCAGAGGCATGGCAAGAAGCCATTGGACCCCATCCTAGACTCTGGTACTGAGGCATTGTTGGTCATGTATTGGTTGGTCAGATTCTGGCAATGAAGAAAACACATGGGAACATAGCTCAGTTAGTGAATGATGAAAATGCATTACATGTTCAGTCAATGCTCCATAAAAAAGGATAAAGATGAGAATGATGAAGAATACAGTTCAGTCATTGCTGCTTGTCTGAAGAAATGTCCAAAGGTAAAATATTCACAGGCCTTCTAGGTGTGTTCCTGATGGACATAAGCACTAAACCCAATGAATCCAATCATTAGAGTCCTGTTTGTTCTGTTTTTTTTTTTTAAGTAGCATCATGTCTTCCCTAGTTTGTGGGAAGACATTGGGCCTGTGAGCCTAATGGGACAGCTGTGACTTCTTTAATATTGCCCCTTCTTCTGGAGTTTCCTCTATGTAGCTCAAGCTTGTGAATCCTCTGGTGATAGATTAGCCCGGCCTTACCTGTAAAAGCTTTGTCACATTCAGAACACTGATATGGCATCTCTCCAGTGTGGACCCTCTGGTGTGCTATGAGAACTGACTTCTGTCTAAAAGTTTTATCACATTCAGAACACTGATGTGGTTTCTCTCCAGTGTGAATCCTCTGGTGTATGATAAGATCTGACTTATGTGCAAAAGCTTTGTCACATTCAGAACACTGATATGACTTCTCTCCAGTGTGAATCCTCTGGTGTGTGGTAAGATTTGACTTCTGTGTAAAAGCTTTGTCACATTCAGAACACTGATATGACTTCTCTCCAGTGTGAATCCTCTGGTGTGTGATAAGATATGACTTCTGTGTAAAAGCTTTGCCACATTCAGAACACTGATATGACTTCTCTCCAGTGTGAACCCTCTGGTGTATGATAAGCTTTTTCTTGGTTAAAAAAGCTTTGTCACATTCAGAACACTGATATGGCTTCTCTCCAGTGTGAATCCTCTGGTGTGTGTTAAGACTTGACTTATGTGCAAAAGCTTTGTCACATTCAGAACATTGATATGACTTCTCTCCAGTGTGAACCTTCTGGTGTCTGATAAGATATGACTTCCATGTAAAAGCTTTGTCACATTCAGAACACTGATATGGCTTCTCTCCAGAGTGAACCTTCTTGTGTGCGATATGTTTTGCCTCCATTGTAAAATCTTTGTCACGTTTCAAACAAGAAATAGCTTGAAATGACTCCTCTTATGTATACATGGGTTGGACTTTACTGTAAAGCAATTGTCACTTCCAGAACACTGAAATGATTTTTCTCTTGTTATCCTCTGAGGTTGGATCAGTGTTGAAGAGGACCCAAAGCACTTATGACATTTAGAACACGGATATGACTTGTGTCCTGTGTGACTCCTCCAGTGAACTGCGATACAAACTTTCAGTCAATTACAACACCCAGACGTTTGGTTTCCCATGTGACTGAGTTGTATTCACGAAGACCAGCATGACCAAAAACGTGGCTCATCAATCCACCTGTACAAAAAAAATAAAAATCAGAATTCTATATAAAAGGGCTAAAGTTGGTTTTTATTTTTAATGATCATTATTAAATATATCTTATATATCATCGCAGGCTGTGTCAGCATTATGGTTGTCCTCAAAGGGCCAGTTGTAATTGTAAGACTAGATGTCCAGAGCATCTCACCCCCCCCCCATTACATCAGATGCCAAGAACCCCACACCCACCCTAACATCACCGTGCACCTCCTTTGGGGGCAGAGCTGGAAAGCAGAAAGTGCAGGGTCTGGAGGAGGACCAGAGGAGGAGTGGAGTCAATTACCAGAGTCTGCTGAATGCTGAGACCAAGGGAGGCGGAGATGAGGGGATGCTGCAGCTGCACTGAGAAGTACAGGATTTGGAAGAGGAGTTATTTTCTCCTCTCTGCTGCCGACTGCTGAGACATGGTGGAGGAGGAGACAAGGGGGTACCTGCAGGAGAGGTGCAAGGGCTACATGGAATAACCTAGAGGGCAGGATCTGGATACAGGTGTTTGACACCTGTGTTATATATATAGAAAGCATATGTACATCATCATTTGTATATATATATATATAATATTTTTTTTTTAATTAAACTAAATTGTATTGTTTAAGTTTTTAAGTGCACACAGTATATCCAACATTCAGCCCAGACAATGGAGTCATACATTCTAATGTATAAGCAGTTGTGGCAATGTTACAGATCATACAGAACAATAACTTGCTTTGTCTCTGGTGTCACTTTTACTTTCTATAAACAAATGAAAAGAGAAATAAGAAGCAACGTAGAACAATTCACCTGTACATGGCAAGTAACTCTCTCCAGTATAGACATAGATAGCTGACACCATTCAAGTAGGCCTGTGTCTACAGGATCATACACCAAGTATCGGCCTCCAATGTAGTTACCATTTAGTAGGGTACAATTGGCTGGTCCATTTTTAGGGGCCTAAAAAAGTTAAACCTATAAAAACCTATGACAAATGAAGTATGGGGAGTGAGTACCGGAGTATCCAGCCAGTTCTGCCAGAGAGCCATAAGTCTCCTAGGAGAAGTTAGGTTTTCATGTATTATTATGGAGTTCACCTGCTCAATCCATGCCTGGTGGGAGTATGAGTTGATAACCAGAATGCTTGGATTCGATTTGCAGGTTCGTTCAGAAAGTGCATCTAAAAATCCAAAAATTACAAGCTTAATCTCAGCTAGGGAGAGACTTTGTTCAATTAAAAGAAAAATGTCAAAGACAAGTGAGAAAATGTAAATAAGCAGCTTAGAGAAGAGCTAAAAACACAAACACCCCCCCCAGATCTATCCTAGAAATTCGATCTAAAATGTAATAATTACAACAAGAAAACCCTCAACTGAGGGAAGAGATAATGACACCAAAGATACAAATGGAGCTCAACAATCAGGAAAGAGAATCAAAGAGGATGATTTATACAAAGTACCCATCAAGGAACAACAGACCGGTGAGACCAATCAGCTTCCGAAATGTAACAAGACAAAGACCAGCAATAGCCAAGACAACTCTACTAATCCTGAGACCACAAATAGTGATGGCGAACACCCCCCTGTTCAGGTCGCGGTCAAACATCCGAACCTAGAGAATGTTCTACAGTGAATGTCGAACACGAAGGACTGAGAGGTGTCTTACCGCATCTGAGTATGAAGATACCGCTCAGTTACTAATATCCGGCATGAGTTATGTGATGACGTCACGCGGTATTTTAGTAGTGAGACATTCATTCATGTTCCTGGTGTCAGTGGGGTTTCCTGCCGACAGCTGAATGTCAAAAGAATTGTCAGCATTGCCCAACAATTAAAAAAAAAAAAACTTGTTGTCCCCCCTCTCATCCACACCAAGCACTTTGAGACTGGTATGAATTTTGAGAGGAACCCTCTATGCCAATCATTTTTTTAAAAATGGTATGGGGGTCCCCCAAAAATCCATATCAGGAGGCGAGCACCCCCTCTCCTGAACCATACCAGGCCACATGCCCTCAACATGGGGGGGTGCTTGTCCACATATTGATGGGGACAAGGGCCTCTTTCCCACAACCGTAGCCTGAGGTTGTGGGGGTCTGCAGCCTGGGGGCTTATTGGAATATGGAAACCCCCTTTAACAAGGGGGCCTCAAGATCCCACCCCCCCGCCTATGTGAATGAGTAGGCTGTATATGATACTGCTACCCATTCACAAAAAAAGTGTAGTGTAAAAAATGATAGGAGACAGTCTTTGACAAGTCCTTTATTAAAAATAAACATTTTAAAAAATGTCCCCCAAAGTAGATCCAACATCAATCACGATGCCACCACCACCGCTACCCAAAAAAGGGGGGAAAAAACTCCGCTTGCGATGCTGGCTCCTGGCTGACAGCTGTGCCCATGACAACAGTTTTTATATACCCCGCCCCCTTGTGACATCACCACACACTGTGATTGGTCAAAGTATTACACCTGACTTGTGGTTAGGTGCATTGCTTTGTCCAATCACAATGCACTGTCAGGGTAAACAGCCCACTGAATGCCCGTACCGTTTCTGTTTGCCGAACACACGAACGGCCATGTTCAAATCAAACTTAGGTTCAAGTCGAACATGAAGCTCATCCCTACAAACAAACAATCATCAAACCACAAGAACAGGCAACAAATTCCGGATACTTTTTGTTAATAATAGACTCCAATGGGAAATATCTAAACACCAAACGGCTCTTCCCAGGAACAAGAGACAACAAAATTCAAGTTCAACAACTGAACAAGCGATAGGAGTTATCAATGATCCGTATTTCACCAACCCCAAACATATCATCATACACACCGACCCAAACATATCATCATACACACTGACCCAAACATATCATCATACACACCGACCCAAACATATCATCATACACACCGACCCAAACATATCATCATACACACCGACCCAAACATATCATCATACACACCGACCCAAACATATCATCATACACACCGACCCAAACATATCATCATACACACCGACCCAAACGTATCATCATACACACCGACCCAAACGTATCATCATACACACCGACCCAAACGTATCATCATACACACCGACCCAAACATATCATCATACACACCGACCCAAACATATCATCATACACACCGACCCAAACATATCATCATACACACCGACCCAAACATATCATCATACACACCGACCCAAACATATCATCATACACACTGACCCAAACATATCATCATACACACCGACCCAAACATATCATCATACACACCGACCCAAACATATCATCATACACACCGACCCAAACGTATCATCATACACACCGACCCAAACGTATCATCATACACACCGACCCAAACATATCATCATACACACCGACCCAAACATATCATCATACACACAGACCCAAACGTATCATCATACACACCGACCCAAACATATCATCATACACACTGACCCAAACATCCTCCAGGGACAAAAGGAAGCCTCTGAGAATAAACTATTACAACTAACAGAGACCACACAACAAAAATGTCCTCACTCCAACATCATACTGTCCTCCCTAATTATTATTATTATACAGAATTTATAAAGCGCCAACAGTTCGCTCAGCGCTGTACATTACAAAGGGGGACAGAACAAGCAACAAACAAAACAGTAACAATACAACACAATATAATGTGATACATGAGGGGGCCCTGCTCCTTGGAGCTTACAATCTAGGAGGGAGGGGAAAGTGGTACAGGAGATACTGTAGCTGTGGGGGATGGAATGGTAGGAAGAGTGGAGGAGGTAGGAAGATTAGCAGGGGGTGGGGTAGGCTTCCCTGAAGAGATGGGTTTTCAGGGCATGCTAAAAGGAGAGGAGGGTAGGTGATAGTCTGATGGGTTGGGGAAGGGAGTTCCAGAGGATGGGTGACACCCTGGAGAAATCCTGGAGGTGGGCATGGGAGGAGGAGACCAGGAAACTAGAGAGAAGGAGGTCTTGAGAGCAGCAGAGAGTGCGTGAAGGGTGATACTTGGATATTAGGTGTATGTATGATGTAGTTTGGGGTGGTATTATGGACAGCTTTGTACGTCAGTGTTAGGATTTTGAATTTGATCCATTGCGCAATCGGAAGCCAGTGGAGGGATTGGCAGAGGGGGGTGGCGGAAACGGAGAGGTTGGTAAGGTGAATGAGTCTGGCTGCCAAATTCAGGATAGACTGAAAGGGGGATAGCCTGTGGCGAGGCAGGCCAGTGAGGAGGGAGTTGCAGTAGTCGAGTTTTGATATGATGAGGGAGTGGATGAGCTGTTTAGTGGTTTCAGGGGTTGGAAACGTGCATATTTTGGCGATGTTGCGGAAGTGGAGTCGGCACGACTTTGTTAATGATTGGACATGGGGCTGAAAGGAAAGGTTGGAGTCCAGAATGACACCAAGTACTCTGGTCTGCGGGGCGGGTCTGATAGTGGAATTTTTGGATGTGATGGAGAAGTCAGTAGGGGGTGGTGTGTGGGTTGGGGGAAGACAAGGAGCTCGGTTTTGGAGAGGTTCAATTTAAGGAAATAGAGTGACATCCAGTCTGATACGTCGTTCAGTAGGTTGGTGATTTGGATAGAGACTGAGGGGGTAAGGTGAGGGGTAGAGAGATTTGTGTGTCATCGGCATAGAGGTGGTAGTTGAAGCTGTGAGAGTGTATGAGTTGGCCCAGGGAGGAGGTATAGATGGAGAAGAGAAGGGGCCCAAGGACAGAGCCTTGGGGGACCCCAACAGAGAGGGGGAGTGAGGGGGAGGTGGTAGCATTATAGGTAACGCTGAAAGAGCATTGTGATAGGTAGGATGAGAGCCAGGAGAGAGCAGAATCTCTGAGGCCGAGGGAGTGTAGTTTTTTGAGGAGGAGGGGGTGGTCAACTGTGTCGAAGGCTGCGGAGAGGTCCAGGAGTAGGAGTACAGAATAGTGGCCATTGGATTTGGCTGTTAGGAGGTCGTTGGAGAGTTTGAATAGGGCAGTTTTGGTGGAGTGTAGGGGGCAGAAGCTGGACTGTAGGGGATCAAGGAGGTTGTTGTCGTTGAGGTGAGAGCTTAGGCAAGTGTAGACAAAGCGCTCGAGGAGTTTGGATGTGAGTGGAAGCAGGGAGATGAGTCTGAGGTTGTTCAGGTCATTGGGATCCAGAGAGGGTTTTTTAAGTATGGGGGTGATGTGTGCATGCTTCAGAGGGGAGAGGAATGTGCCGGAAGAGAGGGAGAGATTAAAGATGTGGGTGAGGGAGCGTAGTATGGAGGAGGAGGGAGGTTGTAGGAGTTGTGAGGGGATAGGGTCAAGGGGGCAGGTGGTGAGGTGGGCATCAGTGAAGACTTTGGAGACCTCCTCGATGGTAGTAAGGTCGAAGGTTTGGAGGGAGTGTGAGCTGCGGCAATGTCCTTGTGAATAGTGTCAATCTTGTTTTTGAAGTAATTGCACTAATCTCAAGGGCAGTGAGTGAGGAACTGGGTGGAGGTGGGGGCAGAGAGAGTAGGAAGTTAAATGTGGAGAAGAGTCGGCGAGGATGGGAGGAGAGGGCCTTGATGAGGGTCAGGAAGTAGGCTTGTTTGGCGGAGTGGAGGGAGGAGGTGTAGGTGTGGAAGGCAGATTTATAGCGGGAGAAGGCTTGTTGGGATCTGGTTTTGTGCCATAGTCACTCCAGGGCATGACTGCATCATTTGAGAGATTTAGTGTGATCATTCTGCCAGGGCTGGAGCGGTCGGGGTCTGATGTTTTGTGTGGTTAAAGGCACTAGTAAGTCAAGGGCTGTTGATAGCGTGTTGTTATAGGCAGTCATAGCCAAGTCGGACCACCTCGGGGCACCCAGCTGCTCGCACCCGGCGACCCTGCATGGGAACTGCTTCAGGCCTCCCAGCACCCTGCGGGCCACCCTGCACCAGCCAGCCCCAGACCAGGAACCTCTCCAGGACAACGCCGCACCTCCGCTACCTGCATCGAGGAGATTCCGAAAAACCATGGGTCTTTAATGCCGTTCCAGATATTGCAATGCATTGTTGATGAGGATTCTCCCGTCCTTCCCATCTCTTGGCCTTTGCTTGGCAACTCGAAGTCTAAGCTCCCAGCTAACACCCCTGGACACCCAGCACCCAGCTACCGGGTACCCAGCTACCACCCCTGGACACCCAGCACCCAGCTACCGGGCACCCAGCTACCACCTCTGGTCACCCAACACCCGGACCACCCAGCGAATCGAGACGTCGCCCAGCGTATCGAGACGTCGCCCAGCGAATCGAGACGTCGCCCAGCGAATCTCCCGGACCCGGACCACCCAGCGAATCTCCAGTCACCGAGCCGCCAGCATCACCAGACGCCTTGCCTGCCAACGCCCCCCAACATCGCACCCTACGTCCCCTCCACTCGCCGATCCACCAGACCCACTGATGCCCCCTCGGACGCCAGCATACTGCACCCACAGATTGCAGCCAGCCAGCTGCTGGACTCTACTCCCACTCTCCCCCTACAGAAGGACTCTAGTGGACTCCTCCACGGTGATATAGACTCTCCACATCACCTCGCCCTGACCCGTATCCCTTCACCTCCCCTGACCCGAACAGCACTGCACTCACCCCAGCATGCCACCTGCACTTCTCCTCCTCGTTTTCCTCTCCTCCATCCCAAAAATCGCCTCCCTCTACCCGCCCACCCCCCCAAAACGGCTCTACATTGCCCCTTCACTTCTGCCCTCTCCCCACTACGGCACTCACCACCTCCTCCTGGTACTCCACTCCTCGGTCGACCCACGTGCCACCACTACCAGACCCACACGCTCCTACACCTCCCATTCCCATGCCACCCTCCTCACCCTTCTCCTTCTCCTATCCGCTGGGGACATCTCCCCGAATCCTGGCCCCTCACCACCTCTCCCCCCCTCCAGGGACCCCCCTGCTCCCGCCAGCCGCCGCAACCCCCTCAACCTCATACCTGTGCACCTCCTCCCCACATCCATCCCCCCTCTCTCGGTTGCACTTCTGAACGCCCGCTCGGTTTGCAACAAACTAACTGCCATCCATGACCTCTTCATCTCCCGCTCCCTCAACCTCCTAGCCATCACCGAAACCTGGGTACAGGCCACCGACTCTACCTCCCCTGCGGCACTCTCTCATGGAGGTCTCATCTGGTCCCATTCACCAAGACTGAGCGGTCACAAAGGTGGTGGTGTCGGCCTGCTCCTATCACCGCTGAGCACCTTCCAGGTCCTCCCTAACCCCCCCTCCCTAACCTTCTCCTCCTTCGAGGCTCACTGCATCCGGCTCTTCTCACCCACCCCCTTAAGGATCGCAGTGATCTACAGGCCCCCCGGATCCATAGCCCGCTTCCTGGATGACTTCGCCGCCTGGCTTCCCTTCTTCCTCTCCTCTGAGCTACCGACCATCATCCTCGGGGACTTCAACATCCCCATCAACGACAACACCCCAGCTACCTCTCGACTCCTCCACTTAACCACCTCCTTCGCGCTCACACAACACACTCAATCCTCCACCCACATCAATGGGAACACCCTGGACCTCGTCTTCTCCCACCTCTGTACCCTTAACCACTTCACTAACACCCCCTTCCCTCTCTCCGACCACCACCTCCTCACGTTCTCCATCTCCCCTTCCCCTAACTCCCCCCCCCCAGTGCGCCAAACCATCACCAGCCGCAACCTCCGCAACCTGCACCCGGCCCCCCTCCACTCGGCTGCCGACCGCTTGCACGACAGCATCCTTCCACTGTCATGTCCTGACCTAGCCACCACCGCGTACAACGAGTCACTATCAGCCACCCTAGACTCTCTGGCACCCCTAACCACACGCAACATCAAACCCAGACCGCTCCAACCATGGCAGAACGACCACACTAAATGCCTCAAACGTCGCAGTCGTGCGCTGGAGAGACTATGGCGCAAAACCAGGTCCCCTCATGCATTCTCCCTCTACAAATCTGCCTTCCTCACCTACACCTCCTCCCTCCACGCCGCCAAGCAGGCCTACTTCGTTGACCTGATCAACACCCTCTCTAACTGCCCTCGCCGACTCTTCTCCACCTTCAACTCCCTGCTCTCTCCCCCCCTCCTCCACTCAGTACCTCACTTACCGCCCACGAGATTGCCACTCATCTCCATAGCAAGATTGACGCAATCCGCAAGGACATAGTCAACTTGCAGTCTACCTCCCCATCTAGCCTCTCCCCTTCCATCACCCTCTCATCTCTCCCCTCCTCTGACCTTGCAACGGCACTGCCCCCCACCACACCCAAGGCCCTGCCTACCGTAACCCCCCCATCACTGCACTCCTTCAGCCCTACTACCACTGAGGAAGTCACCAGAGTCTTCTCAGAAGCCCGCCTCACTACCTGCCCCCTGGACCCTATCCCCTCTCAACTCCTCCGGTCACCCCCCTCTTCCCTCATCCGCTCCCTTACCCACATCTTCAATCTCTCCCTCGCTACTGGCGTCTTCCCCTCCCCCCTAAAACATGCGCACATCACCCCCATACTCAAAAAGCCCTCCCTGGACTCCACTGACCTCAACAACCTCAGACCAATTTCCCTACTGCCACTCACGTCCAAGCTCCTTGAGCGCTTGGTCTACGATCGCCTAAGCGCCCACCTAACTGACAACAACCTCCTTGACCCACTACAGTCCGGCTTCCGTCCCCTACACTCCACCGAAACTGCCCTCCTCAAAATCACCAACGATCTACTAACCGCCAAAGCCAAAGGCGACTACTCTGTCCTCCTTCTCCTAGACCTCTCTGCGGCCTTTGACACAGTCGACCACCCCCTCCTCCTTAATAAACTACTCTCCCTTGGCATCAGAGACACCGCTCTCTCCTGGTTCTCCTCCTACCTATCCCAACGCTCCTTCAGCGTTTGCTACAACGGCGCCACCTCCTCTTCCCTCCCCCTCTCTGTTGGGGTCCCCCAGGGCTCTGTCCTTGGACCCCTTCTCTTCTCCATCTACACCTCCTCCCTTGGCAAACTCATACACTCCCACGGCTTCAACTACCACCTCTATGCTGATGATACTCAAATCTACCTATCCACCCCTCACCTCACCCCCACATTCTCCGCCCGCATCACTCACCTCCTAAACGACATCTCTGACTGGATGTCGCTCCATTTCCTCAAACTCAACCTCTCCAAAACCGAGCTTCTCGTCTTTCCCCCTTCCCGTGCCCCCCCCCCCATCCTTTCCATCACTACCAACAACACCACCATCAATCCCGCCCCGCAAGCCAAGGTCCTTGGCGTCATTCTGGACTCAAACCTTTCCTTTCAACCTCATATCAAATCTCTCACAAACACATGCAGGCTCCACCTCCGGAACATCTCCAAGATACGCTCCTTCCTTACCCCAGACACCACTAAACTACTCGTTCACTCCCTGATTATCTCACGCCTTGACTACTGCAACTCCCTCCTCACCGGCCTACCCCAGTGCAAACTCACCCCGCTTCAGACCATCCTGAACTCAGCTGCCAGACTCATCCACCTCACCACCCGCTCCACCTCTGCCACCCCCCTCTGCCTCTCCCTCCACTGGCTCCCCATTGCCCAACGCATTAAATTCAAACTGCTCACTCTGACCTATAAAGCCATTCACAACACTGCCCCTAACTACCTCACCGACCTGATTCCCAGATACCACCCTACCCGTACCCTTCGCTCTTCACAGGACCTCCTTCTATCTTGCTCCCTGGTCTCCTCCTCCCACGCACGACTGCAAGACTTCTCCAGGTCCTCCCCCATCCTCTGGAACTCACTACCCCAACCCATCAGACTGTCACCTTCCCTCCTCACCTTCAGGCGCTCCCTGAAAACCCACCTCTTCAGGGAAGCCTACCCCACCCTCACCTAACAGCCGCTGCCCTTCCCTCCTCCTTCCACTCCATCCCCCACAGCCATTTCCTCCTGTACCTCTACCCCCTCCCTCCTAGATTGTAAGCTCGAAAGAGTAGGGCCCTCTTACCCCTTGTGTGCTGTTTGATGTTACTGTACTGTTTCATGTATTGTCCCCCCTCTATTGTACAGCGCTGAGCAAACCCTTTGGCGCTATATAAACTCGATAAATAAATAAATAAATAATAAATAAGTCGGGGCAGGACAGGGGGAGGATGCTGTCATGGAGTTGATCAGCTGCAGAGTGGAGGGGGGCAGGGTTAAGGTTGCAGAGGTTGCAACTGGTGGTGGTAAGACATTTGGAGGGGTAGGCACTGGAGGACGAGGAGATAGAGAAGGTAATCAGGTTGTGGTCAGAGAGAGGGAAGGGGGAGTTTGTGAGGTTGTGGGGAGCACAGCGGTTGGAGAAGACAAGGTCCAGGATATTTCCGTCAGAGTGGGTGGTGGATTGTACACACTGTGCAAGTGCAAAGGAGGAGGTTAAGTGGAAGAGATGGGATGTGGACGGGTTGTCAACGTTGACAGGGATGTTGAAATCCCCAAGGATGATGGTGGGTAGCTCGGAGGAGAGGAAGAATGGTAACAAGGAGGAAAAGTCATCCAGGAAGCAGGATAGAGGTTCAGGAGGCCGGTGGATAACGGCAACCTTCAGGGGGGTAGGAGAGAATAGTTGGATGCAGTGGGCCTGGAAGGAGGAGAAGGATAGAGAGGGGGGGTTTGGGAGGACTCGGAAGGTGCTCTGTGGTGACAGGAGCAGACCAACCCCACCACCTTTATGACAGTTGGGCCTGGGTGAGTGGGTCCAGGTGAGACCTCCATAGCAGAGCGCAGCAGGGGAGGTAGAGTCAGTGGCCTGGACCGAGGTTTCCGTGATCGCTGGGAGGTTGAGGGAGTGGGAAATAAAGAGGTCATGGATGGTGGTGAGCTTGTTGCACACCGATCGGGCGTTCAGGAGTGCGCATGAAAATGGGGGGGGGGGGTGGTTTTAGGAAGCAGGGGGACAGATACTAAGTTGCGATGGTTGCGGCAGGACGTGGAAGTGGGAGGGTGCTGTGTGGGTGAGCGAGGTGGTGGAGGGCCAGAGTTCGGGGAGATGTTCCCGGAGGTTTGGAGGAGAAGGGTGAGAAAGGTGGCATCGGAGCGGGATGTACAGGAGTGAGCAAATCTGCCAGTGGAGGTGTTCGGGTCTGTGGGAGGGTGGAGTGTTAGGAGGAGGTGGTGGGTGCCGTAGAGGGGCGAAGGAAGCAGTGAGGACACAATATACAATTGTCTGGGAGGAGCAGAGTGATATAGAGAATAGATTTTGGGAACGGAGGAGAGGAATATGAGAAGGAGTGGAAGAGGCATTTAAGGGTGGCAGATAGGAGTGGTGGGAGGCTTGGCTGTCGATAGTCCAGTGTGCAGTGGCGTATCTTGTTGCTGTGGCTTCTAGTAGCTGGGTAGTAGGGGAGTAAGGAGGGGGAATGGGTGAGGGTGGATGGTTTCCAGGGGCGCTTGATTGTAGACAGTCTGGTGAGCAGTGGGGTCTCTTGTTGTGGTGTCTTACATCAAGGGTTCGTGTCTTTAGGTCGAGCAGAGATGGGGGTTGGTGTGAGTAGTCCCTGGGTGGAAGGATCTGGATCATTGTGCGGCTGTTACTTGTCCTTTGGGTTGAGCTGGGTTGGGGTCGGTGTGAGTGCTGTCAGGGTGATCAGGTCAGGAGTGATGTGTGGCTGCAACTTGCGTGTGCTCCTGCGGAGACATGCTTGGCAGGGTTCAGGGTCCAGGTGGAAGTCCCAGGGTGCTGGTGCTGGTGTGTGGGTTGACTGTGGTTTCCTTGGAGCCTTGTGTGCTCCTGTGGCCCTCTAGGTTCTAGTGGTATCCCCTGGGTTTGTGGTGGCAGCTTTGTTGGGGGTGATGGCAGCTTCCCCTCATTGTGGAGAAAAACGGTGGTGTGGCAGCATCCCGGAGGTGATGGCAGTTTTGCCTTCTCTCAATTGTGCTTGTGGGCGCTGTGTGCCAGCGTTAGTGGGTGCCGTAGGGTCCGGCGTCTGTGGGAGCGGCAGGGTCTGGCACCTTTAGGTGTTGTAGGGCCCGGCATGTGCTGTAGGCCGCATGGCAGGCTCACATGATGGGCCATGGGGTTGTGCGGTGGTGGGGCACGGGGGCGGCTTTGTAGCACATGGTGGGGAGCAGGGGTGCTGAGTTGGTGGTGGTGGCTTACCCTGTCCATTTTGGTGGTGGTGGATTTCCCTCACAGGGTGGGGGTGGTGGAAGTGTCTTTAACCCCTCTGGCTGGAGAGGAGGCGTCCTGGTTCTCAGTGGCCCGTTTTGGTGGTGGTGGCCGTGCGGGTGGTGGTGCTGCCATGCAGGCTCCCTGTAGGTGTCATGGGGGGTGCGCCTTGGTGGGCCACAGCAGGCCATGCGAGGCTGGGTGCTGGAGTGCTGCACTAGTCCTGGGCAGTTATAGGGTCCTGGTGGCAGAGGTAGGGCTGGGGGCACCAATGCTTGCCCCCTGCCTGCTGCTACCCGGCGGTAGCTTATATGCAGGCTGCTTGTGTGCAGCTAATCAGGTTGTGGGTGGTTTGTCTGGAGGGCCGGTGGATTCAGGAGGCCGGGCCAGGGCTGCAGGGACAGGCACCGTGGAGGCTTGGGCGGCGGCTTCACTTCTTAGAGGGCGGTGGCTTCCCCTCTCCTGGTGTGTCTAGGGCCCGAGGAGCTTGGATGTGGCCAGCGGTGACGGCGGCGGCAAAGAACCGGGCCGTGTGGTGATGAGACCAGCATGGCGGCAGCGGCAGAGATTCGGGCCACGTGGTGATGGGACCAGCGTGGCAGAGGTGGCGGATAGGGCACAGTGGTGGATCACGTGGCACCACTCCCTCTCCAGGTACAGGGGGGGTCAAGGAGGGTCGGGGTGGCCGCTGTTAAGTCAGTTTAGCTGGTGGGAGTTAGATGGAGTTTGGGGGCGACCGGAGCTCTGGGTCATGCGGCTGCTCTGACCGCCATATTGGCCTCATCAGATTTAAGGATGGACATTCCAAGGATGAACATAATAAATAGAGATGAGCGAAGAAATGAAAAATTCGATTCGGCTGATTCGGCGAATTCCAGTGTGAAATTTGATTCGATGCGAATTTCTCCGCTACGAAGATGACTTATTTAAAGGGTTTCTAGGCTTCAGAGAGCCTTTAAATTAGTGCAGAACACTGTACCTTTAATTTAAATGCCCTTGGAGATGAGGAAGGAGAAGGAGAAGGAGAAGGATGAGAAGAAGGAGAAGGAGAAGGATGAGAAGAAGGAGAAGGAGAAGGGTGAGAAGAAGGAGAAGGATGAGAAGAAGGAGAAGGATGAGAAGAAGGAGAAGGAGAAGGATGAGAAGAAGGAGAAGGAGAAGGATGAGAAGAAGGAGAAGGAGAAGGATGAGAAGAAGGAGAAGGATGAGAAGAAGGAGAAGGATGAGAAGGAGAAGGATGAGAAGGAGAAGGATGAGAAGAAGAAGGCTGAGAATAAGGAGAAGGATGAGAAGAAGGAGAAGGAGAAGGATGAGAAGAAGGAGAAGGATGAGAAGAAGGAGAAGGAGAAGGATGAGAAGAAAGAGAAGGATGAGAAGGAGAAGGATGAGAAGAAGAAGGATGAGAAGAAGAAGGATGAGAAGAAGGAAAAGGATGAGAAGAAGAAGGATGAGAAGAAGGAGAAGGATGAGAAGAAGGAGAATGATGAGAAGAAGGAGAAGGATGATAAGAAGGAGAAGGAAGAGAAGAAGGAGAAGGAGAAGGATGAGAAGAAGGAGAAGGATGAGAAGAAGGAGAAGGATGAGAAGAAGGAGAAGGATGAGAAGAAGGAGAAGGATGAGAAGAAGGAGAAGGAGAAGGATGAGAAGAAGGAGAAGGATGAGAAGAAGAAGGATGAGAAGAAGGATGAGAAGAAGGAGGAGAAGGATGAGAAGAAGAAGGATGAGAAGAAGGAGAAGGATGAGAAGAAGGAGAAGGAAGAGAAGAAGGAGAAGGAGAAGGATGAGAAGGAGAAGGATGAGAAGAAGAGAAGGATGAGAAGAAGGAGAAGGATGAGAAGAAGGAGAAGGATGAGAAGAAGAAGGATGAGAAGAAGGATGAGAAGGATGAGAAGAAGGAGAAGGATGAGAAGAAGGAGAATGATGAGAAGAAGGAGAAGAAGGAGAAGGATGAGAAGAAGGAGAAGGATGAGAAGAAGGAGAAGGATGAGAAGAAGGAGAAGGATGAGAAGAAGGAGAAGGAGAAGGATGAGAAGAAAAAGGATGAGGAGAAGGAGAAGGATGAGAAGAAGGAGAAGGAGAAGGATGAGAAGAAGGAGAAGGATGAGAGAAGGAGAAGGATGAGAAGAAGGAGAAGGAGAAGGATGAGAAGAAGGAGAAGGAGAAGGATGAGAAGAAGGAGAAGGAGAAGGATGAGAAGAAGGAGAAGGATGAGAAGAAGGAGAAGGATGAGAAGGAGAAGGATGAGAAGGAGAAGGATGAGAAGAAGAAGGCTGAGAATAAGGAGAAGGATGAGAAGAAGGAGAAGGATGAGAAGAAGGAGAAGGATGAGAAGAAGGAGAAGGAGAAGGATGAGAAGAAAGAGAAGGATGAGAAGGAGAAGGATGAGAAGAAGAAGGATGAGAAGAAGAAGGATGAGAAGAAGGAAAAGGATGAGAAGAAGAAGGATGAGAAGAAGGAGAAGGATGAGAAGAAGGAGAATGATGAGAAGAAGGAGAAGGATGATAGAAGGAGAAGGAAGAGAAGAAGGAGAAGGAGAAGGATGAGAAGAAGGAGAAGGATGAGAAGAAGGAGAAGGATGAGAAGAAGGAGAAGGATGAGAAGAATGGAGAAGGATGAGAAGAAGGAGAAGGAGAAGGATGAGAAGAAAAAGGATGAGGAGAAGGAGAAGGATGAGAAGAAGGAGAAGGAGAAGGATGAGAAGAAGGAGAAGGATGAGAAGAAGGAGAAGGATGAGAAGAAGGAGAAGGATGAGAAGAAGGAGAAGGAGAAGGATGAGAAGAAGGAGAAGGAGAAGGATGAGAAGAAGGAGAAGGATGAGAAGAAGGAGAAGGATGAGAAGGAGAAGGATGAGAAGGAGAAGGATGAGAAGAAGAAGGCTGAGAATAAGGAGAAGGATGAGAAGAAGGAGAAGGAGAAGGATGAGAAGAAGGAGAAGGATGAGAAGAAGGAGAAGGAGAAGGATGAGAAGAAAGAGAAGGATGAGAAGGAGAAGGATGAGAAGAAGAAGGATGAGAAGAAGAAGGATGAGAAGAAGGAAAAGGATGAGAAGAAGAAGGATGAGAAGAAGGAGAAGGATGAGAAGAAGGAGAATGATGAGAAGAAGGAGAAGGATGATAAGAAGGAGAAGGAAGAGAAGAAGGAGAAGGAGAAGGATGAGAAGAAGGAGAAGGATGAGGAAGAAGGAGAAGGATGAGAAGAAGGAGAAGGATGAGAAGAAGGAGAAGGTGAGAAGAAGGAGAAGGAGAAAAAGGATGAGAAGAAGAGGAGAAGGATGAGAAGAAGAAGGATGAGAAGAAGGAGAAGGATGAGAAGAAGGAGAAGGAAGAGAAGAAGGAGAAGGAGAAGGATGAGAAGGAGAAGGATGAGAAGAAGGAGAAGGATGAGAAGAAGGAGAAGGATGAGAAGAAGGAGAAGGAGAAGGATGAGAAGAAGGAGAAGGATGAGAAGAAGAAGGATGAGAAGAAGGATGAGAAGGATGAGAAGAAGGAGAAGGATGAGAAGAAGGAGAATGATGAGAAGAAGGAGAAGAAGGAGAAGGATGAGAAGAAGGAGAAGGATGAGAAGAAGGAGAAGGATGAGAAGAAGGAGAAGGATGAGAAGAAGGAGAAGGAGAAGGATGAGAAGAAAAAAGGATGAGGAGAAGGAGAAGGATGAGAAGAAGGAGAAGGATGAGAAGGAGAAGGAGAAGGATGAGAAGAAGGAGAAGGAGAAGGATGAGAAGAAGGAGAAGGATGAGAAGAAGGAGAAGGATGAGAAGGAGAAGGAGAAGGATGAGAAGGAGAAGGATGAGAAGAAAGGAGAAGGAGAAGGATGAGAAGAAGGAGAAGGAGAAGGATGAGAAGAAGGAGAAGGATGAGAAGAAGGATGAGCAGAAGGAGAAGGATGAGAAGAAGGAGAAGGATGAGGAAGAAGGAGAAGGATGAGAAGAAGGATGAGAAGAAGGATGAGAAGAAGGAGAAGGATGAGAAGAAGGACAGTTCTGTGACAGTTTCTGTCTATTTCTGATAGATCTGGGACATTCCACTCCATACAGCGGTTTCCGGCAAAAAGTGTATGTGCAGAGTTCCTCTATTCTGCAGATACACTTAGAGGAGCTCTGCAGATACACTTAGAGGAGCTCTGCACATACACTTTTTGCCGGCTTGGAATTAATCTTATTTTCATCCTCTTCTTCTTCTTCTTCTCTTCTTCTTCATCCTCATCCTCAGAAGAAGAAGAGGATGAGGATGAGGATGAAGAAGAAGAAGAAGAAGTAGGATGAAAATAAGAATAATTCCAAACCGGAAAAAAGTGTATGTGCAGAGCTCCTCTAAGTGTATCTGCAGAGCTCCTCTAAGTGTATCTGCAGAATAGAGGAACTCTGCACATACACTTTTTGCGGAAAACCGCTGTATGGAGTGAATGTCCCAGAACTGTCAGAAATAGACTATTTCTGACAGTTCTGGGACATTCACTGCCATACAGCTGTTTTAACCGCTGTATGGAGGGAATGTCATGGAACTGTCAGAAATAGACTATTAATGACAGTTCTGGGACTGTCCTTCAATGCAGCGGTTGAAACATTGTATGTATTTGTTTCCATAAATGGATCCATTTATGGAAACAAATACATACAATGTTTCAACCGCTGTATGGAAGGACAGTCCCACAACTGTCATTAATAGTCTATTTCTGACAGTTCCATGACATTCCCTCCATACAGCGGTTAAAACAGCTGTATGCAGTGAATGTCCCAGATCTATCATAAATAGTCTATTTCTGATAGATCTGGGACATTCACTGCATACAGCTGTTTTAACCGCTGTATGGAGGGAATGTCATGGAACTGTCAGAAATAGACTATTAATGACAGTTCTGGGACTGTCCTTCCATGCAGCGGTTGAAACATTGTATGTATTTGTTTCCATAAATGGA